>NC_080787.1:105152295-105479545 GCF_028018385.1 Neofelis nebulosa | reverse complement strand
TTGTGTCCAATGATTTTCCTTAACTGTAAGCTAATGTAAGTGTTCTGAACACAGCTAAGGTAGGCTAGGCTAAGTTATGATGTTTGGTAAGTCAAGTACATTGAATGGCTTTTCGATTTATGATATTTTTAATTTACGAGTTTATCAGGATGGAACCCCATTGTTAAGCCAAGGAAGTTCTATATATGAAGGAGTTTAATACATGTGTTAACAAATAATAATAAATCTGTTATACATCATATATTTTCCAATGTAAAAAAATTGTTTTATGGGTCATCATCATCATAGATCCTTATATTTGTATAATGTTCTATAAGTTTATATAGTAGGACTTTATTCCTTACTTTTAATGACAAAACTCTAACTTGAGTAGACTTGTTACTATCTCAAATTATAAATGAAGGATCTGAGAGGTTTACTGTGATTCCCTTTTCCTAGATCATACCGCTGAGTGAAAGGCAAAAGCAGAATTAGACCTCGAGTCTCTCTTCCTTTAGCATACTATGCCATATGCCCGAAACATGTTCTGATACCATTTCATTACTTATCTTGGCAGAAAAACCTTGTCTACTCTGGTCCTGTGAGAAACATCCACAAGCCAGAGTTGAATATATCTGAATCTACATTGGATTACGTTGCACCAGAACCTCTGGGAAAAAAGGTAATCATGCATAATGATTTTGAGCTTGATTTATGAAAGAATATACAGCAGTGCTCAGGCAAACTGGATTGTGGTAACAAGAGTATTAATAATCCTCACCTGGCAATATCGTTCTAATACGACTGAATATTCCTATTCCTTAAATCCTTTCTCCCCCCATGGCTCAGTTTATATCATTGTAAGTTCTCTGTATCTGAACAATTATGCCAGACCCCCTTGGCATTTATCAAAAGCTTTTCCTTGCGGACAAAAGTTGGCAAACACATGTCGTGAGACAAATGTAAGAGGTACTATGGCATTTGTGAGACTCATAATATTAGAAACATGTGATCACTGATGGCAAACAGACTAAGAAAAACTAAAAATGTGCACAACACATCTCTGGTTTTCTAAAATTGTGATGTGGAAATTTTCTAAAATTGTGATTGGAAAGCCTTGATTTGTTGCCTCTATTACTATATCTATATATTTAGAATTATCTCCACATTTTTGAGAAAGGGAAGAACTTTTATTGTCTGAAACATGTTGGAATGCTAGATGAAAGAAAGTTTAAAGGAGTAGATCTTGCCACCTGTTCTTTATTTATTTTTTTCATGATAGTCTATAAATTAAGGGACCCAGCAATATAGGTGAATGACCATGCAAGGAAACACGTGGAAACTACTGAGAGGTTCCTAGCAAATGTTTTTATTTCTTTCAAAGGAGCTGCATTAAACATTACTGATACCTTGTGAGAATCAGATCTGTCAGGTTTCTGCAAACCACTTAAGCTTGAAACTATAGTTGTCTCCAAAAGGCTCCTTTCTCCGTATTTATCTCCCAGGGGCAAGTCCTTGTTTCTCCGCCTCTGCCGTGGTCTCTCACTCTCTCCATTATTACTATCATTGCCTTAATAACTCTTACCCATAGTAGTTCTGTGTCCCTGCTAATATAACGAGTAATGTAGCCTCTTGACAAATCTTCCCACAATACCTGCAATCTATTTTACATCGATTACTCTCATATTAGTTCTCATGTAGAACAAGTCCATTGAAGAGTTTCCTTTCCCTAATTAAGATGTGGAAGCCTGTAAAAAGCCCAAGGATGGGTTTTACATGGCCTGATTTTTATGCTGTGCTTCAGGTATATATGGGTGGATTTGAACCAATCACTAGCCTCCACTCAATGTGAGGGCAGGGTGCATTTTTCATTGCCCTTCCCAGCAACTGCAGCTCATCGACACTGAATGCTTTCTTTGTGT
Organism: Neofelis nebulosa; assembly: GCF_028018385.1. Taxonomy (NCBI): domain Eukaryota; kingdom Metazoa; phylum Chordata; class Mammalia; order Carnivora; family Felidae; genus Neofelis; species Neofelis nebulosa. Next base: position 105,477,644 of record NC_080787.1, on the reverse strand, counting down.
CCTAAGCAAGATTAATCTATCTACATCTCGGTCAAGATTCATTTGCTTCAACTTTGATTACATTTAAGTATTTGACAACAAGACATAACCCAAGATATAACAATGGGAACATGAGGAATTTACAGACATTCCTTTCTTTGCACAGTCCTGGTATGCACAAATTTCAGGAAGTAACACCAGTCTCTCTACAACACTGCTCGAATTTCAGTGATCACTGTATTAACTGTCAGTAATTGTATTAGATACACACTTAGCTAGTTCTCACTCCATAAATCACTGTGTAAAAAACATGCCGTCATAATCAGGGACCAATCATATCATTCTTTCAGAGTCTGTCAATGATTGGTCACTGCACATGTGAGATTTGGTTCACCTACAGACAGCAAAGGGTGTCATTACATTGCTTCCTTGTCTCCCACTTATACACCTACATGACATTTACAAAAACGAATGATCAAAACAGGAAAATTGGCCAAAAAGCATCAAGGCGCTGCAAACAAACAAAGAACAATGGTGCTGGAAGTAAAAATAAAAACTGGGCATAAATGGAGTTTTATAAGAAATGGCTGACCGTGGGAATGTTGACATGACCTCTGCCCAGGAGTGTACATGTGCAGCCAGGAGAAATTAGTAAAAGGGAAACTCTTGACATAAATGGAGGAGGTGATTGTGACCAAAAAGATGGAGGCAACCTAGAGGAAGCAATGTTAGCCAAACACTTCATATTATAGGAAGTCTTGGAAATATTTCCCAATATTGAAAGCACAAAGGATAAAATGTCAAAAACACGTTTGAACTTGGAAAGAAGTATGACAATTCTCCAAGGCCTAGAAAAGGTGGTAGCTCTGTATCCTGTTACACAAGAAGAAGAACCACTCTTGATAATTTTTTACAAATCAGCAATGCCCCCTAATTCTAAATATTTCTAATGGTTTAAATTACAGTGTGCTATTATCGATGCTTTTTAGCAAAAGATTTTGTTTCCATAGACTTTTATACAGACTTAACAGACTTTATACAGCCAAGTACGGAGCCCATATTTTTCTGGCACATTTACCTCAACCTCTCTGGGAGGAAACACAACATGACAGTATAGCAGTGAACACTCTCTGGTCCCTCCTGTCAAAAAGAATATTAAGTGCTTTTAGTGGACAGTGTCATTCAGCTACTCATATGAAAATATTCTAAGTGTAGGGGCGCCTGGGTGGCGCAGTCGGTTAAGCGTCCGACTTCAGCCAGGTCACGATCTCGCGGTCCGTGAGTTCGAGCCCCGCGTCGGGCTCTGGGCTGATGGCTCGGAGCCTGGAGCCTGTTTCCGATTCTGTGTCTCCCTCTCTCTGCCCCTCCCCCGTTCATGCTCTGTCTGTCTCTCTCTGTCCCAAAAATAAATAAAAAACATTGAAAAAAAAAAAATTAAAAAAAAAAAAGAAAATATTCTAAGTGCAATCATTGGCCTCCTAGAAATAAGCTCCTTAGCAGATTTCCCCTCCTGTAATTTTGTGCCCCGTTTGTGTGTGTGTGTGTGTGTGTGTGTGTAGATATGAACAAACCATATTCAATAATGGAGTGCATATTGCAATCCATTGTGCAAGTAGAACGTAAGTTTTTCCTTGATATTGAGACTTTGCAGAGCAACACATTGCCAAACTTTATTTTCAAGGGTAAGGCTTCCAAATGTTATTCATCTGTGTATGCATATGCCACTTTAAAAAACAAAACAAAACAACAAAGACAAACAAACAAACAAAATCTCTTATGGTACTCGAAATCTCGTCCACGTGTATGGTGAATACTTTTTAAGCAAAAAGTTGGAGAACGGAGTGTTTAAATTATTCAGATATTCTTAGTAATGCAGAGTTATTCTACATGTGTCTTCAAAGATTAGCAAGTTTCACAGAAATGGGAACCAACAGCATTGCTTTAAGTATACTTCTTAATGAATTACAAGACATTTTAAGTTATTCGTGATGAATGGCAATTTCAGACCTCAGGAAACATAATGCTGGATACTGGGGATTTCTGACTGAAGGGAAAAGAACATCAGATTTCAGAATGTACTGTAAATACAAAAATGTTCTTTAATTTGCAGCAACTGCTATTTCAAAGATTTGTGTGGTTTAGGAGATTTTGCCCAACTGTCATGAGAAAAGGCAAAAATTACCCAACTGGGTTAGACTCATGCTGAGGCCATGGGGTTCTAGTATGCTCTAAGGAGGTTTCCTCTCTTTTTATCCTTAAAAAGTGGCATACTCCCCCCACCCTAGCATTTACTTTACTCCGATAACTCACTCTGAACCTATCATTCTTAAAATTACTATCTGAACATGGTTTCAAGAAGATCCATAAATAGATCTTCACTCTATAAATTAGATTTTCATACTATCTACTTAATTTATCTCTTAAGGTTTCAAGGGATAGGCTCTGGTTTTCATGTTCCAGACTCGCTAAAGGGACTTTCTGCTTTTGAAAAAAGCATGGCGGCACTCTGATCCTATTTGACACTTAGTTTAAAAATAGGCGATTTAATAAATTTATGGTTCAGCTATTGAAACTTATTTCCATGTACACGTTTGTTTGTTTGTTTGTTTATCTGTTTATTTAAATGTTTATTTATCTTTGAGAGAGAGAGACAGTGTGAGTGGGAGAGGGGCATAGAAAGAGGGAGACACAGAATTTGAAGCAGGTTCCAGTCTCTGAGCGGCCAGCAAAGAGTCCGATGCAAGGCTCGAATTCAGTGAGGCTCAAACTCACAGACCATGAGATCATGACCTGAGTTGAAGTCAGACACCCAACTGACTGAGCCACCCAGGTGCCCCATCCCATTTACACTCTTAATATTTACTTTGACAAGGTCCAGGAAATGTGAATTTATTGTGAGGCAGTCAAGAGATTACCAAAGAATTGGAGCCAGCAATCCCAGCTCCATTGATTAAAGTCAGGTGATATTTGTTAAATTACATGAACCCTGTGCTTCACTGTTTCTTCATCTGTAAAATGAATATTATAATAATAACTTATATTGTATAGTGTTGAAAAGATATTATTAGGTGACATATCTATTTATACTTGGTGGCATATGATAAACACTAAAATATTATCAACTATTATTTGAACAACCATATAATTACCCAAACCTGGAAGTTCTGTCTGATGCAAATGTTAAACCAGACAGTATGTGGGACTTATGATAAAATTGCCCGAGGAAAACTATGGTGTATGGTGTTCCAATATTATTATATTGTTACTTTAATTATTTTTACTTAAGGCAACTGTGATTAACCTTTCTACCTAGCTGTTCTTTTTGTTGGTGTGTCCAAGATGGCAGCCTATCCAAGATGGCAGCTATGAAAATTGTTAGATAAAACTAGCTGGTGATATGCCTATAAAATCTCCCTGGACACCTGGGAAGGCATTGGAGCACTGGACTAGGCCATAACAGCAGTACTGTGGACATGATAATGGTACCAGCTTAAATACAGGCAGGCTATTTCTAGGGCAGCTGGGGGCCAGTGTACAATGTAGTAGGGCTGCCTGAAATTTCCTCCAATATACCAGGTTTTGGAGTTGAAGAAACATGACAATTGTATTTTTCTGACTCGTGGTAGGAATTGATTTACTATAGTAGGCTCAGTGCCAGACTGAGACAAGGGGAACTTGGGCTTCAGTGAGAGTTTTCACTTACTTTCTCCAGAGTTCATAGTTCTCTCCTAAATATAGGAGAAATGGAGTAGATAATCTTCAAGATGTGCAACTTATTGGTAATTATGTGTTTCTACACCCTGCTTGCTAATTTAGGAGAAACTAGTCATACTTCTGGAATAGTAAGTCTTTCGGTTGCATGATGCAAAAGAGAAAATTGAAGGAAGGCAGAGAAACTCTCGTAAGAGTCAAAACCAAGTCCCTTTGTATTCATACAGCATCCCCTCAAAATTGTACCTTGCTCAGAAATGTTTGCAATAGGAATTTTAGGCATATATATTTAAAATCAAGATCAATGGTGGCCACAATTTAATTGTTGTTCTGAATTACCTTTAGCACTAAGCACTCCACTACTTAGGTGTTTTTGGTGTGTTAATGAGAATCTTTCACATCTCAGAATCTTGCTGTTCCTTATAGCCACTCAATACACCTGTCTCTGTTTCTCAGGTTAAGTCATTACACTGTTGATTATACCGGAGGATACACTTGCCATGTAGACTGTCTGTCATTCACTACAATATGACAAATTTAGATTCAATGGAAGAGTTGACGAAGTCAGTTTCACCTAGGATGTAATAAGGTTGGTCCTGCTTGGTTTTGAAAGACTAAGCAAAAAGGGGACTTCTTTATCCTTTGTAGATTTTAATGTATACTTTTCTTTAAATCTCTAGACTAAGCCTTTGTTTCATGTTGAATAATGTCTTGGTTTCTTTAGCTTTTTCATGAAATCCCATCATCCTGAACTGTCTTTCAGAATTACTAGTTGTGTGGCACTTATCCTGAACAAATGTTTGAATTCTATTTAAATTGCATGGTAATAGACTTTCTTATCACTCTATCTCAAAGCTTTTGCCAACATCTTCCATATATCCTTATGTTAATCAGGAACTTAAACAAGCAATCAGAGATCTATTCTTTAAAAACTAATAGATATATAAGTAATGAGAGGAGAAAGTTGAGTCATGACATCATCCCCAGATACCTATCAAGGTGAAGAAAAACAGGACCAAGTTGTACTAATATCCAGGCCAAAGAGATTCCAGAGGAAGTTACTCGGTATCTGCCAAGACCATAGAACTTCATCACACGTTCCACTAGGAACACTTAAAATTCAAACTGAAGGAACTTTTAATATGATTTTAGCTACAGAAAAAATATTTTATACTTCCAAGAATAATATGCTTTTTTGGTGAGCTGACATATCCTGGCCTGATTTCCTGCATGAAAAAGCTCAAATTTCAGTACATTAAATTTACGATGCCATTTGGGCCTGCCAAAGGAACTTAGAAAACAGACACATGATGTCCTAAGCTGAAATCTTGTTTTTAAAACCAACCCTATTTTGTGTAAAACTCAGCTATGTCCTTTGGTTTTAAAAAAAAAAAAAAAGACTACTCAGCATTTACCCCCCTTTCCAAATCAGGGAGCTGAGGTCCATTCTATAATAGGCTGAGAATATGTAATTTTATCCACTGCAAGTTGGGCTTCAAGTTTTATGCCCAATTAGATGTTTCATTAAGCTGCATGTCCCATGAATTTGATTCCCTATGTCTTACCATCTTGCCAAGTATAGCAACCTTGAAATACTTGCCTACTATAAAATTGTGCTTCGAATAATAATTCCCAGAGAAAACCAAATTTAAACTTGGTCAGTCTTTTTTTTTTTCTAATCTTTTTACCAAGAATATCATCACTTTAGTAAAAATAATAAATTTCATTTGGGTGACACTACCAACATGAGGACCCAAGACTGGGAAACTTTCCCTGGCATATCTAAGGTAAAAGCTGTCCGACTTCCTGGGATCCTGGTCATATGCTGTGGAATGTTTTTGTTTCTCCTTGTGCAGTCTCAGGAGTCTGGGGGTATAAAATTTTTATGTACTGAAAAGCCTTAAGAGCTGAAAAGTACTGCTAATGTGGAAATCACTAGGCCTGGAGGAAAGAATGGTAACGTAGAAAAAAGTCTGAATAAAATATTTTCCTTTTGTTGGATATTTGGAGGGATTAGGATAGAAATACCAACATCATACGAAAAGATATATGTATCATTGCACAATACATCAGATTAAGGAGAGCTCCTGGGTCATTTGAGCTCTCAAGTAGTTTTGGGGAGGTTTGACAAAAATTGGAGGTCTCCCCTGGGGAAAAAAGCCAAAATACCTTTAAACAAATGATTTTACTGTTGTTTGTTGCTAGGTGAGGGCCTAGCACAGTGTCTGACACAATTGTAAGTGTCCTTTCTAACTGGTTATTGTATCTGTTTCATATATTGGCCTTTTATTAGTTTATAATATTCTTATTATTCCTTGTGATGCTTTTTCCTTTTTTTTTAATTGAAGTATAATTAGCATACAATGTTACATTAGTTTCATTGGTTTCAGGTGTACAAGACAGCGATTTGCAAGTCTATCCATTATACTATGCTCACCACATCTGTCACTATACAACGCTATTACAATATCATGTAATACTATGATTACATGAATACAATATCATGAAAATACTATATTCCCTATGCTGTACCTTTTATCCCCATGACTTATTCATCCCATAGCTGGAAGTCTGTATCTCCCATTCCCCTTCACCTGTTCTTCCCATCCCCCTTCCCACCTCCCCTATGGCAACTATCAATTTGTTCTCTCAATTTAATCTGTTTCTGTTTTTTGATGTTCCACATATAAGTGGAATTATATGATATTTGTCTTTCTCTGTCTGACTTATTTCATTGAACATAATACCCTCTAGATCCATCCATGCTGTCAGAAATGGCAAGATCTCATCCTTTTTTATGGCTGAATAATATTCCAGTGTGTGTGTGTGTGTGTGTGTGTGTGTGTGTGTGTAGCACATCTTCTTTATCCATTCATCAATTAATGGACATTTGGGTTTCTTCCATATCTTGGCTGCTGTAAATAACGATGTGATACACTTAGGGGTGCATATATCTTTCAAATTAGTGTTTTCATTATCTTTGGGCAAATACCTAGTAGTGGATTTGGGGGGATTTCTGAATTATACGGGGTTTATTTTTTTTTAATTTTTTTAATGTTTTATTTTATTTTTGAGACAGAGACAGAGCATGAACAGGGGAGGGACAGAGAGAGAGCGAAATACAGAATCCGAAGCAGGCTCCAGGCTCTGAGCTGTCAGCACAGAGCCTGACGTGGGGCTCGAACTCACAGACCGTGAGATCATGACCTGAGCCGAAGCCAGATGCTTAACCGATTGAGCCACCCAGGCACCCCGTGGTTTCTATTTTTTTAACTTTTTGAAGGACTTCATTCTGTTTTCCAGTTTGACTGCACCAATTTGTATTCCCACCAACAGTGTGTGAGTGTTTCTTTTTGTTCACATTCTCACCAACACTTGTTATTTCTTACCTCTGTGGTATTAGTCATTCTGACTGGTGTAAAATGGTAACTCATTGTGGTTCTGATTTGCATTTCCCTGGTGATGAGTGACATTGAGCGTCTTTTCATGTGTCCGTTGGGCATCTGTGTGTCTTCTTTAGAAAAATGGCTATTCAGGGGCGCCTGGGTGGCGCAGTCGGTTAAGCGTCCGACTTCAGCCAGGTCACGATCTCGCAGTCCGTGAGTTCGAGCCCCGCGTCAGGCTCTGGGCTGATGGCTCGGAGCCTGGAGCCTGTTTCCGATTCTGTGTCTCCCTCTCTCTGACCCTCCCCCGTTCATGCTCTGTCTCTCTCTGTCCCAAAAATAAATAAAAAAAAAAAAACGTTGAAAAAAAAATTAAAAAAAAAAAATGGCTATTCAAACCCTCTGATGTGAGGACCTTAAATTCTATTGTGTCTTAGGTGGAAATTGTTTGTTCGCTTTTTAAATTCCTGTATTTTTGATATATATTTTCATTCTTTGATTTTCATACTTTCTGTTTCCTGTTTTATTTTTCTTGCAAACAGTATACTGTGGGATCTTCTCTTTAAATAGATATGAGAGACTTCGCTTTCTGATTGTTTTACTTGTGTATATTTAACTCTTACCTATATAGTATTCCTATTACTCTTATATCTTCCATCTTATTTTGTATTTTCATATGTGTTCTTGTGTTTATGCATGTGTGTGTGTGTTTGTGTGTGTGTGAGAGAGAGAGAGGGAGGGAGGGAGGGGGGGGGAGAGAGACAGAGAGAGAGAGACAGAGAGAGAGAGAGACAGAGAGAGAGAGAGACTTTAAGCTCCCTGAGTTCCATGGCCACCCAGAAAATACCAGCTGAAGTTTATGACTACAGTAGGGGAGGGGACACTTTTCTCAGGCTGTCTTGCTGACAGTTCTTGGACTGGCCCAACTTAGGGCAACAAGGGAATGAAAACAGAACACAAGGAGAATGTACTCCAGCCTAGTGTACTTTAGTTGACTATTTCCTTTGTATCTGGGGACTTGTTCCATTTTCTTATCTTTCTCACATAGCTTTAAAGTTTCGCCTGTGAATATGCCTCAGGACCAATGACTTTTTATCCTCGCTACATTATAGCCATTGTGGAAATAGTTAACAAATACCAATCCCAATCTGATTTAATTGGATGAAATCTGCAAATTGGTATGTCTTTATAATGTCCTACCATTCCTGAGGATTCTAATGTATAGCTAGGATAGAGAACCACTGCACGACAAACATTGCTTTCCATGATATTGTCATGTTTGCCTAAGACAAGGGACAAAGCCTAGTCCTGAGTGTGTGCTCGCTGGAAAGGTTTGGAAACTTCCCACATGTAGAGAGCTATTTATGGGGCTATGAGTACCATGAGTTCCAGACTGAAGTAACAGCCCAGACATATTTGTGAGGAAAATGGAGAGAGTGCTGCCCTACTCAGACCTTTTGCTAAGAACTTCTGGATTGTCTTCAACTAAGGCAATATGAGGGGAAGGGGTTTAGAACAAGGAGAACTCTCTACCCAAGCTCATATTCCATATGTCTACCCTGTCCCCCTCCCAGTCTAGGCTCCTCTTTTCTTAATCTCCTTCTTCCAAGGGTCTCTCACAAGATTTTCTTTTGGATGTCCGGTGAGGCTCAAAGTTCTGTAAACCTCTCATATGTTCTTTCTAGTGTTGAATACTTGGTTTGAGATCAGCATTTTCCCTTAGTTAATTTTCCATTAGTTCACCTGCTGTTATAGTTTTACATGTTTAAATGTCTCCTAGACTAAACTGCAATCTTCTTGAAGGTCAGAGCCTTTGTGTCTGGTAATTACTGCTTACTCCACAATCAGAATGAGGCTTGGCTTGGTGCATTAAATTATCTTTATTCATTTCTATTATCTTCAAATGTTGAGGCTTTTGCATTGTAAACAGCTTTGCCTTTACAAGTTTCAACAAACACATTTAAAGAAATATTGAGAAATAACATACATTAATTCAAAGGATGTACAGAAAATGTGGGGTTTTTTTTTTTGGCATTTAGTAGGAAGTGTGGCCATAATTTCAATTTTGCTATAGATTTTAAGCAGTTAAAATGAGCTTGTTAATATCAACCTATTCTTGGCACGCTGTGATCACTGTTGACACAAATCAGTTTGATGTGTTCTAGAAAATCACATTTTCTAAAAGACATAGACCTCTGAGATATTTTAGCCTTTTGGCTTATTGCTGCATACTACTTTTATAATACCTAAAGTTCTGGCAACAAATAGAGCCTTACAGAGAAAGCAAAATAGTTCAGGATGTTTTACTACACCATGGGATACAGAAAGGGAAAAACAAGGCCATGCTTTGGAAGGAATAAAGCAAGTACAGGGTACCAGAAGCCTCAGGAAACAGGATCTGATGCCTTCAGTCAGTCACAGAGGATGAAGAGGGAAGGTCATAGCGCACAGTAAACAAACCGTCTTGCAATCGGCTATAGAGCAAGCCTGGAGTCAATTTCATGCCTGAAGATGTGGAAAATGTCCTTGTGGAAAAATCTGCCTGAGAAGAGTCTATGTCTGACAGGCGAAAGTGGAAGAAGAAAAACCTAACTGGGTTTATGAGCAGTTTAGTAAACAAAGCAAAGGAGGGAGAGAGAGAGGCAGAAGTACTTTTCATAACTAAATGATCTTTTGGGAGAGTTTTATGATTTTCCTTTTGAGAAAGTGTCACAATTTCAGTGGAATGCAATCAATTTCTAAAGCTTATTCACTCTCCTTTGATTCTGGCTGCCATACTTATCAAAGGTAGTTGGCTAAAGATTATTTTTCACCTATGCTTGTCAGTTTATTTGCTAAAAGATCCAGAAATAGTTATAAATGTAAAATCATTTTAATGTATAACATCAGTATGAGATACCAATAATCTCAATTTTCTTTTAGAAGGCATATAAAAGGCAAACTTCATGTATCTGAAATAGCATATTCATCATTTTGTTCTATTAGTTTAAAGCATTAAATATTTTTTAAATTCAAGGAGGCATATTTAAATGAATAAATTCATTCTCTGTGAATTATTTATTCATTCGATTTCTGGTAGCCAATGGAACATTGGGATTTAATGTTTGTTCATATTCTAAAAGTGAAATAATGTAAGCTTTACACATAATTTCAATACATTCACAAATAAAACAATAGTGTGTATCAAACTGGCTGGTAAACTGAACTAAAGAGTTTTAAAGACTGTACAAGCCAATTTAAAAAGGAATTCAGAGATATAAATCACTACAGCTAATGTCCTGGTTCCAATTAGTGAATGAAAAACATTGTAGAAAATCTACAGACTCCTATTATAGAGAATGCCCTGAAACAGCAATTGTTCCACACTTTATTATCAAACAATAAAACGTTGTCTTTTCAGCCATATAAAATTTAAATATTTTAAACAAAGTAGAATACCACCCATCTCTTAAACAGCTATTACAGCTGTTTTCCCCCGAATAAGGAGTCTATTGTTTTATAAACCAGATATGTCTGGAGCTATCAACATGGCTGAGAAGAACCAGATAGTGAACAGCTCATCTATAATCCTAGCAAGTCAGTTTATTGATGATTCAGTAGTCCCTCAATTCCTTGATTTGAAAAACTGGGTATTTTTTTTTTCTTTCAGTTGATAGATATGTCTGCCTCCAGACTCAGAATCTGCCTAAGGCTCCTAAGTTAAAACATAAGTGCACATACTTTATCAGTTAGGGAAAGCATGTTTAAAGTTTCAGACCATTGGCTCTCTGATGGTAGCAACTTCCTTAATTTCTGTTTTAGATTAGTCTTTTAAAAACCGAGGAGATAGAGTTTGTATAAATTATACAATAGCTTTCTTCTTTCTCTGAAATTCTGTAGCACTACCAGAAAACCTCATTCCACAAAAACAGTCGCTAAAATTATTTTGATCAAAAATCAGACAGAGATCTATTGCTCTCGAATTGAGATGCTTCATGCATCAACTGAGCACTAACGTTGGGACTCAAGTGGAGTGTGTATACTTTTGAATTGTTAACATCAAGAGTAAAATCAAAAGCTGCCTGAAAAGATGAAGGGAAAAGGTGTTTGTATTCACTTGTTGTTATACTTCATGATTAAGAGAATTAAGCTTTATTATAGATATTAAGCTGAATCCACAATTTGATCAACACAACCAATGGTGTGTTTTGTTGAGGTTATGACCATATACGAATTATTGACAAGTCATTCCATGGATTGTAATCACTCTCCATTATTGGAATGTCACTGCTTCAGCTGTTTGCAGGATTCAGCAGTAGTGACCCAGACTGCAAAGTTGCTAGCATGATATGTGCTCTGTGAATCAGCTCTTTACAGTTGGGTTATCATTACAATTATTCTTAATAAACACGTGAAATATAAGACAACAAAATTTTTCATCTAGATTTGAACAAAAGTTAAACTAACCTTTTTTGTGTGTAAAGATCACAAATATAGTTTATCTGCTTACCATGTTTTCCAGTTTAGAAAAAATCTGCATAAATAGCGTACTGACCCCAAAGAAAATAATTATCTAGAGCCATAAGTCTCACAACAAGAATTTTACCAACCAAATTTTGCAAACCTCATTAATATATGAGGACCTTGGGCTGTTTATCTACATAGGGCTGCCATTCACCAATCACTGAAAAAAATAAAGGGAAAATTCAAACACTAGGCACACTCATTGCAAAAATGGTAGAAACTGTGAGGTTGTTTCTGATATTTAAAATAATTTCTTGGGGCACCTGGGTAGTTCAGTGGGTAAAGCATTTGACTCTTGGTTTTGAGTCAGGTCACGATCTCACGGTTTGTGGGTTTGAGCCCCCATCAGGCTCTGTGCTGACAGCTCTGCTTAGAATTCTTTCTCCCTCTCTCTCTGCCCTTCCCAGCTTGCTCTCTCTCTCTCTCTCTCTCTCTCTCTCTCTCTCTAGTTCTCAAAAAATGAATTAATAAACAAAAAATTTTTTAAAATTAAAATTGAATCTCTTTTGGCGTTTATGGAATCAGTTTTTAAATTTATTTTTTTTTAACATTCATTTTTTTGAGAGTGAGAGAGACAGAGCATGAGCAGGGGAGGGGCAGAGACAGAGGGAGACACAGAATCGGAAGCAGGCTCCAGACTCCGAGCTGTCTGCACAGAGCCGATGCAGGGTTCGAACTCACGGGCTGCGAGATCATGACCTGAGCCAAATTCGGACGCTCAACCGACTGAGCCACCCAGGCACCCCATGAAATCAGTTTTTATAACTTACATTTATAGACGTTTTTAAATATTTTATAAAAAGATATGTTATTTTGTATTATATATTATATACAACACTATATAAAATAACTTTTATATGTACATATGATATATGTACTGTATATTATATTTATAAACTTTATTTATATTCTATAAAATCAGCTCTTAAACATTGCTTTTCTCATCGCATCCACTCATGCAAAATTCCATTCTTTTCCTAGAATATTTAGTTCATTATGTATGGCTTGCTTTTATGTACCTGTAAGTGCTTTTTTGATGTAAATTCTAAAGTATTGTCTAAGCTATACCTTAATTTTTTAACTCTTCTCATAGAAGAAAACAATATTTGAGGTGAGTAATTTTTTGCTTCATTAAATATCAATAATGAAGACAGAGGCATCAAAAATAACTTCAAACTTTTAAAAGGATAGCATAGTGGTATATGCATGTAAAAACAAAAGCAAACATCATAAAAATTAAACTTGGAAAAATCTGAGGAAATCTACAAGTATATGTCAACAAAAGAAATTAATATCATAATTGAATTATGGACTATATTTAAGTAGCATATATCTATATATTATATATCCCATGTAACCACATCTAGGGATCTAACTTTATGTCTAGTACTTTATAGTTTTTCATATTTTTATGAAGTAATTTATACAAATTAATTTTAAGCAGTGATTCCCCTGACACTTCATACTACAGCCTTATTCTTTAGAGGTGAACACCGTTAGCTCTTTCTTCTGGAAAATAATATTCTTCTAGCACTGGTTCTCCATCCATCATTGCAGTCACTGACTATCTTTTGCCATGAGAGAAAATTTATCTTGTTTTTGCCAGACCTCTAGCTCCCCTCCTCCCATATTGGGGATATATATGTTTTTTTCTCATGATTTAGTTCCTTTTTTTTTAAGTCCCTTTATATCTGTAAGTGATACATTACCTTCTTATTTCATGCTCTCTCAAATACAGATGGTCGCTTTGATGATCCACTTTGTAAAATATGGATACAATCTCCCCCATCCTATTCCCTGAAAGCTCTTTTCATAATTGTCTATAAATACTGTTTCTTAAAAATCCAGGAGTGACTAATCCCGTTTCACTTCTGCTGCTGCTTTTCTTTCCTTGAAATTTTTAATTATTTCTGTATATGTACTATTTATAATAAATCTATCCTTTCCTTCTTTTATTAACCTCTCAGTCTAATCATGTATTTTATTTTTTCAGGGATCTTACCAGAGCTCTGTGTTTGGCTTTGATCTAGATTAGTACTCTGTACGCTGCCCTTCTTTCCTGTTTCCTGGATTCCATGTCTTTTCTTTTCCTTTGTTTTTATTTATGTATTCATTCATTCATTCATTCATTCATTTTGAATTTTGTATTTCTGAAAGGTAGTTGGAGTTGGGGCCAGAGATTTTGAACTTCCTGGTGACACTGATATGTTTAGTTGGGGAAACACATTTTGAGTAGCATCATCCTAGACTAGTGCTGTCCAAATGCAAGTCAAAGTGAGCATTTAAAATTTTCTGGTAGCCATATATAAAAAGTAAAAAAGGAGCACCTGGTTGCCTCAGTCAGTTGAGCATCCGACTTGGTCTCAGGTCATGATCTCAGAGTGAGTGGGTTTTAGCCTGCTTCAGATTCTGTGTCCCCACTCTGTCTGTCCCTCCCCTGCTTACACTCTCTCTCTCTTAAAAATAAATAAACATTAAAAACATTTTTTAATAGTAAAAGATGGGGCGCCTGTGTAACTCAGTTAAGTGTCTGACTCTTGCCTCTCGGTTTGGGCTCAGGTCATGATCTCATGGTACCCTGAGTTCAAGCCCCGCCTTGGACTCTGCACAAATAGTGTGGAGCCTGTTTGGGATTCTCTCTCTCTCTCTCTCTCTCTCTCTGTCTCTCTCTCTCTCTCTCTCTGTGTCTCTCCCTCTTTCTCTGTCCCTCCCCTGCTCATACTGTCTCTCTCTAAAATAAATAAATAGACTTAAGAAAATTAAAAAGTAAAAGAAACAAGTGAATTAATTTCAACAATGCATTTCACATAACCCACACAAGTAGCAGCATTTAAGCATGCAATCAATATTCTAAAAGTATTTGAAAGATATTTTCATTCTTTCTTATGCTTATTCTTTGGAATCTGGTACATATTTTATATATTACAGCATGTCTCAGCTTAGACTAGCCACATTTCCAAAGCCCAGTAGCCACACGTGGCAAGGTGCCACTGCATTGGATACATAGCCTAAGGGACCCTCTTGCATATGTGCACCAGGACATGTGCACAAAAGTGCTGAAAATAACAAAACAATGCATTGACTGCCAAATGCCTATTGACAGGAAAAAATGAATAAATTGTCGTAAGTAAATTATATTATTATACAGGATTGAAACTACAACTTCATAAAACAAGGATGAATGTTAGAAACATACTTTGGGTAAAAAAGGTAAAAAACAAGGTTGTGGAAAACTGCACATTTTATGGTACTGAAAGCTCAAAGACAGAAAAAAGAAAAACAATATATTCTTTTGCAATATATAAATGTATGATAAAACTAAACACACACACAGACACACATACACACACACACACGTACACACACACACACACACTAAACTGTGGTAAAAGAGTGATGACACCAAAGCTTGTGACTATGGTTCTTTGGCCAGCTTCTGGGGAGGGGGCTGGGGTAGTGGTGGCTGAGGAACGAGACAGAAGAGACATTGTTGGCTGCAAGTTACGAGAGTACGCCAATTATTGAACTGGGTGATGTACCCAAGGGTATTGTATTTTATATATTTATATTTCAAATCTTTTAACTTGCCGTCTTCCTCTAGCAAAATAGAGCCTGAGAAAGGGCTGGCATGCAGCTAGTTTATTTGGGGGAAGGGATTCCAGGAAGCAGAACTGGGACTTTGGGAGGAAGTGAACAGAGAAGAAGGGAAAGCCAGTTGAGTTATTGAGGACAACTGAGACTCAAACCTTCTAGTACCTTTGATGGAACCAAAAGAATATACCTCAGAAATGCAGAGAGCCATTCATCACTGGCTTCTGATGTCTTTGTTCAAGGGTAGCCCCATGGAGCATTAACTGTCTACTTCCAGGCTGGGCAGGAATGCCAGGTCAGTTCCCCCAGGCCTCCCATGGAGTGGCTTTGGGGAAGCTTCAGCTTCCAGGTGAGAGACGGCCACTCAGTCGAGGCAAGATGGTTGTGGCAGGTATGGCGGGAGAAATGAAAAGGCCCAGACGATGTGAGTCAGGGGACCAGAGTTGTCCAGTATACTTACCTGTACATATATTCTTGTGTGTGCATCACACACACTTTAAAAGATAATAAAAAGATTACACAAATTTTTCTTTTCCCCGGATGAAATCATTTCTTGGAAACTTAATACTTAATGGGGGACCAGCTTGTCCCTAACACAGCATAAAGGCCTTCTGTGACATAGCCTTGGCTACTTCTCTTAACCCCACTTTCTAACATTCTCTCTGTTCTTTATAGCAACCTATAAGGCGGTCAGTGTCGCCTATTGTGGTTCCTGGAACTCACCCATTCCTGGAACTCACGTCACCGTCCCTCTGCCTAGGGCGCTCTCCCCATGGCCCACCTTTCACTCCATAGAGGTTTCTGCTCATCCGTCAGGTTATATAAGAGAAGTTATATACATGAGAAGCCTTTCTTTATCACCTTTACCTTCACGTGAACAGCCCTCACTCAGCCTGCCCGTGTGTCACTCTATACTCTTGGGCTGCTTTCTTTCCGAGACATTTATCACTGCTTGGCATTCCACTGTATAATTACCTTTGCTGTCTGTGTCTCCTCGCAGAGTGACAGCTTCATGAGGGGCAGGGATACTGCCTATTCAGCTCACAACTGTACCTCAAGGATATAGAGTAGTGCCTAACATCTACTAGTTGTTCAGTGAACATTTACTGAATGCTCTTATTTGTTAAAATTGAAACAATCATACCGCTGGCTAGTTCATTTAATTTCAAATTCATGTAGACTGAGGGACTTCACTCATTTAGTTTTACAAAATTTGCAACTTTCTATCTGAATTACATTTGACTAAATCAATCTAAATCTAACAAAAGCTTCAACTCTTTTTAAGAACTCAAATTGAGAGGTGCTTGGCTGGCTCAGTCGACTGAACATCAGACTCTTGATTTTGGCTCAGGTCATGATCCCGGAGTCATGAGATCCAGCCCCCACATCGGGCTCTGTTCTCAGTGTGGAGCCTGCTTAGGATTCCCTCTCTCCTTCTGTCCCTCCCCGACTCATGTGTTCTCTCCCTCTCCCTCTAAAATAAATTTTAAAAATCTTTAAGAACTCAAGTTGAGAACCACTGTTTGGAATACATGACCTCTTTGTAAATGGATGCGCCTTTTATAGAAACTAAGCTGGTATTTAAGTTTTGATGAAACCTGAAATTGGACAAATTCACATGGCTTCAGGCCTAGCTGAGCATTTTGCATGGTAATTGCAAGCATTGTGTGAAGTGGTCATTCATTAGCACTTCCTGATAATACTTGGCCTCCCGGGAAGGATACTGAGTATGCAGAACTCCAGCTGAGTGGTTGCGGGATTACTGAGGTGGCATAGTCTGTGTCTCTGTGAATCACAACTGTGGGCTGGAGAAATGTGCTTCACGGTTTAAATAAATGGAGAATAATAACTAATGTTAGTACATCTTAGTTAATCTAGTCCTAGGTCATTGTGAAAATATTTTAGGTTTCACTAAGTGGTTTGGGTACTGTTTGGAACTGTTTTTCCCCTAAAAATAGTACCTTTATTTATTTATTTTTTTAATTTTTTTTTTTTAACGTTTTACTTATTTTTGAGACAGAGACAGAGCATGAACGGGGGAGGGGCAGAGAGAGAGGGAGACACAGAATCGGAAGCAGGAAGCAGGCTCCAGGCTCTGAGCCATCAGCCCAGAGCCCGACGCGGGGCTCGAACTCACGGACCGCGAGATCGTGACCTGAGCTGAAGTCGGACGTTTAACCGACTGAGCTACCCAGGCGCCCCTAAAAATAGTACCTTTAAAACCTACTCCAGTGCTTTCCACATAGAAAATACCGTGTATTTGTGTATATTTGGTATGTAATCCACATGATCTTATCACAGGGCATAGTGGAATCACAGTGGTGGTCAGCGGGGAGGAGCGACGTAAATAACAATGATGATTTTTCCACCAGAAAGTTTTAACTCTGAAAATAGAGGACTAGAGACACTTTAGTGTTGGCCCCTCAGGTACCTTTTCACGTCCCCTTTGGGCTGAATTAATGTCCAAGAGTCTCCTGTTTGACCTGGGCTACAAATCATGAGTCTCTAAGGAGAAAGGACGGTGACATTCAGGGGTGGCAAAACTCTACCTGAATGACATCTCATTCATGAGTATAGTGCCTGATAAGTGTCTGTTGACTGAGTTAATTAAATATCCAGAAGCAGTGATCAGTTAGGTACTAAAAGCAAGAAAAGATACAAATTTAGCTTTTGTAATTCAAAAAAAAACTTGCTTGAAAATACCCTCTTAAACAAATGTACTGATGAGGAGCACCTGGGTAGCTTAATCGGGTAAGCCTCTGACTCCTGCTCAGGTCTTGATCTCACAGTTCAAGGGTTCGAGCCCTACATTGGGCTCTGTGCTGACAGCTCAGAGCCTGGAGCCTGCTTCAGATTCTGTGTCTCCCCCTCTCCGTGCCCCTCCCCTGTTCACGCTCTGTCAATCTCTCTCTCAAAAATAAACATTACAAAATATATATATACTGAAGGTTGTGGAATCTTTTTTTTTTTTTTTAACGTTTTATTTATTTTTGAGACAGAGACAGAGCATGAACGGGGGAGGGGCAGAGAGAGAGGGAGACACAGAATCGGAAGCAGGCTCCAGGCTCTGAGCCATCAGCCCAGAGCCCGACGCGGGACCCGAACTCACGGACCGCGAGATCGTAACCTGAGCTGAAGTTGGACGCTTAACCGACTGAGCCACCCAGGCACCCTGGTTGTGGAATCTTTTATTTTTTAGTTCTCTTTTTATTTCAAAGTTTTTATTTCAATTGTAATTAGTTAACATATTGTGTAGTATTAGTATCAGGAGTAGAACTTAATGATCCATCACTTACATATAGCACCCAGTGCTCATCACAAGTGCCCTCCTTAATGCCCATCACCCATTTGGCCCATTCCCCTCGAGGAACCCTTAGCCTGTTTTTGGTCTGTTTTCTCTAGTTAAGGGTCTGTTTTATGGTTTGCCTCTCTCTTTTACCCATAGTCTTAGAGCAACATCATCATTATTTGGAATCAGAGTAAACAATGAAAAGACAATACAAAAAATGAAACACCAAAATTTTTGTACTACAGAATATTTTTTTCTTTGAAGCACTACGTATGACTGTTTGTGGTGTACCTTTGTGTGTATGTGCAGTGCAAAGACTTTAGTAAATTGAGCAATATGACACAAAAACATAAAGAGCTGGAATCCTGAAAAGTACATTGAAGTCAATAGTTTCCTTACCACTGTAATCCATAGGATGGGCTTTTTTGTTTTTGGGTTCTTTCTTTTTCATAGCTGAAGGTTTAATTAATCAATACATAAGTGGGGCGCCTGGGTGGCGCAGTCGGTTAAGCGTCCGACTTCAGCCAGGTCACGATCTCGCGGTCCGTGAGTTCGAGCCCCGCGTCAGGCTCTGGGCTGATGGCTCGGAGCCTGGAGCCTGTTTCCGATTCTGTGTCTCCCTCTCTCTCTCTGACCCTCCCCCGTTCATGCTCTGTCTCTCTCTGTCCCAAAAATAAATAAACGTTGAAAAAAAAAATTAAAAAAAAAAAATCAATACATAAGTGACACTCGAAAGGGGGCCTATTTAAAAGGGCACTTTCTTTTTCATGGGGCCTTGCCAATAACTGGAACATCTGTATCTAGCTGGATAAGAGGAAAAAATACTGCGGTCTTTTTACGGTTTAGTGCAATGTTTCATCAAAGACTACAATATAGAACTTAAGAGAAATAGTAATATCTCAGGCTTTAAGCATTTTTAGCTTGTGCTGCAATACAGAGTTGTGCTCTGGAGATACACACGCCTCATTTTCTCCGCTGCTTCGTGCCAAGTATTTTGGCTGCACCATCTTCAAATATCAATTTGGAAAAACATGTCTGTCAGCAGCTCATTTTCCCATCAATTTAAGCTACTAAAACTATAAAATTGTTGCAAACTGCAGATGGCTTCAAAGATTGTGTTGACTGTATAGAAAATATGCTGGATGCTTTCTAAATGTATAGCAAAATAAGAAGCTTTTTTCTAAGCCAAGACATTATATCTTTTTCAGCGAAAGCCAGGAAAATATTTAGATTATCATTCAAATGCTCTCCATCAGTCTTTTAGAAAAAAATATGCTTTCCAATAAAAAAGAAGTTCGAGAAAAGATCTCCTTGGAAGAACAAAATGTTAGGGTACTTTCAAGTCTGAGAGCTACCTTCCCACTATATGATCCAAGATAGAGTCCACAGACAGACAACAATAGCTTTGGAAACCACATTTCCAACAGTGGTGGCAATGATTTAAAAATTACTCTATTGGGGGCACTGGGTGGCTCTGTTGGTTGAGCATTCGACTCATGATTTTAGTTCAAGTCATAATCTCAGGGTCATGGGGTGGAGCCCCACATTAGTCTGCATGCTGAACTTGGAGACTGCTTAAGATTCTCTCTTTCTCCTTTTCTTTCTTTCTTTCTTTCTTTCTTTCTTTCTTTCTTTCTCTCTTTCTTTCTTTCTTTCTTTCTTTCTCGCCCTCTCTCTCTCTCTCTCTGTCTCTCCCCCCCATTGCCCCTCTCCCCTGTTTGTGTTCTCTCTCTAAAATAATAATAAAAAATGTAAAAAAAAATTACTTTATAGGCTCATTTACCAAATACATAAAAGAAGTTTCAAAGCAATAAGAGGGCAAATCCTTATTTGTATAGGTATCAAAAAAGAAGCCAGTGGAATTATATAGTAAACCAAGTTACAACCAGTGCAACATCTATTAAATGCACTTTACAGGCTTTCAGAATATTTACTACTATGCCTTAAAAGACTGCAAAAGTGAACTTTTAAAAATTCTATTTTATTGCCTTCAGAGACTTGTTCTGTAGACTGGGGCTGATCTTCAATGTTGTGCATTATAATAAATAGCATGTATAGTGGGAAATACTGTATTTAAATAATGGATTCCTTAAGAAGGTAAATTTTAAAACTGTGTTAAAGACAACCTATATCAAGTTCTATATGTTCCATGTGACTGATAAGAGGGGGAAAGGACCTTGTGTGCCTTTAAAGATGCTGAAGATTGCCAAAAATGAACTCTACAAAAGCTTATTCAGAAGTTAACTTATGGGTCAGAGGAGAGACTTCAGGATAGAGACTTCTATTCATAGTTGTTGCAAACCTTTAAACATCTCCAAACTTCAGATTCTTCATCTATGAACTGAAGATTTTGGACAAAATTGTATCTAAAACCCTATTAGCAAAAACATTCTGATTCTGGCCTGAAAAGGGACAGAGTCTTGCTTAGTTATTTTTTTTTTTCATGAAACCCAAATCCTTGGTGCTTAATCATATCCCAGATTCTTTAAGTGATTTTTACATACTGTTAACTACTGTATTCTAATTATTTTTAATGATTTTAGATAGTTGTACATGTAAAAATCTTTGCAAACATTCACTCGTTTTGAAGTGCGTTAATATATGTGTGTACCTGTCTCTGAAATATAGCTTTCATAATTGTAATCTCATACATTTGATGTTCTGTTTTTTTACTTTTAACAATATTTCGTAAACCTATTTCCAGGTGTGAGGATGAAACTAAATTGCATACCTAAGGGTCAAAACTCAATGTGTGTTTCAAAGTTTAGGAATTTTTCTCCACTTGTATGTGAACTGCTCAAATTCAGAGATCCTTTTTTTTTTTAAGTTTATTTATTAATTTTTGAGAGAAGGAACACAAGCTGGGGAGGGGCAGAGAGAAGAAGAGACAGAATCCCAAGCAGGCTCCACACCATCAGCTCAGAGCCCGGTGTGGAGCTCAAACTCACGAATTGTGACATCATGACCTGAGCCGAGATCAAGAGTCAGATGCCTAACCCACTGAGCCACCAGGTGCCCCACAAATTCAGAGATTCTTTGTTATTTATTTATCATCAGTAGAATATAGCAGGGAGCCAACATGCTGACACTCAGTAAAAATTAATAATCATAACTAACATTTTTTCAGCCGTTATATCAGATGTTTAACTAATTGCTTTGTGTATGTCATTTATTTAGTAATCACAAGTAACTTTTCATAAAAAAAAATACTATCACTGGGACACCTGATTGGTTCAGTTGGTTAAGCGTCTGACTTCAGCTCAGGTCATGATCTCGCGGTCCACGAGTTCGAGCCTGGCATCAGGCTCTGTGCTGACAGCTCAGCTTGGACCCTGGATCCTGCTTTGGATTCTGTGTCTCCCTCTTTCTGCTCTTCCCGTGCTTGCACTCTGTCTCTGTCTCTCAAAAAATAAACATTGAAAAAAAATTTTAAATACTATCGTCATCTAACTTTTTAAATGAGAAAAATGGGCTCAGTGAACTCCAGCAACTTTCTGAGTTAACCCAGTTTGTAAGAGGCGGCACTGGCTCTATAACCCAAGCAACAAGCTCTTAACAATCTCATTATACTTCGATTCATTTTTTATATCTCTATGTTAAATGACATTTTATCCTATTGACAGTCCATAATTTGTGTAGCTCTTTTCCTCATGGATGGACATCTAGACTCTCTTTGTGCTGTCAACATTATCCATAATGCTGCTACTAAACACTCCTTTGTGTGTGTATGTGCAGATTATTTCTACACTTGAAGAAGTCAAAATAAGTAAAATTATATATTTTATATATATATATAAATATAAATATATTTATTTATTATAAAAATTTATATATTATTATATAATATATTATGTTTATATATTATATATTTATTATATATATTTATATATTCTATATACACACATATATATAAATATATATAAATATATTTATTTATTATAAAAATATTTATATATTATATATATACACACACACACACACACATATATATATATATGATGTGATATACATGGAATATTATTCAGCTGTAAAAAAGAAGAAAACTGCCACATGCCACAACATGGATGAACCTTGAGGACAATGAAAACAAGGACAAATACTGTATAATTCCTCCTGTTTGAGGCACATGAAGTAGTCAAATTTATAGAGACAAAAAAGTATGGTGGTTTCCAGGGAGCTGGTGTTTAATGGGCACAGGATTTCAATTTGGAAAGATGATGTAGATGGCCCCACAGCAGGGTGAATGTAAGTAAGGATACTGAGCTGTACACTTGAAAATGGATCAGATGGTAAAATTTATGTTAAATTTTGTCATATTAAAGGAGAACTGAAGTTAAGACTAGGAATCAAATACATGTCAAAGTTATCGACTACTGTTTAACATTTCTGTATCTTCTGCAGTTATTGGGTTTTTTTAATTGTTTTATTTAAGGTACCATCACTGCAACAGGTTTTCAGGAATTATCCCAGTGTTTCAAGATCAAACGTTTTGATATTTTTAGTTACAGACCTGAGTAAGTGCAGCTCATGTTGTTAAAACCTGGCCAGCGTAGCCTTCAAACATGATAAATCTCAGTGATACGAGCAATGGTGTTGTGGGGAAATATACCAGGGCAGAGCTGAGTTTTGGGTTATTGATCTGTCTGTAGAGCTGGTGTCACATTTGGTAACCGCTATACCATAGTGCAGTTTCTAAAGAGATAGAATAAATTAAGGTTTGCTTTAGACCAAGATCAATATGAGAGAGAGCCAAACTAGTGTGTAGGGCATGACCATGGTTGGAAACTATAGTCAGACAGAACAGCTCATCATGTTCTATTCGAAGAAATATCCAGCAATCGACAGCAAGACAAGGAGGTATCGTCAGAGGGAGAAGCAGAAACTTGCAAGCTCTCAAGTCCTCAAGTTTGGGAGGGAATTAAAATACACTTAGACTCCTTCTTCATACTGGATTGCCTAGAACAATATGGTATACCTCATGCATAGCTGTGTGATGTCAGGGGCAGATCTTTAGCAAGTTGGATCTCAAGACAGGAAAACTAATTCCAAATTTGCTAAAAAAGTACATACGTACTTATTAATTACTGAGCCAGGCCCAGGGCTTTCTCAATAACTTGCTCTATAATTTGAAGAAAGTGTAGTAAGCTATCGGGATGAGAAAACAATCTCCCAATTGAGTGAATTATCTTCCTTTTAGGCTTTTGATACCTATTGGCATAGTTAACTTTTAGCAAATATGCAGCAGAAAAGACATCACTGTATAGTTGAAAGAATTTGCCTGTAGTGCAACATACACAGCTCTTCTGATAATAACTAGGATGAATTATTCATCCTGAGTTATTAACTATTGGATGAGTTCAGCCCTATAATACTCTTCAATTCTAAGATTCTATGACTTAGAAATTGGTGATTTAGAGTTGCAAATAGAAAATTGTCAGCTTGATTTTTTTTTTACTACACTGTTAAAAACAGTTATTTTTTCCCAAATATATTCAATTGAAATGAAATATTAAAAATAAACCAGGGGAGACAAAAATTAGATTCAGTAACATTGAAGTTAGCTTTAAGCAGAAATCAAATATGTAAATTTTAAGGAATAATTTAAATATAATATGTAAAAATAAATTTTAAATTACTGTCCAAATAATAAGCATAGACGTGAATCACATCATTTCTCAGGTAAAGTAAAACTTCGGGTAAATAAGTTAATAACTTCAGGGTGTTAATTTTCTTTAATCAAAAACAATGGGAAGGACATAATATGCACCTGGCACTATGATACATATTGAACATATAATGACAAAGCAAGATACCTTGATTTCTCTCAAAGACATTATATATTTAGGAGGAAACCAGGACTTCTGTGGAAGCATCTAAAGAAGACATTGTACCCTGCCTAGGTTGGGGGATCATTTCCTGTAAGAATGGAGAATGCAGCATTTGTCTGATAGAGAAGGCCCAGGAAAGTCATTCTAGACACAAGAACAGCATGAGAAAAGCATAAGGGTTTAAAAACACACCTCTCTTTTAGTGAAATACAAGCATTCATGAAATACAAGATTTAAAGGAGGGAGTAGTAGAAAGTGGGCCAGAAGGTAATGCATAGCCAATAGGGTAAGGAAGGCCTTATATACTGTGAAGAACATGGATCTTAGGTTTTTTGGAACTAGAAAAAGTAATAGAAACTTATAATAATACTATGAAATATTTCTGTATTTCCTTTGTTGATGTCATGATAAGAGCATAGATGTTAAGACAAATTCCTTGTTTTTTGCTTTGTTTTGTTTTTAGTTTTAAGTTTTTATTTAAATTTCAGTTAACATACAGTGTAATATTAGTTTCAGATGTAGAATTTAGTGAACAAATTACTGAATTCTGTGTTATCTAACTAACCCGGTACTTACTAGAAAATTCCTTCACCTCCATGAACATTAACATCATTTTTGTCTCTCTTTCCCCTTCCTCACCCTGCTATTTTTAATCTGTTTGACTAGATGATCTTTAGCAATGTTTCTCATCCAAAAAAAATATGAATTCAGCCCTATCAGGGCTTTATATAATATAAAAATAAAAATCTCATATATTTAGGACTTCAAAACCTTGCCTGAAGCAGACATGGAAAAAAAATTTATTTCTGATGTCATCGGCTATGGAAAATAATTATAATAGAAACAAATGGCAGGAAAGATACAAATTTTATCTCTTTTGCATAAGAAAAATTTTTATGCTTTCATAAAACTTACTGAAATTGAAAACTGCCACAGAGAGAGGCAGTACCTAACAGGAAATCAGCCTTTGGAGCATTCATGGCAAACTACCATCTGGTACCTAAATTTGTAGGTACCATAATTCCATTTATTAATTAATACCATATCAATGACTTTTCAGAAAATGTACTCCTACTAAGCTCTTATAAGACCTATTTTTAAATCAGAAATCCAAATATATTTATTGCTTCAGTCATCTGTAGTGAGAGATACATATTTCTCATGGCTAATAATTAGATAAGGCATTTCTATCCCTTGGGTATAATTATATTCTCATTATTTACATAACACAAAAAAGTGGTCACCAAGAAATAGTATTACAGATTCCCACTCATCCTTCGGAACCTTATGTGGCTCTTAAATTCCACTTCTTTAGATTATATTCCCTGATATCTAGATAGTTACATCCCCTGGTTACATGCTTCAAAGCACAATGCATTTTTTTCTCCCATAAATCTTATGACAAGAGCAAATATTATGTGAATATATTTAATTATGTTTAAATTATGTGATTATATTTAAATGACTCCTTTCTCCAGTGAACAAAGCCTGTGACTGCCTTGTCCACTTCCATAGCCCTAATATTGTATCAAAGAACTGAGTAGACACTTGGTTATATGGGGAAAAAATATGCCTACTTCATTCAACTCATATTCCAACTCCATATCATATCTAAAGCATCCAACGACCACCTGATAAAAATATTTTATTGTTATTTCAATCAATACATGTTAAATATGTGCTATATCAGGTATAATTCTGGGATCAAGTAAAGACTTTGTTTTCAGACAGCTTACATTTTTAGAGAATAGACAGAGGAAATAAACAGAAAATATCAGATAGTAGGATGCCATACAGATACTTAAAATAGGGTAATGCACTAGGTGATGCCTGACTGCTCAGTGAAGGCCTCTCTCAGAAGTTGACATACATGGTAACATTTGAGTGACAAGAAATAATTACCCATGCAAAGATCAGGGGAAAGTCTTCCAAGTAAAAGAAAAGCAAGATCAAATGCCTTGAAATGGAAGTGGCTTTGTCATATTTAAAGCACAACAGTGACATAAAAGCTCTGTGACGTTGGAAGAAAATTAACAAGGAGAAAGTAGTGCACAGTGAAATTGAAGTATTAGGTAAGGGCTAAATCCTATAGCACTGTGCTGACCAGAGCATAATCGTAGCTTGAATTTAATTGAGATAGAGATGGATGGGTTTTAAATAGGGAGGAAATAAGATCTGAATCATGTTTTAAATCAGTTTCCTCTTCTCTCTGAGGAATAGATGATGGATGATCAAGAATGGAAAGGGAAAACAGTAGGCAGATAATTACAGGAGTCAAGAAAGGAGAAGATGATGTTAGGATTAAACTAGTGATGGTAGAGAAAAAGAGGAGTGGAATACACATTCAGGATGGGACTTTTAATTAGAGTAAACAGACCTAGGTTGGATATAGTATGTTGAAGAGGCCAAGAATACTTATGGGAAACTTCGAATTTTAATGTAAGCAACAGATGATATCTAGTATCATTCACTGAGATGGAGGAGGCTTGAAAAGAAGCAGTTTTGGGGGTGAGAATCTGGAACTGACATGTTGAGTTTGAAAAGCATATGTAAATGGCAAGGAAAACTTTGTATACACAAGTCAGGATTTCTCAGGAGAAGCAGATCTTAGAGACACAGAATTGGGGTCATCGGCATGTGGAGGATATTTAAGGTGGTGGGACTGAATCGGGTCATTTAGGGACTATAGATAGAAAAAAGAAGGGGAGCCCAAGACTTAGATCTGATGCATTTAAAAATTAGAGGCTCACCAGGGATGGAGCAACGAGCAAAGTAGGATGAAGCATAGCTAGGAAGGCATAAGGAAGTAAGTAAACAAATAAACAAACAGGAGAATGTGATATCACAGAAGCAAAGAAGAGTTTCAAGAAGAAAGCATGACCTTGAATCCTTTCGTAATGCTGTATATTTCCTTTCAAAATTTCCTTCTTCCTTAACATTCATGGTTCTGTTGTCTCTTGGCTTTCCTGTGGGCACCCTGGCCCTTTCTTAATCATCACTTTTATTAGCACCCCTACTTCTCCCTGTGTTTTGAATACTGGCACAGCCTAGGATTCTGCCTTAAACGTTTTTCTTCTAACTTCTTACATTTTCTCTGAGAGATTGCATCGTCTTCCTGGACTTAGTATGCTTCTTTTTTTTTTTTTTTTTTTTTTAACGTTTATTTATTTTTGAGACAGAGAAAGACACAGCATGAATGGGGGAGGGGCAGAGAGAGAGGGAGACACAGAATCAGAAGCAAGCTCCAGGCTCTGAGCCATCAGCCCAGAGCCCGACGCGGGGCTCGAACTCACGGACCGCGAGATCGTGACCTGAGCTGAAGTCGGATGCTTAACCGACTGAGCCACCCAGGCGCCCCTTAGTATGCTTCTTGATGTACGTGATCCTTACATGTAATTCCAGCCAGAGTGAGAAGAGAATAAATAATATATGATTGTGGTAATCAGAGGCTTGAATTCTAGTCCTGGCTCTACCAGTTATAAACGGTGTGTCATAGGAAAAGTCACATCAGCTTCATAGGCCTCAGTACATCTTACATATTTCCTATGGGTACACAGAGATGAGTAGATAAATGAACACCTTGGTCCTGCCTTGTCCGGGCCTTTGAAAGGAAAAAATAGCAGGGGGTGAGGTGTGGGGGAGGTGGATTTTGTGCCAGTGTGATAATGTAATTTTATTTTATCTCTCCATGTATTCTCCCACTGGTGACCTATTTCAATATGTGCTTATTTTTTCCTACATAGCAGGCATATTTTCTCATAAACACACTTTGTTGGAAAAAATATTCTCTATTTTAGTAAGCCTTAATTCAATGTACAACCACAGTGTACCCGATGAGGATAATTATATAAGAAGATTTGGTAATGAAAGTCTACTAAGCCATTTTATACTTGGACAGGGACTATTGAGAGAATAAATTTCATTGGAAGTGAGAAAGACTTATGATCAACTGAATTTAAATTATATCTAACAAAAATAATTTGTAGTTAAAAAAACTTTCCATCATCTAAAAAAAAAAAAGGACCACAATAAATGAGAAGGGAAAAATACATTTTGGATGAAGACAGAGACATCTGTATAAAGAAGGAAAACCCAACCTGATAGGTACTTTTCATTCTTGTTGTTTGCAGTGATATGAAGTAAATACTCTAGTTGGGAAGTTTGCATTTGTTTATTTTTTTTCCAATATGTTATTCCAGAAGAGAGTCCCTCTTTCAAAAATATACAGTATAGGGGCGCCTGGGTGGCGCAGTCGGTTAAGCGTCCGACTTCAGCCAGGTCACGATCTCGCGGTCCGTGAGTTCGAGCCCCGCGTCAGGCTCTGGGCTGATGGCTCGGAGCCTGGAGCCTGTTTCCGATTCTGTGTCTCCCTCTCTCTCTCTGCCCCTCCCCCGTTCATGCTCTGTCTCTCTCTGTCCCCAAAATAAATAAAAAACGTTGAAAAAAATTTAAAAAAAAAAAAAAAAAAATATACAGTATAAGCCCTATACATTGAGGATTCTGTTACAAACCCTGAACGGACTTTCAGATTTCAAAAAGCAAACTACATACATGCCTCCTATCCCTGTAAGTCAAAGTACAGATAAGGCTAACCCTCCGGAGTGGACATAGGATGACAATGTCTAACTGTTTCTACTTATGACCCAGGCTTCTCAAACTGACTTGTTCCTAATGTCCACCAAGGAATCTTAAGCCCATCACTTGTTTCTTACACAAATCCCTTTTATTGTTTCCATAATAATTATCCTGGTGCTGCTATAATTTTAAACAATGGTTTCAGGGAAACTTATTTTTCACACTAGCCATAGGAGTTCTTTGAGACACCTGGACCATGTTCTCCTTTGATTTTTCTATAAAGCCTGGGGCCAAATGGTGAAAGCAAGAGAATAATTATTCCATGTATGGCAAACTAAAGAAACTTATAACCCCTTTGCCACAACATCCCCTGAGGGTTGATATAAATACATTAATCATTCTGCCAGGAACTGAATTTATATTCTCGTTTGCATAAGCATATCATGACAAGCAAGGTATTTATGTTTTAAGACATCATACTTAATTAAGATTTTTTAACCATCTTCTTCCCTTCTTTGGAAGAAGAATCTAAAACATTTAAATTCTAGCTTCCTAAAGTTTACAATAATTTGGTCAAATTAAACAAAAAGTATTATAACTACGTTATAGATTTTAGTTTATTTTTCTAAAATATAAACCAGAAAGATGAATTAGTTACTCCTTAAATGAAAATTCTAATACGTTTCCATTACTAACACCATTTATTATAATAAAGTTAAATAATACAATTGTATTATTGCAACATTATATTATTTTTACAGCTACTAACAATTATAATGGCTACTAATTATTGTTTTATATATGTTAATATGTACAATTAACAACTTGTCAGATACAAAATTAACAAGTGCAA
The DNA here is from genome assembly GCF_028018385.1 of Neofelis nebulosa. Classification (NCBI taxonomy): domain Eukaryota; kingdom Metazoa; phylum Chordata; class Mammalia; order Carnivora; family Felidae; genus Neofelis; species Neofelis nebulosa. The sequence goes on along the minus strand of NC_080787.1, from coordinate 105,447,932 downwards.
TGATAAAACTCTTGGGAGAGGAGCATATAGTTTGTGACTAAACACCGAGTTGAAAAATCTCCATAAGTTTTATTAGAACTTTGTCTCTATAGCAAATTCAGAACACATACAATCCTCATACATCTTTCTGTACACTGAATTATACATTTTAAATGCCATGTGGTTACTGTTACTCCTTATACATATTATAAGAATCATTTTTAAAAGGTTAAATAAATGCTCAGAAGCAAATATAATTCATATACACAATTACTGCTTCCCTTTCACATGTGTGTCAGCATTTATGACTTAAGAAGCATGGTTCACAACTGATCACATTTGTTTATTCTTTGAGATAAATTATCAATAACATATAAAACCTCTGAGCTGATCCTTGGGGACATACGCACTGGTGTTTATACATATGAAAATGGGTGGTTGGATGATGGGGGGGAGGTGGCTCACTCTTTATGAGTGATAGTGGCCTGGACCTCTCTTTTGGCAGCAAAGGTAAGGGGGTGGGGAGAGGCAGAAAATTCCTGGGGTGCCTGTCATGACCATCACTATGACATCTCTAGGCCATCATATTATGTATGAAAAGGTCAGTCCTCCTGGGATGATGAACCTGATAGGATCCACGTGTCTGGTTTGGGTCTCGATTCTCCGAGTATTCAAAGTAAAGAGAAAAGGCCAGTCTGTGGTAATGGAGTTATCTGTGTAACTGGACCTTTAGTATAGGGTGAATGGTTAAGGTATCCAGGTCATCAGTGGGCCCGGTCAAGTGTGTCTTCTCCAGCCAGTCAGGATGTCAGGCACCTGCATGCAGTGTGGGCTCCAGAAAGGTCTACATCTACCTAAATCCTAGGCCCCCCTGTGGTCCTGCCATACCATGGCCTGAGCCAAGGTTGATGTGGACCCCAGCAAAAGTCTATACCACTTTCTTTCCTATTCCTCTCCTGTCCCTCTAACATAGCTCTGCATAGAATTTTGCCCATAACCATAATGCCTTTAACTGCTACAGCCCTGGGCTTTGTGTTCGAAAGGCCATCAAGAGGTGGCCTAGATCGCTAATTACTTTTCATTGTATGTTCCTAATTCAGACAGTCTGTGATCAAGTCCTGGTTATGCCACTAATTAGTTAGAGAATTTTGAAGTAAGTCACACCACATAATTAAGACTGAGTCAACTTATCTTTAAAATGAAGAAATGATATCTATTTCATAGATATTTTGTGTGAGATGTAAACAATGCCTAGTTCCATGCCTGGCACTGAATAATCAATGAAAATATGATAGTTGTCTTCTTTCCCTTTTATTCCTCAATGTGAAACATTGCTTTCCCAACAATCAGCTGAGTATGGTTTTTACATAGTCATCAGTTGGTCACACATTCATATCTAGACGGAAAACATAAAAACCGCTCTAAGGCAAACCTGGGGAAACAGTGAAAACTACTTTCTTAGAAAGTCATCTTTCCATCTCCAGCTCCTCTCCCATCTTTGTTTTACCATCCTATGCACTGCCCTTCATACTCGTTCCACATTGAGCCTCTGGATTTCTCACATGGCTCTTCTCTACCTCTATTCTTGCTTTTACCTCTTACCTACCTTGAAACTTGTTCTCTTAGCCTCAGCTCAAATGTTTGCTCTGTAAAGTCATCACTGACACTTCAGGGAGAGTTGAGGTCTCGTTTATGCTCCCAGAATCCTCAGAACTCTTCATATGAACATTATTTCATTCTTCACCTGTAAATTTAAGGAGACATCAGTCTAATAGCTGCTTTTTATATTTTACTTCTCAGAAATGTAAACATCTTCCTATGCAAGTAATGAAAATTCAACATTAATTCACAGATTTTTAAGTCACAGACTTAAAATACATACTTTAAAGGTTGAATGTATTCTCATCTCACGATGGAACAATAAAAAGTATTTTCTGGATTGATGCCAGTTTTCCTGATTGCCGATAACTACTTTACATTCAGTGTTATGGATATTTTTGTTCAACTAGATTTTCTCATTGTCTGCATTTGGGCAGTCTGACCTGCAAGTCTTGGGGTAACGATGACAGGGTATATGATGACAATAAACAATGATAAATATAATCTTTTGATCATTCGAAAATGTAATTAAGTTAATGAAAAACAGGCCCCCTAGTATCTAAATAGCTGATTCATTCCTTAATTGCCACCTATAAATTTTGTAAGGATCAGGTGTTGGACTTGGTTAAAAGGGAAAAGTTGAATATCTGTAAGGCAATATAATAGGCAATATAATAGGCTTGTTTGGCATTGTTTGAAACTAGCTGAACAAAATGATAATTACTTTTGAGGGCAGTACCCTTCTATATCTTTACACTTTTTAAAAAATTTGTTATGATTTTCCCACAAGAATCTAATCCAGTAGCATTTTTTAATGTTTATTGTTTTCTTGAGAGAGAGAGACAGACAGACAGACAGAGGACAAGCAGGGGAAAGGGCAGAGAGAGAGAGAGGGAGACACAGAATCTGAAGCAAGCAGGCTCCAGGCTCTGAGCTGTCAGCACAGAGCCTGATGCAGGGCTTGAACTCACAAACTGCGAGATCATGACCTGAGCCAAAGTCTGAGATTAACCAACTGAGCCAACCAGGTACCCCCCCCCCCCCATAGCATTTTTAATGACTCATCTCCCTGCAGTGTTTCAAAGCACTCAACATTTCACACACACACACACACACACACACACACACACACTCTTTCAAAGTCATGTTTCACAGGTTCTTATAACACATAATTAATTGTATGATTATAATAGTAAGAAAAACTGACATGATCAATGTTGGGGAAAAACACAATGGACTCTTGGTAAACACGACTTGTGGGAGAAAATAGGTGAAGCAGGTTTACTACAAGCATCCAGTATCTTGTGAACATCATTCAGCTATGTCTTGTAGAGGCCGTAGAGAGCTTTATTTGGGACTGAAAAATCCGCCAATTGTACTTACACTGAGTGAAAACATTGGTTTGGGGATAAATTTATTTATTTGTGTAATTCCTATAAAACTGCATGAATAGTTTATGAACATTTAGTCAAGATGTCCTACAAGAACATTAGCCCAGACCATTCTGTTAGATGACAAGTCCAGGTTAGGCTAGAATGGCATATGAGATATGCCACAAGAGGAGGAGAAATGGTGGAGTAGAGCAGATTCTAGGAGAGGAGTCTGGAGTCCAGTCCCTATATCATCAGCACAGGCCAGGCCACACTTCTGAGCCTCTGGTTCCTCAGGTGCAAAGTGGTGATCCCATCTGCTCTCCTAAGACAAGACTAAATGAGATAATGGTTGGGGAAGACTTATAAATGGGAAAAGTATGATGAAATCGATATATGGCTTATTATATTTTTCATGTTATATTTAATCCATCAAAAATCAGTTTTTAAAATGGAAAAAAAAGACATTGGGTGGTTTTCAAATATGTTTAGTTGTCAAAACATTGTTTTAAACAGTATCTTATATGGAGCCCTGCTATCCATAGGAGATAATACCAAACAGAGAACATCCAGTGGATTACAGGATCCTAAAGTCCAGGGTCCCACTTCCTGAGTCTTTCTCTCATCCTGTCAGGCAGCCATTCAGGCATCTTACCTCACTCATGAGACTCCACAAAATTCAGTTGAACACCAGAGATCCAGGCCAGAACTCACATTCTGCAGATAAGAAGTCTGAGGACCAGAAAGGCCAAATAACAAATCTACAGAGACTTGGGGAAATAGCAAGTCTGTGGTTTCACCGTTAGCAGTTCCTACTTTCTGACAATTTGCTCATGCAGTGCCTTCTGAGAGCCCTACTTAGCACATTGCTGTATTTGCTGGTTCACTGAAAGGTTACTGCCAGCATGTGAACAGATGAGAGAGAAGCACTCACTGTCAGCACCGCACCTAAGGCCAGCTATGTTGGAAAGGTTATTCATTCACTATGAAACTTTCTGGCATCTGCCATGTGCCAATGCTAAACATATTTTGCTCAGTTTTTTTTTTAATAAGCCAAGTTTGTTGACATAAAATGTCAAGATAATGACATTTCTAATAGTTTCTTCTGGAATTTTTTTGGGTAACAGAGACAAAGAACACAATTTCTGTTTTCACAGACAGTATTGTGTAATTCTAGACAGTCAGGCGGTCTCAGTTTTCCTCTCTCTCTCTCTCTCTCTCTCTCTCTCTCTCTCACACACACACACACACACACACACACACACACACACACAAACATCCAGTGCAAAAATATTGATCAAATGGCTAAACAATGTTTTTCAAAATATTATACCATGCTCCAATACATCTGTCCAAGACAGTCAACGAGAAGAAGGTGTTGAATCACATACCTCCCAGACTAGAAAAGGTTATCACATATCCAACACAAGACATTCCTGGGTTTTTATTTTCCATGTGAGTAGATTTCATTGTGAAGGCTGTCACTTCTGTCCTAATGAATTTAATAAAAGTATGCAAATATTTTGAATAATAAGAGCCAAATTGGGAACAAGTATTTTTAAATGATTGGTACAGTTGTTAAACCTTGCTGAAACATTACAGTTGGTTCATTTATGAATGTGGGAAAAGTTTGAGTAAAACAAGAGGCACCCTAAGGGAATGGAACTTAAGAATGCCCGGAAATAATACTTCAGGAAAAAAGGGGAACATTTTTGACCCTGTGGGAGAAACCAGAATTAAATTCGTGTTGTAAAATTATAAACAAAGGATAGAAACCAATGTGGTTAACTAGGATGTAACTGTAGAAAAAGAAACTAGAGAGGAACTTTAAAGCACAAACAATGTGGTAAAGGGAACAATTTTGAATATGTATTATAAAAATAAGCAAAACTAAATAGAAAAGGATAATTAAGAAACAAATGAAAACAAATAATATTAAAGTCAACTAAAATTTTGCCAGTGATCGAAAATGAGTTTGACAATATGTGGAAGTCAGCAGTTATATCTTTGGTGAATTTTAATTGAAAAAAAATATTTTTCATTGTAATTGGAGTATTTTACTGATTAAAAACTTCATTTTGAATATTTCTTTTTATTCATAATTGAATTAATGATAACTTCCCATCAAAATACTTGATTTAATTAAAGATATCCTGTTCGGAAACCTGCTTCCAACAAGTAGTTCCTTCAAGTAGATGTAATTAAGTAATAATTTTCACAGTTTCAAGCAGCTTTTTCCTGGAATTTGTCAAGGTGATTTACTTCTTTTCCCTCTCTTTCTCTCTGCTTTTTCTAGTATTCACTTTCTCTTTGTTTAGGATGATGAGCCTCTACTGGTATATATGTCCCAAACTGTTTTTCTTTCTTTGGTCTTCCAAATCAAAATAGAGGAGCAGACCTAACTTGGTACACTTGCACATGTAACTGAATGGCTTTTTTTACGCAGTAGAATGTTCCAGATATCAGTTCTAATTCAGATCTATTTAAGATTCTTCTTGAGATAATAACTAAGTTAATTGTGCATTAACTTCGGGCCAGTTAGAATGTATGGTATCATACTTTCTTTTGAAAATGTTTTTCTAAAATATGTGTTTCGAGTTTAGTCTGGATGAGGAGAATTCCTTTGTTAAATCATTCTCAATTACCCAATATTCATTCAAAAGTTACCACTCAGTTACAGTGCTGCAGATGATATAAAGAAGTATCAGACACTGTATCAAGGGAGACAAATATATATTCTCACAACTGTATTTTAAAATAGATGATAATACGTTTTATAAAAGAGATCCAGTTAAAGGGCTGTGAAAGGATCTTTGCGGTCTGCGCATGAATTTTTCTCACACTGCGCTATCCTTACTTGGTTGAGGCCTGTGTCTCCTGTATTGCTGACGGATTCTCTCCACGATGACCCTTGGACAATGAAAAATTGACTGGATTGGCAGCCTTCCAGCATTTTTCTCCCAGGGGCATTAGTAGCAGGGGCAGGGGTTGAGGGAGAATTAAAAATTATCTTTTGCCTCATTTTCAGCCAATGACCTCTATTCTCTAGAAACAGGGAAATGCATAACCCTGAGCTGCTAATTGCCCTTATTCCCTTATGTTATTCGTGGGAAGAAACGTTCTGCTCTTTCGTAATAAAACAAAAGTTTATATCTCAAATGCTTTATAGCCACTGTAGTTTCAGTATGCAAAGATTTCTATAATTAACTGAATATAAAATAAATATGGTTTGGCATCTTGTTCATCACATATTGACTTTTTGCTTTGTTTTGTTTTACCATGAAAGCATCACACAGGCAAAGATTTTAGTAGTGAGACTATTTCAGACCATCCCTCATGGCCAGGGCTAGGGTGAGATGGAGGAACTTGTCTCAGAACATAAAACGCAGGGAGTTGCCGAAAAACTCAGTATGAAGGCGCATAATTTATGCTGTAATATTTACAAAAGTGAAAACCAACTTAGAAAATTCATAATGAACAAAATATCACAATTTCCAATAAAGACCAAGCAGCGCTGTTGATGTTTCCTATTTCTTCCTGCTCTGTCTCAGTAAGGCACTGGCATCCTCCCTGAACTTTCCATGTCAATGGCCAGTGTTGAATTGTCATTCATTTAGATTCGTTTGTTCAGTTAAAGACATTCTAAGCGGACAGATCTGTAGTGTATAGTTATGAAGCAAGTTTGCCACTGTGGCCCCAAATTTATTTTTCCTTGAACTGATAAAACTGACAAATAATTTTAATGACGTAGAATTCGCTGTACGTACTTTCTTATCAACTTTTTCAACTTTGCAGTTCTTTCAGATTTTTCCTCTTGTGGTCTTATTTATCAAACAAATTATGGTTGACTTATTGGGGAGCTATTTTTTTTTTTCAGAAATATGGACTGTAAAAACCACTGTTTTGATTTAGGAGTCAACAGGTCTGGGTTCTAGTGATCCTTCTCACACCATCTGGATAACCTCAGTTTCTCCATCTGAGACTAAAGTGATCATATTTATAATTTTAAATATTCTTTAAGATTTCTGGATAGTCAGGGGCGCCTAGGTGGCTCAGTCAGTTAAGCGTCCGACTTCAGCTCAGGTCATGATCTCGCGGTTCGTGGATTCGAGTCCTGCGTCGGGCTCTGTGCTGACAGCTCAGAGCCTGGAGCCTGTTTAAGATTCTGTGTCTCTCTCTCTCTCTCTCTGCCCCTCTCCCACTCATACTCTGTCTCTCTCTCTCTCAAAAATAAAAAACAAACATTAAAAAAAAATTTTTTTTAAGATTTCTGGATATTCATAGTTTTAGAAAATTTTGATCTTAAAGATTTTTAAACTTCATATGTTAAAGGTTTTTCTAGTCTCTATTTTATCTCCTTTTTCTTGTTAGCCATGTTGATAATAAGATATGGACTAGAAAAAGACAAGCAGTAATATATAAGTTCTCTTTCCAAGAAAATTATACTCTACTTATGAATTATAGTACATATATAACGTATTATATTCTATAACTATATACAACTATGCATATATATGTATATAACTGTATTATAACATTTACAAATCAATACAAAGTTACATATCAGATTCTACACAAATACGTTCATGCAGAGAAACCCAAACAAATATGTGTATTTCTCTGAGAGAAATACAATAAAGGGAAGATGGTGTTAAGACTAGTTTCTTGATGGGGCACCTGGGTGGCTCAGTTAATTAAGCAGCCAACTTTGGCTCAGGTCATGATCTAGTGGTACATGAGTTCAAGCCCCACATCAGGCTCTGTGCTGACAGTTCAGGGCCTGGAGCCTGTTTCAGATTCTGTGTCTCCCTCTCTCTCTACCTCTACCTCATTCGCGTTCTGTCTCTCTCTCTCTCTCTCTCAAAAAAAAAAAAAGAAAAAAAATATATATATATAAATTTTCAAAAAAGAGTAGTTTCTTGGTTTTAGTAGACATGTGAAAGGTAAAGTCTTTTTGAAGGGAGTGAACGTTAATGCTTGAAATATTTATCAAAGTTTAATGACTGCAATAAGTAAACATTTCTTTTTATTGCTAAGTAGTATTTTATGTATTCCATTATATGGGTGTACTACATACAGTTTTTTCATTCACTGATTAAAAGATATTAGTTTTATGTCTAATATTTGCCTATGAAGGATAAAGTTACTACACATTCTCATCAATGTATTATTTATATATCTCTTAAAAAGTTGTTGTACTAAGGTATATATACTTTATTTAACTTTTTTGACAAACTTGTTGATAGTTTCCTTTGCTGTGCAAAGCTTTTTATTTTTATGTAGGGGGACTATTTTCATTATATGCTACAGCAGATTTTTTATTGCTTTCCTAGTGAAACTTTGCTGACTTACCTCCTCTCCAAAACTTTGTAAATGTGCTTAGAAGACCTGGGAAGTGATGGGTTAAGATTTTCAAGTGTGATTACAAACCTAGATTTAAATTTCTTCTAAAGATGATTTATATTATTTCTTTTTTTTAATAAATTTATTCTCAAGTTAGTTAACATACAGTGTAGTCTTGGCTTCAGGAGTAGAATACAGTGATGCATCACTTATAAATAACACCCAGTGCTCATCCCAACAAGGGCCCTCCTTAATGCCCATCATCCATGTTCCCCACCCCCATCAACCCTCAGTTTCTTCTCTGCATTTAAGAGTCTCTTATGGTTTGCCTCCCTCTCTGTTTTTATCTTAGTTTCCTTCGTTTCCTCTATGATCATCTGTTAAGTTTCTCAAATTCCACATGAGTGAAATCATGCGATATCTGTGTTTCTCTGACCTATTTTGCTTAGCATAATAACCTCCAGTTTCATCCACATTGTTGCAAATGGCAAGATTTCATTCTTTTTTATCGCCAAACACTATTCCATTGTACATATATACAACTTCTATTATTTCTGAAGTTCAGTATTCTTTAGCACCACAAACAATGAGTAACAGAAATATTGTTTTCAAAATGAATGTAGAGTATAATTCCTAGCATTTATAATACTAAATGACCCAGTTCCATCTACTTCCCTTAAATTTATGAATGAACTCAAATGATCCAGCTCTGAAGCCAGTTTCAAATATCATACCACTTCAGATGGAGAGTAAGGGCCTTGCAACAGTATAATCTCCATTCCTCCCTCCTTTCTTGTGTGTTACTGTCACCGTACAGTTTACTTTTACATATGGTGTAAATCCAAAGTATATTGCTACTATTTTTTGCTTTCAATATACAATTGTTAGATTAATTAAATAATAATAAATATCTGTTATAATTACCTTTATTTTAGCCATTTCCAGAGATCTTCATTTCTTTGTTTATACTTGTTTCTGTCTGATATGTTGCCCTTGCCTGAGGAATTTAGTTTAAAATTTCTTGTAGTTATGCTGCTAATAATTTTGGCTTTGTCTAAATGTTATGTGTTTGCCTGTAAAATGCTTTGTTATCGCTCCACTTTGATAGATATTTTATTCGGTTATAGAATTCTCGGTCCACAGTTTTTGTTTTCTCTTTTCTCACTTTCAAGATGTCATTCCATTTGCTTCTGGCTTGCATAGTTTTTGATAAAAAGAGTCTTCTGTAATTCCTTTGTTCTTCTGTAAGTATTGTAGCAGTGCATGTAAAGATTTATGAGTCATTCAGGAAGACTCCTCTAGTACTAACTTGTGACCCTTAACATGCCTGGGTCAATTTGAATCCATTCAAAGATAAATAAATAGAAAATTTATGGCATTAAATGAAAGATTTGTGTAAATTTTGGGCAAGAAAGAGAGAAAGAAAGAAAGAAAGAGAAAGAAAATACATAAAGCATGCAAAAGAGAGATGAGGAAATGATATTTTCATTGCATACCCCAAGACAGAAAAGAAAATTGTGGGGGGATAACAACTTCTTTGAACTTTTCAGGAAATTAAAAGAGAGGGAGGGAGACAGAGAGATGGAAATGAAGTACACCATTGCTCTACATACTATAGGTCTTTCGAAGTCAAGAAAAGAAACGTGAGTAAAGTAGCACCAGTATGTCACGTGGCTTCTAAATGCTTTCACCTTGTGCCCCTCAAATTAGGGAACTATGGAGTAATTTGTCAACACTTCTCTATACAAACTCATTTAACATGCCAGAACTCTCTCAGAAAATAGAAGTATAGGCTGATTCCTATCATCTTTCCCACAAAGTCCTCCATATGTGACAGAATTTCCTTTATCTATATATTTGACATTATTAACTAGTTTTGAAACCAGTGAAGTGTCTACCCCATTTTTCATTTCTCCTTGATCATTTCAATCAGATTCTGCAAGAGAAATTTGTAAGCCCCTTTGCTGCTATATTTCCTAGGAATGTGTGTAACTGATGAAAAAAAAAAAGAAACAAAGAAACAAAGAAAGAAACAAAGAAAGAAATGCTCGTGAGGATGCAGAGAAACTTGCTGGTGGGAAGGCAAAATGGTACAGCCACTCTGTAAAACACACAGGTTACCATATAACCTAGAAATTTCACTTTTGGGCATTTATCCCAGATAAATGAAAACTTCTATTCACACAAAAATGCACCCACACATGTTCATACCAGCTTTATTTCTAAAACTACGCAGTAATAAGAAGGAATTATTGATACATACAGCAACCTGGATGAATCTTCAGGGAAATATACCGAGTTAAAAAAGTTAACCCCAAAAGATTACATACTACACATTTTCATTTATGTAACATTTTGAAATTTAAAAAAAATTAAAGATAATGCAGTTTAATATAGTGCATGACCTTTATCATATTTTATCTAGAAATTTACTGTCTAATCTCACAATTTTTTATTCCTGATTAAATTATAAAATCTTGGGGCGCCTGGGTGGCGCAGTCGGTTAAGCGTCCGACTTCAGCCAGGTCACGATCTCGCGGTCCGTGAGTTCGAGCCCCGCGTCAGGCTCTGGGCTGATGGCTCGGAGCCTGGAGCCTGTTTCCGATTCTGTGTCTCCCTCTCTCTCTGCCCCTCCCCCGTTCATGCTCTGTCTCTCTCTGTCCCAAAAATAAGTTAAAAACGTTGAAAAAAAAATTTAAATTATAAAATCTCTTTATATATTTCTCAATTATGGAATTGTGATAGAGTTGAATTACTCCATTAAAGTCAGGGATTTGTCCCTACGATACTGAAGACTGTGATTTAAGACCTAATGAGTATCTCCAATTCAAGTGTGCTTTTATGTTGCTCAGTAGAATTCATGGATGCATCCGTGGTGGTCTTTCATGATCTTAAATAGATTTCACATCACTTCATGCAAATTTCCTTTTATTAGTTTCTCATTGATTTGTGTACATTTATTTGATAAAAACACACTATTTATTATGCATAAAATATGCTAGTTTTTTTTTCCTCTCAATTATCAGGATTACTGAGCCACCAAGGTTAACATGTGGGTTACAGACACATTTATGGAAGATTAGATTTTTCTTGTTACGCTGTTAAATCATATTTGAAACATTATTTGCATGGTGGATTATTTTCTTTTATATTTGAAATTATGAAATCCCTTGATTATTTAATCGTTTGTTAATTCACATCCAAAGATGCCAAATTGACAAAAAAAGACTTTGATTGTTATTTGGGTTGAATTTTTCTTTGGTCTCTTAGAAAAGACATTGAAAATCACTTCAAAGCTCTTTGGGAGTGTGAAGCACAGATTTAGATTCAGACACATCTGACTGGGTATCTCATTTCTGTCACTCATCAATTCTGAGACCTGGGTCAAGTGACAACTTTCACCAAGTCTCAGCTTCCTCATCTGTGAAGAGAAAAGCATCCATTTTATAATGTTGTCATACAGATTAAATAAACATGAAATAATTGACACACTGCTGAATACAGAGTTAGAGATCAATAAATAAGACTGTGTAGGTGCATGTTTGTATATTGGTATAAATATATTAGTGACAGATATTTCATATGAGAAGATTTATAGTGATGATCTGGACTCTTGTTTTAGTTAAAGTCATACAAAAGATATAATATATATATATATATATATATATATATATATATACACACACATACACACACACACACACACACACACAGGATAAAATATATTAATGCTGATTTTGCTTCGGGAAGTTTTACTGTGCACACAGGACCACCATGAAGTGCCATACAGATTGTGTACAACCCGGCTCTTGGAGTATCATTCACACACACACAATAGTGCCCTTCATATTTGTGCAATGTATAATCAGCAGGGCCAAGATTAAGGTGATGTGAATGGTGCAATTAAACAGTAAATAATGTTCAATATTGAATAAATTAAAAAAGTAATATTTTGGCATAATATTTTTCAAGATTCAAGTACACATGTTTTCCTTTTGCTTCAGACTGGCATGACTGCATTAGACCTGTTACTGATCCTGCCTTTATTTAATTTGTAAAGTTTTGTTCATGATTAATTTTTGCATTAATTTTATTTTTGAAATGATTTTTAAAATATTACAGTAAAATATTATTAATCTCGATGACTGAGAGTTTGGGCAACCCCTTCACTTTTGCACCTAAGTCATGTGCCACACTCACTTCATCCTGGTTCCAGCCATGACAGTTACCACAACTTTACCTGGTAGACCTACATACACATAATCCCGAATTTGCTTTTCCTCTAGTCATTCCCATCTCAATAGATGGCACCACCATGAGGCCAGAATCCTCAGAGGTATCTTCAACTGATCCTTCTTCCTTTATACCTCATATGTAGGGAATCCACATATAATGCACACGTGTGCAAGTCACATGTAAAAAAATCTAATTGGTTTCCCTTAAAAATATATTCTACATTCGCTCTTTATCACTTCTTCATTATCACCTTAAATCCAAACCTAAATTAACTGGTCTCCTTTCTTTCTCTCTTAAACCTTCACTCTCCTAATCAAGATGAACCAGAAGAATATTTATAAAATGTAACTCAGATCATGTCATTTTTTTTCATGATCTGGAGAGACATGATTTGTGGCTTACTATGTAATTAGGGTTCATTTTTCACAAATTGGCTCTCAGAGTCTAGATTCTAAACAAACACGAAAATGTTTATATCTCAATCATCATAGCCCTCTGGTGATTTCCCATTCCAACAGAACAAAATTCAAATTCATTTCCATGCCCTAGATCATTACAGATCCTGACTCTAGTTTATCCTCTCTGATCACTGTTGGCCACCCTCACTCCAATTTAGCCACATTGGCTTACTTCTGTTCCGCTACCCTGAATTATTCTCCATCAGATCAATGATCACTTTCTGGTATTTTAATGTTAGTTGTCTCTTTATGTATTTATCGTTTGACTTCCACAATTGAAAAAAAAGAAAACATTATTTAAACTCATAAACTATGAGGATTGCAAGAATGTAATTGTCTCCAGACAGAACTTTGTCTTAGGCTTACTATGTTCTTGCTGCCTAAAACCCCACCAGACACATAGAAGGAGCTCAATAAATATTTTCTAAATATATGAATAAATATTAATGACAATAATAATTAAATAGAAATTAAGCAGATTATAATCAGTCCACTATTTTCCCCAAGACAATAGATAAAGGTGAAACCTTAAAACCCTGATCCAGAGGCACCTAATATCTATTGGTATAGACTTTAACTTATTTGTTTCTGTCAGCTATAGCTAACCATTAATGAAATCTTCCAGCAAATTACGTAAACCCTGCAATGTTTTTCTATTGGCTCTCCTATAAAGAAGTTTCTTCTCTTCAATGAGCAATGGAGAAAAATAGATACTTATAAATTTTCACTTCTATTATCATTTAAATCAATTAAAAATGCTTAGAAAAGACGCTATCACAATTGCAAAATGTCATCATTGTAAAGTGCCAAGAAGCTTTTATAAATTTAACAAGCAGCTTTTTATAAAATTAACTTGCAAATTCATCTACCATTTCTATGTCTTATTTTACAAATGAGGAGTTAGAAATATAAAATACACTTTCTCATGTACATTGTTCTTAGAGTAGTCAAATTTATAACTCATCCACCAGATGCATTAGTATAATAATAAGAAAAAATAATGGTTGCAGACAAATCTCTTAAGTAGAGCAAACAGAAGTATTGTTACGACAAAGAAAAACCATGTGCAGCAACTTATTCCCAAAGGTTTCAATATTACTTCACATGTATTTACATTAAATTTTAGCAGAGGCGGAAGCACCACATATCCCATTTCACCTACATAGAGGATGGTTCTTCAAGTATTATTATAGATTCTTGGTTTTATTATTTGTTCTGTCAAGAATCTCTAAGTCTAGAAACTAGTTTTATTTACTCATAGTTAAGTGTTCGAGCATCTGGATGAGGCCTAAATACAAGAATTTATTTAGTATAATCATAATTTTTATGAAATACCTGGTGTCATTTCAGTTTAGATATGCAGTAAGACAGCCATGTCTTTAGACTCTGTACCCATTGGGATTAGAGATGAGACTGATTAAAAATGTAATTACATTAAATAATTAAGCTGCCATTATTTTCTCTTCACTTAACGTAATTACCTCCTTAGCATCATCTTTGAGTTTTCCTTGTGTCTTACCCTTAAAATATATTATTTAGTAATTAAAAAAGAGTATATGCCAGGGGCTTGTTAATCAAAACTTGGATTAAATATAAAAGATAATTTTATAAGTTTTAAAAATCTTTGGGGCGCCTGGGTGGCTTGGTCGGTTAAGCGCCCGACTTCGGCTCAGGTCATGATATCACGGTCCGTGAGTTCGAGCCCCACATCGGGCTCTGTGCTGACAGCTCAGAGCCTGGAGCCTGCTTCCAATTCTGTGTCTCCCTCTCTCTCTGACCCTCCCCCATTCATGCTCTGTCTCTCTCTGTCTCAAAAATAAATAAACGTTAAAAAAATTTTTAAAAAAAATCTTAGAACACTAAAAAAGATAAAAAAAATAATTTTCGGTTAACAACTTAAAGGATACTCAAAGTCAGTTACCGTATTTGGTCTAGGTTAGACTGTGAGGAAGCTAGTAAAGGCAGACGACGTTTAAAGAGATAAAGCAAAATCAACAACAATAAACCCCTATAGTTCACAGCTGAACAGAATACTAGATTTCAATGACATAAATTCATATAAAGTAAGGGTACTTCTGAAGGTATGTTTTTAGTATCTCATATGTAATTAGTTTCAGTTCCATAATAGTTTTGCATTTATTTTGTTTTGTTTTATAGCTAGTCACCACTTTAGTTCAGAAATAATGCTACCTGTACTACGGTGTGTT
Organism: Neofelis nebulosa; assembly: GCF_028018385.1. Lineage (NCBI taxonomy): Eukaryota > Metazoa > Chordata > Mammalia > Carnivora > Felidae > Neofelis > Neofelis nebulosa. Next base: position 105,432,740 of record NC_080787.1, on the reverse strand, counting down.
CTCTTGTTCAGTCTTGAAAAACACTTTAATTTAAAATCATGTATACGTATATATGTACATAACTGGACAAATTCTGAACGAATATTATAGCATTTTTAAGAGTTATTTCTGAATAGTTAGGCTACGGTTTATTTATTTTTTTACTTTTTACTTTATGCATATTGTTCGAAATTTTAACAGGACCCACACTCATTGTATTTGTAAAATATAATGATTTCTTATCCAAAGCAAATTGTTTTTGTATTATTATTTTATTTACATTTTATTTATTTTTGAGAGAGAGAGAGAGAGAGAGACAAAGCACAAGTGGGGGAGGGGCGGAGAGAGAGGGAAACACAGAATCTGAAGCAGGCTCTAGGCTCTGAGCTGTCAGCACAGAGCCCGATGCAGGGCTTGAACTCCCAAACCATGAGATCATGACCTGAGCCACAGTCGGACACTGAACTGACTGAGCCACCCAGGCGCCCCTTATCCAAAGCAAATTCTAAAATGAGTCATAAAATCTACCCGTAGTACTCATTTAACATTTAAGGCTTCTTACAAAGTTATCCTTTGAAATCTCATAAAATCATAATCATTTATATTTAAAGATAATGTTTTAAAAATATAACTTATTTGTAGGAAATTTGAGAATGATAGGGCTACTGTGCTTTCTAGTAAAAATATTATGTGGGTCACAAACATCATTTTAGTTTGCTAATAGTCATTTTAAAAGAACAAATGAACAAGTACACTTATTTTTTAATGTATTCTATTTAACTCAATATATCCCAAATATTATCATTTTAATATGTATCAATATAAAACTCTTTACAAGAGATTTTATACTCTATACAAAGTCTTCAAAATCTACTGCATATTTCATACTTGAGTGACATCTTAGTTCAGACCATCCACATATCAACTGGTTAATAACCACATATGGCCAATGGCTACCCTGTTGAACAATAGAGAACTAAGAAGTAGAGAATTAAGCTTTTATGACAATTACTTGTACACTCCCTGCAGCGCAGGTTAAGTGTTATTTACATAAAAATTTAAGAGTATTTTTTTAGTTTCGAAATTATCAGGTAGAAGTTTTCAAAATTACAATCTACTTTTTAAAATAAAAAATAATCTGGCCATGGATGCAGTGTTTTAATTGGCATTTAACTTTAATATAAAGTAAAATTATTATTTAAAAGAATTATTATTAAGGAAGAGTTGCCGCAAAAGAATACTGGACTGGATAATTTGAAGGACTTTCCTATGGCAATAGGACCATATACTAGATAAATTACAAGAAATATATTTGGTAGTGAAATGCTGAAAGTTATGAAGGACAATCTTCAAGGAAAGCAGAGAATAAATATGAAATCACAGCCATACTTAGGACAAAGGCCATACCAGTCATTGCTAAGAGACCCAACTAACCTTGGCACTACCTCAGTTTACAAAATGTAATCCTGGGATTTATTGTTAAGCCAAGACCCTCAAAGTACATCATTGTGGTCCTGATTCAGTAATACCCCTTAGCTCCCAGCAAAAGCAAACATTATGTCTCTTTAGAAAAAAAAAAGAATCCTCCATTTAGGTTCTCAGGTTACCCATAGATAAAGCCTAACCAAACATAAGCTCACAATGAAAAAATAAAGGGCCAAATAACAGACACCATGATTTCATGACAGCTACAAAGATAAATAATTAATTTGAGCCCCAGGGACTTCAGATGACGGAATTATTAAACATACAACATAAGAAAGATTAAGAAAAAAAGCAGATAGCTTTTAAATAAGAATAAGAAAACACCCCCCCCCATAAAAAAGGCATAAGTATTCGATGTAAATTTCAAGCAGCAGAGAGAATTAATGGACTGAAAGACATATCTGAAGAAAGGATCTTATATGTAGCACAGAGAGATAAGGAGAAACATTGTGGCTCAGGTCACTAGTTCTTTAGTGCTATGCCAGGATCTGATACATGGTAGAAACTTATTAAATATTTATTTAATCATTTACACAATAAAACTAATAGTTTTACATTCAATATATTTAGGTGGTACATATTTAATATTTGAAAAATTCTCTTTCTCATAATAAACACTACATGTCATTATTAAAACATGTTCTCAGCCATCTGGATTTATCCCCATGATAAATGACCGCATTCCTTGAAACATTTGATTAATGAAATATTTCTTTTACAATAGAATACTTTCTATGATGTAAACACCACTTCAAGATTTATATAACTAAATAAAAGTGAATAATAATTATTTTGTATGAACAAAATCTCTGGAATTAAGCAACAAATATGTTCATGTACAAAAAAATTTTAAAAAATACACATAGACTTTCACAGTAATAAGGGTAACATCCAGCTCTATCTTGCAAATACAACCAGATGGTAGAAAAGAAACATGTCACCATTTGAGATTTAGACCTCTGCCTTTAAAGCAAATGCCAGAGTCAAAATTTTACTTTGCTGGTAGATTTTGTTGCAGTTCATATTTAAATAAAATTGGACACTTTCTCAACATTGAAACATTAAGTACTGGAGAAAAGAAAAAGAGGAAATTTCCAAGTTCTAAGCACAATCTTTTGGGTAACAGTTTTACTTTTAAAAAATATTGATAACAGAAAGGTCCAACCTGGCATCAGTCTCTTGCTTCCCTGTGTTTTTATGTGTTTGTTTTTTATTTTTACTATTCAAATAGTGCATGTTTGTAAGATGATAGTATCATTCCTCAGTACAGTGCTTATAGTAATATATAATTAACTACATATTTTTTAGATTCCTTAATGTTCAGATGGTTTACCAAAAGCCTTGATAGAGCTAGAATTAAACCCATTTGGGAGAACCTAGAAGGGGAGGGGATAAATACAAACAAAGAGCTCTGAAAAAAATCCAGCTCTGGAGTTGTGCCTCTGCTTTGAAGCAGGGTCAGTGAAATTGAAATCCTATGGTATGACCTGAAGCCCTATGCTCTGGTCTTGTGGTGAGCGTGACTGAGTGCATTCTGACACTGCACCTCCAGAAGTGTGAAAAGCCCGAGAAATGGAAGCCAGGGAATTTGCATACAGAGTGCAGATTCTATTGTTTGAGTGAAAGCTGCCCTTGCTTCACTTCCATCCTTTTAAGGATCAGTCCAGCCAACTGTTTGCATGCTCTCTATTATGTTAGTGTTGGCTAGGAAAGGGCTGTCACAGAGAGATTTTCTTTCAGCGTACCATCTGGGGAACCGTGGGTGTTCATTGGCTTGACAGACAAGCCTGCCTTCTCTTTCCAAGAAATAAGATACATACGACAGTAAACAAGGATATGTAGCCTGAACACCATCTCATGAAGTTCAGCTCTCAAGCGAGGGAGAAGGCAAAGCAAAATAGGACGGGAGAAGAGAACAAAGTCAGGGCCATGGCGTTTAAGGGTACAGTGCTACCTTTATTCTTTGTAGACCCATGAGGCCTCACTGGTTACTTCAAAAAACCTATGTAGACTCATTATTTTGTCACTGAAATCCACTTCTCCGACCTGTTGGGAGTGGGAAGATCTGTAGTTTTAAAAGACAGAAGTCAGCAATTTTGCAATAGAGCGTGCAATGATTGCCTAAAATATTAGCTTGGGTCCATAGCACTGCTGGCACAGAATCAGAAAATAAAGCCTCCAGTTAACTCAACTGGTTATAACACAGATTCCTATATATCAGGATAAATCTCATTCCTCAAAATGTAAACCACTCAATGCAAGACGGATGCTCATGTAGCAACCATGAGGATCTTCCTCTATGCCATGTATGTGGAATTTATGTGATTCTTTTTAAGGCTGGAGTTCGATATGGTCTGACAAGAGGAAGGGCCAATTGTATAGCATAAATCAATCTGAGTAGGTCTAGGTATAATTAGTACTAATAATGAGTTTGATAGTACCACATTAGCTGTGAAGTCTTAAGTTGTTTTGTGTGTTCACATTTGAGACCTTGTCTCCTATTCCTGCCATCCAACCAAACATGGTAGTTAACACAGAGTTTCACAGTTTATCAACAAATGACTATTCTTAGTGGAAAGGATTTTGTTAAAAAGAAAAAAGCAAAAACAAGAATTTGCATAACTTATTTTCATGTTTTCTACTTATAAAATTGGAAGTCAAAAGAGAACTTAGAAATGTAGAATAATTAAATTCATCAACCATAAAATAATTAAAACATTAAAATCAAGGATTGGGGATGGGCACATTGACTCACAGAATGTGCAAGAGGTTTCTAGCGTTCTGCTAATGATCTCGTTATATGTGTGCTGGTTATCTGGTTGTCTCACTTTGTATTTAATGAATCTAGTTGTACACATTTTTGCACTATTCTGTTACATATACTTCAATTAAATTATTTAAAAAAATCAAACTCCACTCCATAAATATCCCTTTCTCTCCCCTAAAATCACTCTTGAGGATTTCCATTATGAACATTATCAAATAGGCTCAATATGTTCCCCTTTCTCTTTCGGGAAATCATACCAAAGAGACAAGAAACAAAAACAAGCAACCAAAAATTGTAGCACAAACTCCCTTTTTAGCAACACTGTGAGATTGGCAGCTTGAATATTGTCAAAACTTAGATCTAAGGAAACACAAGCAAAAAGACATTAGAAGTTGAGGTGTTCACCCTGAAGTGCAAAAGTAACATCCTTTTTTAAAAAAAGAACGTTAGTGAGATCTTGGCATAGAGGACTGATTTCTGGCTGAGAATGCACAGAATGACATGGAAAGAGGAGCAGTGGGAAGTCTTAACAGGACCCAAGAGGGACAAAATTCAAAAAGTGCCAGGAAATATAGACGTCCTAAATAGAAGGGGCTCAGTCTGTGATGCAGAACCAATGTCTCGTTGACACCAGCTAGCTTGAAATCTGGAGGGCCATGGTTTATCACTAGAATAAATTATCCTGGGCTGGTGTGTTTGAGAAGCAACTGAGACAAGACTATACACAGATTCACTGGAACTGAAAATCCCTGGTTCAGGAAAGTCCGTCTCACGTGATTATGATTAATAAAAATATCACCAGCAGAGCATTGATACAATGGTATATTAAAAAACCATAGTGGAAAATAAAAGCAATAAACATAAAGAATGTTTTCCAGAAAATAACGTTGCCACAAATCAGAGAAAAACAGTTAACAAATACTCTATCATAAATTAAAAAATAATATAATGCAACAATCACCTCTCTGATGGAAGAGCAGAGAGTATAAATGTGAGAAATCAGAGAAAAGATGATAAGACACAGCAGACTATAAAACATAAGCTGGGGGGCGCCTGGGTGGCGCAGTCGGTTAAGCGTCCGACTTCAGCCAGGTCACGATCTCGCGGTCCGTGAGTTCGAGCCCCGCGTCAGGCTCTGGGCTGGGCTGATGGCCCAGAGCCTGGAGCCCGTTTCCGATTCTGTGTCTCCCTCTCTCTCTGACCCTTCCCCGTTCATGCTATGTCTCTCTCTGTCCCAAAAATAAATTAAAAAGTTGAAAAAAAAATTAAAAAAAAAAAACATAAGCTGGCAGAATTCAGGAAAATAGAAGAAAACTATCACAGAAATAAAGATAAAATTGGAAAAAAGAAAAGGAGTATGGGCAACACAGAAAAGAGAAAGAATCGCATCTATATTCTATATTCTATATTCTATAGCCTATTCACACAGAATATAGAAATGAGAAAATAAAGCAAAACAAAATGGAAACAAGGAAATAATTAAAAAGAATTGGTATAAAAATGGTATATAGAAGAGAAGCTATAGAAGAATAAGATAATAGAGAAGATAAGCTAAAGAGATACAACATACTTTTCCTTCAAGTTTCAGAAGAAGAAAGAGAAGGAGGAAGAAGAGAGAGAAGGAAAGACAGAAAATGAAAGAAAAAGAAGAAAGAGTGGAAGAAATAGTTTAAAGTACAGTTCAAGAAGACTTGAATCTAAATGTGAGAATGCATCCTGTGCCATATCCTGTAAATTTTACACGTCCAAATCAGTACTGAGGCACAAACTTGTAAACATATTGGCCATTAAAAGTAGAGAACAAATCCTTTGGACAGGCAGGCACAGAGATCAAATATTTATGTGTGAGAATGAGGCTGCCCATAGTCTTAGCCATAGTGACATTCATTAAAGAAGACAGAGGAACAACACATCTACAAGATGCTCATGGGAAAGAGATACGAGATTTTTATCCAATCAAACCCTCATCCCAGTACAAAGACTATTTTCAACATGCCATATCTGAGGAAATATTCCCACGAATCCTATGGAAGACCTTCCAAAGAATGAACTTCAGCCAAATGAAGCATTACTGTAAACACTGTGGCAGAAGAATTGGTCTCATTTAATCTCAGACAAAGAAAAATCTAACATTTTTTTTTCTGTGATACTCACTTAAAAAAATATTCAGGAATGTTAAAATAATTGTTTTTTAAGCAATAGGTAAATGTGTATCAACAAATGCAAATATACAAACAGAAAAATGTAGAACTTGCAATCTTAATATCAGGCAAAAAGGTATTTCATAAGGATAAAGGGAACAATTCTTACTGAAGATTTACAGTTCTGTATATTTACGTATCAAATATCAGTAGCAGAATTCATGAAACAGAAATTACAGGAGATGCCAGGAGACATAGAAACAAACTATCAGGAGAAAATGTTAATTCACTACTCTCAACCCATCACAGCTTGAGTAAACAAATAAATACTGAAGACATTTAACATTTCATGAAGTGACTTTCTGTCATCTCTGTATCTATCCATTTATCTAAATATCCATCTATACATCTCACAAACTACTAAGAAAATAGATAACTCTCTCTACAGCAAAAATGGAACATGTAGATGACCTTTAGAGCATTTATAAAAGTTCCCTACATATTAGTCCATTAAGGTAATCGACTGGAACTTTAAAAAATATACAAAGATATGGGGCGCCTGGGTGGCTCAGTCGGTTAAGCGGCCGACTTCGGCTCAGGTCATGATTTCGCGGTCTGTGAGTTCAAGCCCCGCATCGGGCTCTGTGCTGACAGCTCAGAGCCTGGAGCCTGTTTCGGATTCTGTGTCTCCCTCTCTCTGACCCTCCCCCGTTCATGCTTTGTCTCTCTCTGTCTCAAAAAAAAAAAAAAAAAAAAAAAAGCGTTAAAAAAATATACAAATATATGAAAATTCAATTCAAAACATATAGAGTTTGTATAAGGCCATAGGTGATCTCCTGTCTTCTGGACACCCTTCTTCCTTCCTCTTCAACCTACCCAGGCCACTACCATTCTCTCTATTCCTGATTACATTAGGCATGTTCTGCCTTGGAGTTTGTGTCTTATTCTTTTCTTGGAATGTCCTATCCCAGGTAACCATGTGACTTGCTTCAATATTTCATTCTGATTTTTATCAAATACCATTTCAGTGAAGTCTTTCTTGGCCATTCTATCTAAAATTAGAAAATTTCAAATCATGCCTTGACACTTGTTACCCTCCTTTGTTATTTTTTCTTTAGAACTTCTTTTTATCTAGCATACTTAGATACCAACATACTTGTGTTATAAATATTGACTATTTTCTATATCCCCCACATGAACTTCATAGAAGTCAGGGATTGCTATTGAATCCATTCACTTTTGCATCCCTACTTACTAGAATAGTGATTAGATGCTTAATGAGTATTTCTGAAATAGATTTCTGAAAGAACAACCACTTGGAAGAAATGATAACTAAAGATCACATTTACTATATCAAGAAAAAAGATAAAAATCTAGTAATAAACAAAATAAGCAATGGCAAGATCTAAATTACATAAAAATACAGGTAATAAAACTTGCAATGCTTACTGAAGAACACAAAGGAAGATTTGAACTATGTTAGTTCTCTGAAGGCAAAATGATACACTTCATCCATTTCACAATAAAAAATACTAATAGTTTCTTTTTTAAAACAATATCATTCTAAAGTTTATATAGAAAAAAGTAACAAGAGACCATATCCAGGTATAATATGAAAAAGAAGAGTAATAAATACTGATATCATTACTAGATTACTGTAGCATTACAAAGCATCAGTTATTTAAAGGGAAAGTCTGTACAAACTTTATTTGCCATTTAATACTGCTTATGAATCAGCAAATACTTTGAATTTTTCTTTGTGACTTTTTGTACTTGGTTTGAGAAGATTTTATTCCAAATTTATTAGTTTTCTTCTAACATTTTGAGATTTTCTTTTTTTACATTGGGTGATTTATTTCCTCTGGAATTTATTTTAGCGTGAAGTACAAAAATAAGATATACGATTTTTTTTCTCCAAAGTCTTCCCAATTTCCCTGATACCATTTATCAGTTTACATATTGACTTATGTACTTTCTTTGCACATAATACGTATTATGTATAATTACAAACAAAGCTATATGTATAATACCTATCATCTATCTATCATCTATCTATCTATCTATCTATCTATCTATCTATCTATCAATCTATCGTCTATCTTTCATTATAGGGCCTACACATATTTTATTAAATTTATCCTTAGGTGTTTTATGTACTGTAAGCTTGCAGAGTCTTTGTTTCAAATAGATCTTATTTATTTTGGCAACAGGATTTTAAGATATTTTGGCTTACATCTAAATTATCAATGCTAATTTAATTCATTTTTTATTATAACAGTTCACAACTGTTACTCTTCAAATTTCTGTTTTATACTTTATTTTAAAGACTGAGACATTTCAAAAAACAAATAATGATGATGTGAATTTTCCTCTGCTGTCCCTAAATTCAAAGGAAATTTTGATGTTTTTGTGGAGTTTGAAAGATATTTTATATCAAATGAAAGTATTATAATCCTGTTTACAATTTGATCACTATTTTTAAGATTATGATTGGGGTTTAAAATTTATCATTAGCTTTTCTATGATCTATTCATATGGTATGTGGTTTGTTTAATAGGCTAACTGGTATTGACTGGTAATAGTATTACAGTTTATGATCCTAAATCATCTTTGCATTCTTATGTAAACCTAGCTGAATATGATAATTTTTAAATAAGACATTAATTTTAATTAAATATCCAAATAAATATGTGTATACTTTAATATTTATTTAATCATTCAGTAATAATTTATTAACACTTATTTGGGATTTCACATATATATCCATTAGTACAATGGCTCTATAAAATGTTATCGAGTGATCTTGGTATAAAAATGTTTCTAGTTTCATATTATAATTAGAGAAACTTTAAATTGTATTGTATTTTATTCGAGAGAGAGAGTGGGGGGAAAGAGAATGCATGCAGAGAAAGGGCAGAGGAAGAAAGAATTTCACGCAGGCTCCATGCTCAGCACAGAGGCTGATGCAGGGCTTGATCGCACAACTCTAGTATCATGACCTGAGCTGAAATCAAGAATCAGATGCTCAACCAACTGAGCCACCTAGGTGCCCCAAGAATCTTTAAATTCTAAGTGTAATACACAGTGGTCCATATATTTAGAACTTGAGAACAAACTTTCACATAAAATTACTACATCTCCTAGTGAAGACTATTCAATATCAAATACCCATGTCTTAAACATTTTATTTTAGTATAATATTGCTAATTTAATATGTTATGAAAAAGTAAAATAAATAAAAAATAAAATGTTATGGCTACCATTTTTGTGATTTTTTTATCCCATGTTTATCTAACGAAGCCTGCAACAATCTTTTATAGTTCTACCCAAATCCTTAAATATACATAAGACTTCTGGGAAGTCACTTTATCTTTTAATAAATACAGTTAACACATGACTTTCCCTGATAAAGAATACCTAACACGGGGCGCCTGGGTGGCGCAGTCGGTTAAGCGTCCGACTTCAGCCAGGTCACGATCTCGCGGTCCGTGAGTTCGAGCCCCGCGTCAGGCTCTGGGCTGATGGGAGCCTGTTTCCGATTCTGTGTCTCCCTCTCTCTGCCCCTCCCCTGTTCATGCTCTGTCTCTCTCTGTCCCAAAAATAAAAATAAAAAAAAAAATAAAAAAAAAAAAAAAAAAAAAAAAGAATACCTAACACTATGAAAAGAATACAGAAAAACAAATAATATTTCAAAATTAGATTTTGGACCTCAGGCCAAATGATGATAAATTGAAATAAAGTTGAGGGTATATTACATATTTTTCTTAATTAAAAATATGTATATATAAGGATGCAATGAAAATGTTAGCTCTTCGCCTTACCTTTTATACTGTTAAAGAGCTCTATTTAGCTATTTATTTACACACATCTGATTTATGTTTGGTGATAAATGGCTATGGTGAATGAAGGCGTGATAGATTATCTAGAATAGAAGAAACCTCAGTTGGTAGCCTAAACATGCGTTTATAGTTATTGTTCTGGGAAAGTTGCCAAATGGTGCATTTTGTGTAGTAAGTCTGGGGAAAGTGATTTTTTGTGTGTATAAATGGGCAAAATATGGGACTTTCTAAAATAATAAAGGGCAGAAAGGTAGAATTTTTATTTCACTGTTTCAGGAAACATATAAAGGGAGATATTCTCCCTTTAGTAGAATATCTTTAAGCTCTAAATAAAACTTAAGTTTCTCATACCAATGGGACCACTGAATAAATATATTTATTTGCCTTTTATTTTGTTTGGTTTTCACCTATAAGGTGTGAACAGTTTCAGGATAAAATAAAAAAATTTATTTCACCTCTGAAATCACTTGACTTTTTATTTGAAATAATTTATAAAATGTTAGTGCATGCATTTTCTATTTCTGGAAACCATCAGTTTGTTCTTTGTGTTTATGGGTCTGTTTCTGTTTTCTGTTAGTTTTGTTTTTTTTTTAGGTTCTACATATAAGAGAAATCATATGGTATTTTTCTGACTTATTTCACTTATCATAATACCCTCTAGGTCCATCCATGTTGTCACAAATGGAAAGACCTCATTCTTTTTTTATGGCTGAGTAATGTTCCACTGTATGTGTGTGCATGTGTGTGTGTTTATGTGTCTATGTGTATATATACAAAAAAAATGAAATATAAATACAATATGCATGAAATATGTAGAATAGTATATTCTTTTATTGTATTGTCTATTCACCTAGCTACAGATACTTGGGTTGCTCCCATGTCTTGGCTATTATAAATAATGCTGCAATAAATATAGAGGTGCATATATCTTTTTTGAATTAATGTTTTCATTTTCTATGGGTAAATACCTGATTGTGGAATTGCTGTATAATATGGTAATTCTATTTTTAATTTTTTGAGGAACCTCCATATTGTTTGCCACAGTGATTTCACCAATTTGCATTCCCATCAATAGGGCATGAGGGTTCCTTTTTTCCATATCCTTGAAACACTTGTTCTTTCTTGTCTTTTTGATACTAGCTATTCTGACAGATAATAAGGTAATTTCTTATTGTGGTTTTGGTTTGCGTTTCCCTATGATAAATGACGTTGAGCATCTTTTCATATGTCTTCTTTGGAAAAATATGTACTCATGTCCTCTACCCATTTTTAATAGAATAATTTGGGTTTTTATTTGTTTTTCTTATTGAGTTTTATGAGTTATTTATATATAGTAGATACTAACCCTTTATCAGATATATCATTTGTAAATATCCTCTCCGATTCAGTAGGTTGCCTTTTTATTTTGCTTATTATGATCTCCTTCACTATGTAAAAGCTTTTTATTTTGATGTAGTTTTAATAGTTTATTTGTGTCCTGAGGAAACATATCAAGAGAAATGTTGCTGAGGCTGATATCTCAATGTCCAAGAGATTACTGCCTGTGTTTTCTTTTAGGAGTTTTATGGTTTCAGTTCTCACGTTTAGATATTTAATCCATTTTCAGTTTATTATTGTGTATAGTGTGATAAGGTGGTCCAGTTTCATTATTTTACATGTGGTTATAGACTCTACCTCTTGATAGAAAGAAAGTCAAGTTACATGGCAGAGAGTACGAATACAGAGGTAGGAAGAATTATTATGGATCTTTGCAAAAAACCTACCACTATAGTTAGTATTATGGGACCACTAATGAGAAAGTTCTAAAAACTAGGTGAAGTTTTAATTATAAAATAAAATGTGTAATAAAGAGATAATGAGTATATTTATCATGCCACTTAATCAATTAAATAAGCTTCAAAATAAATACATTTGATGAATCATTTTCCCCTGAATTTAGAATGTCAACTGGATCCTTTTCAAACACTTTCCACTTGTGTGTGTGTATGTAGGTGTGGAGGTGGGGGGCGGTTTGTGATTTGGTTTAAAACCTGCCACAAAGTGAAACAACATGAGTGAGAGGGAAAGCAATTTGTCTTCATGAGGTTAATTTCAGCAAGTGTTTTTATTAATTTACCTGATAGTATTAAGTAAGTAGATTGGCCAGATAGTTTTATAGGCAATTGTTTTCCTTACTGATACCATTTCACTTCAATGTAGAATTGTGTAAAAGATAGGCATGCTTTGGGGCACCTGGATGGCTCAGTGGGTTGAGCATCTGACTCTTGGTTTTGGCTTCGGTCATGGGTTCCAGTCCCACGTCAGGCTCTGCACTGGTAACATGAAGCCTGCTTGGGATTCTCTCTCTCCCTCTGTCTCTAACCCTCCCTGACTCATGCTGTCTTTGTCTCTCTCAAAATAAGTAAGTAAACCTAAAAACAGTTGGGTGTACTTCTCTTTAACAATTATGTTATGCATTGGATCCAATGCCACCTAAGCGAAAAACACCATCTTACAATAAGTTAAAATGTATTGTGTGTCAACTATACTCCAATTTTTAAAAAGTTTAAATGTTAGATGAAGATTCCTAAGTGGTTAGTCCATCCTGACCAATTAAAATTATTTAAATATATGCAAATAGTAGCAGAATTGTCTTTTACAAAAAGAACTGGGAATAAGCATGGCTCCTGGAAGTGAGTCACCTCTTGCACAGCACCTGAGACTCTGGATTTAATAGTATTGTGACTGTTTGGTGACAATAATCATAAATGTTAAGCTAGTCTTTATACAGCTTTTCCCCCCTCATGTGGAATGTATAATCTACTTTTTTTTCCCTCTGATCCCATCACTTTATGGATGAAGAAACTGATACTCATTAAAGTTAAAAGTGACCTCTCAAAGGCATTTAAGAGTTGGTAATAGAAGGGGCCTGAAAACCCAGATCCTCTAACTACCAAAGCAGTGTTGTGTTTGTTCAGTTATTCAAAATGTTCTTTGAATGTGTTAGTACTTACCTGACTGTCCAAGTCTTCCCTCTTCTTCTAGGCACTTAGCCAATTCCACTCTTTTTTCTTCCATTTTTGTTTGGTAGGTACAGACTAAACATTGAGGGTATCAATAAAAATGTAAAGAACTCTCTTCCTTGATTACATTTTAATGATATTATACAAATTAGTACAAGCATAATTAGCCCCTGTATTAAACATTGTTTTATTAAAATTAAATGCTTATAAAAATAAAAAATGTTAAAAAAATAAAAATAAAAAAAAAATAAAATTAAATGCTTAATTCAAGTAAATTAACTTCTGTAACATCATTAAAATCAAAATATTATCAGGAAAGCGAATCCTTAAACTGTTATTGATACAACGTATGGTATATTAAACTAAAATGATTTTTTTTCAATCCAAATACCCAATTTCATTAACTTCATTATTAATAATTTATATTCAATTGTATTTATTTATTATTGAAGCATAGTTTACATGCAATGTTATGTTAGTTTCAGGTATATAACATAGTGATTTGACATTTCTATACATTACTCAGTGCTCAGTATGATAAGTATAGTCACCATCTGCCACCATACATCATTATTACAATTGTTGACTATATCTTCTGTGCTGTACATTTCATCTCCAGGACTTATTTTATAACTGGAAGTTTCTTCTTCTTAGTCCCCTTCACCAGTTTTGCCCATCCTCAATCTCTCTCCCTCTGGCAACCATCAGTTTATTCTGTTGTTTTGTTTGTTTGGGGGTTTGTTTTTATTTTAGATTACTCACTTCAGTGAAATCATACGGTATTTGTCTTTCTCTGCCTGACTTATTTCACTAAGCACAATACCATCTAAGTCCATTAAAGTTGTCACAAATGGTAAGACTTATTCTTTTTTCATAGCTTAGTAGTATTCCAATGGATGTATATACCACATATTTATCCAGTTACTTATTAATGAACACCTGGGTTGTTTCCATAGCTTGGTAATTGTCAACAATACTTCAATAAACATAGGGTGCATATATCTTTCTGAATAAATATTTTCAGCATTTGGGAAGCTGAGGTATTAAAATAGTATTTAAGACATCATGGAAAATAATTTTCACATAAGGCACATTAAGCAAACAACTCATTTGTAAGTTTTCCCATTTATATTTTGCACAAATATTTAGTAGTTATTATAGGAAAAGTCTTTTTTCATAAGGTTTATACATATTATTTTATAGCAATGCTGGCAATTTGACATGATTTAACCTAATATACTTGTTGATTGTATATTATTCTTTTTTTTAATTTTTTTTCTTTAACCTTTATTTATTATTGAGAGACAGAGAGACACAGAGCATGAGCAGGGTGAGTAGAGAAAGGAGGAGACACAGAATCTGAAGTAGGCTCTAGGCTCTGAGCTGTCAGCACAGAGCCTGATGCAGGGCTCCAACTCACAAACTGCGAGATCATGACCTGAGCCAAAGTCGGTCATTTAACCAACTGAGCCACCCAGGCACCCCACTATATTATTCTTTATTATTTAAATAAGCTATTTTCTATATGTGTGTATTTCTAATTAACAAATTTTCTTCAATATGTATAAACCATTAATGCAACAAATATAAAATGAAATAAATGAAATAAAGCTTTTAAAATGGCAGGATGCCTGGGTGGCTCAGTCAGTTAAGCATTTGACTCTCGATTTTGGCTCAGGTCACGAACTCACAATTCATGAGATGGAGCCTCATGTTGGGCTCTTTGATGACAACACAGAGTCTGCTTTGGATTCTCTCTCCCTCTCTCTCTGTTCTTCCCCCATTTGCGTGCTCTCTCTCTCAAAATAAATAAATAAACTTAAAAAAATATTTTAAAATGGCAAAACACTACACAATTGTGCTTTTAACAAAATCATGTAATTTTCAAATGATAATAAAATTTATTCTTAAAAATAATATATAATACCTGTTCTGGATCATACAGATTTGCCTTTTTTTCTAAGTAAAATAAGAGAAAAATAACCATAAAAAGAATCTGAGCAAAAGAAAAAAGGACTGAAACACAAAGGAGAAGTTGTGAGTAGAAAAGAAAAGGAAAAATGTACTTTTGCCAAAAGGTTCATAAGTACTATTGGACATATTTATGCCAGAATATTACATAGATTATCTGAGATTAAATTAGAATCAGGAAACAATGTAATATTACATTTCCTACGTTCACAAATATATGCCAATTAAAAGACTGACTATGAAGACATTCTTTTTTAAACAATAGTTAAACCAGGGGCGCCTGGGTGGCGCAGTCGGTTAAGCGTCCGACTTCAGCCAGGTCACGATCTCGCGGTCCGTGAGTTCGAGCCCCGCGTCAGGCTCTGGGCTGATGGCTCGGAGCCTGGAGCCTGTTTCCGATTCTATGTCTCCCTCTCTCTCTGCCCCTCCCCCGTTCATGCTCTGTCTCTCTCTGTCCCAAAAATAAAATAAAAAACTTTGAAAAAAAATTAAAAAAAAAAAAAAACAATAGTTAAACCAAAACTACCTCTGAAGTTGCCAAAGAATATTTGAAAGCACAAGAACAATAAATTTCTATTTAAATTTAATATTTTATCTTAACATTGGGAAGCTATTTTCCACTCAAAAAACCCCATTTTTTCAGTGCAGCAATGAAATATGAGGATCAAAGTTATTACAATGTTTTGAGAAGATTTTAAAGCCCCTAAATTCAGTCTGAGAGTCTATATATATATATCCAGGGGTGTTGTGGTTCCATCTTCTACTATATGTTTGTTTCCTTGGAGTTTCCATACTTATATTTGGTAGTGACTTGGGGCAGTTAACCCCAGTTGTTTGTTTATTTTTAGCAATGATAAAGGTATGATTTGTAGATATACCATTGTCCCTTGTCTGGTCATTATTACCAAATACACTATTCTTTCCATTTTGAAGGAATTATGACTCTTTCTAGTTTTTTCAGTCATTAATTTAGAGAGCCCTCAAAGTTCAATAAGAGTTCACAACCCAGTGGATTAGATGGTGATCTTCTTAGATGGAAATTCAGAGAAATGTAGAGGACAAGGCAGCCTGACCAGGTAGAGAGACCTTCTCTGAGCTACCACGTTAAATGGGGCTCCCAGCTGTCACTTTGTAACTTGATGAACAAGAGGTCAAAGGTCTTAACTTCCTTGACCTACTATTGCTTATGTTGCAATGACTCTTCACTCAACCTTCAGGAGCTTCTTAACTTTCTATTCAATAAATCTTAGATACTCTTAATACCTTATTATTGGTATTATTATTATTTTTAACCAAGCAGTGTGTTGGGTCCTGGGGATATAATGGTAAATAAAAAGACATAGTTGCTGCCATCATGGAAGAGAAAAATAAATTATTTGTCCATAATTTGTCATAAATTAGTTCAAATTTATACAACTTCTGTCCATTTTTAACTACCACATCCTGGTTAGTGTGTTTAATTTCATCATAAAGGGATAGTTTTGCTCAGATTCTCAATTGGTCTTTTCATGTCGAGACCATAGTCATGTAAATTAAACTTCCCCATTCTCCCTTCTAGGTAACATTAGTTTAGTAGCCTATGTTAAGCAACACTATATATTAATTTTATGTTAGGTCTTTAAAATCTTCACGATAGTCCTATGAAGCAAGTGTTCTTATGCCTGCTTACAGATGAGGAAACTGAGGCACTGAGTGGTACACCCACTGGCCCAAGACCAAAGAACAGGCATTCTGAACACAGGCCACGTACATATAGGAGAAAAGAAAGTAATCCAATAGCTTCTCACCATCATACACAGGTAGTACAGTCAGTTGAATTGATTCAGAAAATATGAGATGGACTTATAATTATTTTATTGTTTATATGAGTTAAAATTTGGGAATAACCCAATTCCTCAAAAAAAGGATAGAGAAAATATAGTCTAAATATAAAATGAAATAAAATATAGCTATTAAAAATAATTAAGTAGACATATGCTTAATAATACAGAAAGAACCCACATGACGTACAGTGGAGAGAAGAAAAAAGAGATTACACAACAGCAAGTAAAGTGTTATCACATTTGTGTAAAATTGCATATACATGTTTAGATGCAGAGAGAAATCTCGGAAAATGTGTTTACTAAGAATGCTTACTTGGAGATCTTGAGATTTCATCTAAGCTTCACATTTTTATTTGTACCTTCGTATAATATGTGAGCTTCTTTTTACTGTAATAATACATCAGTTCTATAAAATCAAAGCTATATAATAAATAACACAGAAAATTAAAACTATATAATAAGTAACACAGAAAAGTATAATAGAAAGTAGACTCAGCAGGTGAGTATCTAGGTCTTGGTCCTGGCTTTGCATCTAGGTATTGGTGTGACCTTGGGTAAGTCTCTTGAATTATTTATTTTTTTAAGTTTATTTATGTATTTATTCATTTATTTACTTAGAGAGGAAGGGGCAGATAGAGCAGGAGAAAGAGAATCCCAAGCAGAATCCATGCTGTCAGAGCGGAGCCTGATGTGGGACTCAATCCCACAAACCATGAGATCATGACCTGAGCTGAAATCAAGAATTAGACACTTAACCAACTGACCCACCCAGGTGCCCCTTGAATTATTTCTGTGTCAGTTTTATCAAGTAAGCTTTAAAAATAAGCTTAATAGTCTTATTTTCTAGTGACTGTGATTCATTCATTCAGAAGGGGCTTGGTTACCTGTGTTCAGCATGGGGCTGGATTAACCTAGAAAACTGGCTGAAGAACCAAAGATGTGTTTCCTAAACAACTTCCACTCTCTTCTCCTCTTTTCTTTTTTCTTCTGTCTAAACTGCTATGTTGACAGTGAACTTTGGGTATATAGATAAATAGAATTCAACCACTGTGGCCATTGTGGTCACATCTGGTGCCCTTGTGAAGGATGGGACCAGGAAGATCTGCATAGTCAGTCCTGGCCTATCCACACACACACGAGCAACTTTGGCCAGAAATTTTTATGGTTCTTTGGATAATAAAATGGCTACATGAGAAGAGGTTTCAGTGAGTTGGATAAAGGAAGTTCTTAGCGCCCAGAGATAAGTCAGAAGAAGCTACTAGAGAATTATAACCAAATGTAATTTCTTTGAATGTTCTATGGGATGCAGAATAATTATTAGACTGTGCCATCAAATCTTAAAAAAAGAAAAGCTCCAATCTTAGTATCATCCATTCATCAATTTATGTAGTCATGGAACACTTACGAAACACTTGTTGTCAGACATTGTGCTAATTGCAAACATTAATAGGTTCTAGACCTCGGAGTTGGTGGTTAAAATAAGGAATATACAGATACTGCAATTCAATGAAATATGTACGAAGACGGTAGACCAAGAACACTATAGTAACCCACAAGTGGGAGGACCTCCACTCTTTAAAATCCTCCTAAGAGCAGAAAATAAGGTCCTTTGTCTTACCAAAGATTAAACAATCTTCCAAAGTGTGAGGAAGGGTTTACGGGATAGAAGCTTTTCCTGTGCATTTCTGTTTATGAGAGAAGTTTAAAATTTTTTTTCTTTTTTTTTCAACGTTTTTTATTTATTTTTGGGACAGAGAGAGACAGAGCATGAACGGGGGAGGGGCAGAGAGAGAGGGAGACACAGAATCAGAAACAGGCTCCAGGCTCCGAGCCATCAGCCCAGAGCCTGACGCGGGGCTCGAGCTCACGGACCGCGAGATCGTGACCTGGCTGAAGTCGGACGCTTAACCGACTGCGCCACCCAGGCGCCCCATGAGAGAAGTTTTATAATCCATAATTAGATTCCATTCAGTTGCAAAAGGTCTAACTCATTACTCGCTTTGTCAAAATCCCAGGCAATTCCCTAAGTCCTGGGATCCCCTAAATCCCAGGTAAAGACGCACAGTTGAAATCCTCAGTTCTCTCCAAATATAAACACTCAGTGGGCCCCGTAAGAAAAATTCCCTCTGGCCACTGTGGTTTAGCAGTGTATGTTCCCACCTGTATTAGTTTCCTAGGCCTGCCATAGCAAATTACCACAAACTAGGTGGCTTGAAACAACAGAAATTTATTCTTCACAGTTCTGGAGACCAGATGTCTGAAATCAAGGAGTTGGCAAGACCACACTCCCTCCAAGGTCTATAGGGGAAGTTCCATTCCCCTATTCCAAACATTTTTTGTAGAAACCAGAGTTTAGTTAATACTTTTAAGCACATCCTTGTAGGGCTCTAAAATAATCTTAACACACAACCATTCTTCACTATTTATAATTAACACCTTTCTAATCCACTGACGAACACCAGTAAGTACATGACAATCCGAACTTGATAGTAATTAGAATGTTAAAAATGTATGTATTGACTGAGAAATGTTATACATTATTTCTCATTGCACTCTCTGAAAACTAATTAAGATTTAGCAGCATCTCATAATATTAGGCTATGTGCTGTCACATATAGACTTCAAATTTGCTCAAGCATTTCTAGGAGCAAGAAGATAAAATCACATCAAGGAGTTATTCTGTTATGGCATTAGCAATTAAAATCACAGCTGAATCTAGTTTGACTAGTGTTTAAGTCACCCAGTGGGTAATGGCAATGAACTGTGGAGTCCCTAATATTTTTAGGACATATTCTTGGCGTGTATAACCATCCTAATTTGCTAATATAAGCCTGTTATGCTTCCTTTAACGTTTCTAAAATAGATAATGCTTTGATCTACTGGAAACCCAATTAAATTAAATTTATTATTTTTGTTATTATTATTATTATTATTATTATTATTATTATTTGTAATTGAGAGGCTACCTATCTCCAAGGAGATTCCAAAAAGATTTATTGTACTGAAACATACTTACAATAGGACCTTAAAGATATAAGAGACCTGGGATATACTATTACTATAGAGGAGCTATATCCTTAGTTTTAAGCTTCTTGGGAAAAGGACACCTGTCAGTTTATAATAATGATGTGTGGTAACTGCTACTTTTTGTCAGCCTTTCTTCTCTTTGAAGACCCTGTCCTTTGGCCACATATGACCTAGCTTCGCCTCATCAAACCTATCTCACATACATATTGGCAGCTGACACATTAGTATCAAAATTGTGACTAAATTGATTACTCATATTTCTGCTCCCCTGGATCATGATCTCCTCATTGGATGTTAAAAGAATATAAAATAGTATTCTGGTCATTTCTTAGAATGCTTGGTTATGAGAAAAATGCATCTTATCCACCATGAATTCTTTTTGCACAAAAATAAAATTATTTCCTGAGTGATTAAAGAACATGTGTTTGCATGGTTAGTTGCATGGTTAGTGCATAAGTTAGTTCCTATTTTTAAAATATTCTGTGCCAAGGCCATCAGATACAAATTATTCATTAGTAAAATTAAGTCATCCTACTTTAAAAAAATGAGGATATCATGTTACTTAGATTTTCATATATACTATATATATATCACTATATCTCACCAGGACATGGAAGAGATATTTTTGCAGTTTATATTTGATCAGAAAAATAAAGATTTCTGCCCCCTCTGTTAGAAAATAATCACATTAATAAGAGGTTACAATTATGTCTCAAATGGGCACTATATGGACATTTAAATTATTACGTCTATTTAGTTTGGGTGTTTAACAAAGTGCTATATCTTAAGTAAGCTCTTTTACTAAACTATGTAGTCAATAAGCAATGTTATTTGTATGGTGAATTTTCCATTTAGGTAAAATATTTTGGTTATTTGTATTTCTGTTTGGACTTGGTATAGATTTGATTGCATGCTATTTTTTATGGCCATGTTATCATACCTTGATACAATAATCTTGTTTGGAATCAGTTAGAACTGATTTTTATCTAACACAGTTTCCATCTAAGACATAAATTAGTTATTAGTTTTAAGTTGTCTGATCAAAATGACAACAGCCCCTAAAGCTCCCCTTGAAAGTTTCTGACAAATACAGTGGAATTTATGTTGTAATACAAAAGACTTGGAAAAATATATATTCATGACAGTTTCTTACTCAATGTATGATCATTATAATGTTGGTCTCCATTCTTTTGGCTAAAAATGTTTTCAAGGTAACTAAAGTTCAATATGTTTTCAGCAAAATCTTTTTTACCTAGTGATTGCTGAATCCCTTCTGACAAAAATTAAATCTTTGACTAAAAGACCTAAGTTTTTTACTTCTTTCCCTCTCCTTTTCCTTTTCCTTTTCCTTTCCCTCTCTCTCTCTCTCTCTCTCTCTCTCTCTCTCTTTCTATAACTACTGATATCTCTAGAATATAATAATAAATAAGAAGCTGGGAATGCTTTAAGCATAAAATTTCACCTTAAGGATCTGAAAACAAGGCAAGGAAATTAAGAGTTTGCATAAATTACAGGCAATAACAAGTGGGAAGAATGGGGTGTGAGTAGAGGAATAATGGGAGATACCCATTAAGCAACCCCAAAACAAGAAAATTAAGAAAAATTGGGGCGCCTGGGTGGCGCAGTCGGTTAAGCGGCCGACTTCAGCCAGGTCACGATCTCGCGGTCCGTGAGTTCGAGCCCCGCGTCGGGCTCTGTGCTGACAGCTCGGAGCCTGGAGCCTGTTTCCGATTCTGTGTCTCCCTCTCTCTCTGCCCCTCCTCCGTTCATGCTCTGTCTCTCTCTGTCCCAAAAATAAATAAAAAACGTTGAAAAAAAAAAAACTACAATGTCAGCCTTTTTCAGATCAAGTTAAGAATGGGAATTGGGCCCATATTTGAGAGGGAAGAATAGCACTATAATTTCTTTTGAAAGCAATGGCAATGAGCCATTTATCTTGTTGGATTTACCATGCTGGTGCCCAGCATGGACAATTAATAAAATATTCTTTTATGGAACTGGCAACTTCATCTTGCTAACTATTAACAAAGTGTCACCAACAACTATTCGCACACACTTGATACATACTCTAAGCTTAAATGAAGTGAAAACACAATCAATGAAGAAATTCAATATAAATAAACCAGTCAGCAAAGGAGACCAATATCTGCTTTTTCTTGGGGTAAACATGTAGAGTAGAAGCACAAATCAACCTCAATAATTTCATGATAAGCTCATGTTTACAATGAAATATCCAGGTGATATCTGAGTATTTAAGTGAGTCAGCAAGATAGATTATTTATAGGATTCCAAACAACTGGATATTTGGAAGTCCATATACATTAGTCCTCATAAACACCCAGGTAAAATAATCATAGATAAATGTGTTTCCTTTTTCAATAACAACAAAATATATAGTGCATTCTGCCTTGCCCCAGTGACATTTCTAAGTTAGAACCAGGATTCGATGTTCTATTTCTGTAAGTATTTTGTAGAGCAAATGACCGCGAATACATTAGAGTCTTTAAATTACAAAGGAATTTTCCAGTAGTTTAGCTTCTCTATGGTTTTATCTCAATTTATTTTTATTCCCTAAAATAGTTTTACCAGTAGTAGCATTATTATTATAAACAGTGTATTTTGTAATAAAATTCAGATAATTAAATGATTTAATGTATTATTTGATGCAAATTTTCTTTTTCTTTTTTTAAAGAGTATTGTAATTTCTGAAAATTCTTATTTCTTAAAATACAATGCTAGTCACAACTGGGTCAACTTAATGTCTTTCAAAATCAGGATCCTATCCAAGAACAATAAATCACTCTCATTATTTTAATCACACTACATAAACATTAGAGAAATGTTGAAAATTCAACTGCTGTCTTTCAGAGTTCTTTCAGTTACCAAAAATAAATAAACACACAGAAGGGAGTCTAAACAATATGACTGGAAAATCCTGATAAAGACACATTTATTTTCATTATCTTAGAGTTTTAATATAGCATGATGTTTCACTGAAAACTAAATTTGGTGAGTGTGTTGAATTATAGTAAAAATCTATTTTCTATATTGTTTTGTTTTAGAAAGTAAAAACTTCAAATGTGAACTTTACAAATAATATCTTTTGTTGCTTTTTCTTCTAATGGAAAATTGAGATACACTACCCTGTAATCTATGTAATTTTTATAATGCTGGAAAAGATGTTTTGTTTGATTACCACTTATCTGAATGTGAATACCTAGTATGAAAATGAGAATACAAAATTTTGAAGATTTTAGTTTATTACCATAACAGATTAGACTACTCTTGGGAGATTTTGTTATGTCAGGAGGGCAATAAACGTGCACATACCCGATATACAGAAAATAATAGAAAGATAACAATTAACCACTGAGGCATAGCCCCATAATTTAATGATTTGGTGAACTATGTATGCATTAAGATAGCTTAGATAGTACAAATAGTATGGTCCATCCAAGTGGTGTGCCTTATTTATGTACCAACATGGCCTTATCATTTCAAAGTAAATTTTTAAAACAAAAGTTATTCAAAAATCTGTTGTTCATGTCAAGGGCTTGAAGATAAACTGCCCTATTTTGCAAAACTAGCCGCTCTCCCTACTTTAGTCGTTTTAATATCACGCATATGAAACAGCCTAAGTAAAATAAGTCAGAGAAAGACAAATATCATATGATTTCACTCATATGTGTATTCTAAACAACAACACAAATAAACAAATAAAACCACAGAAATAGACTCATAAATAGAGAGCAAGATGGTGATCGCCAGAGGGGAAGGGGATGGAGTTGGAAGTGAGTGAAATATATGAAGGGGATTAAAAGTAACAAACTTCCAGTTATAAAATAAATAAGTCACGGAGATGGAAAATACAGCATAAGGAATATAGTTAATGATATTGTAATAACACTGTATGGTGACAGATGGTGAGCACTGAGTAATGTATAAAATTGTCGAATCGCTACGGTATACACCTGAAACTAATGTAACATCATATGTCAAGCACACTTCAATTGAAAAAAAAAAAAAAAACCCTAATGAGACTTTTCACAAAAGTAACACTCTTGATAATGCACAATGATAGTAAATCTTCAGAATGGCGAAGGATGTTTTTCTTGGCTTCACTACATTATTTTGATGACTATTTTATGCACTGTTTATTTTAACCAGAGGTTTTTAATTGTTATTGGAGTTGTTGGAATCATGAAAACATCTCTGATGATTTAAATAGGTAAATTCCTATATACCATTTGACTAACAGTAGTTCTTTTAGCAATTGTGTGATGAAACAAAGGACATTTCCTCTCCATACAAAAGTTGTGTTTTAATCCACACAATGTTGCTGACTTCCAAGAAATTAGGTACAAATATTCCCCTTATCCTCATAAAATATTCCCACTGAAATTAGGTGGAGTTCTGATTGGTTTAAATCTGAAGAGCGTGGCTTACTGTCATACAGACTGTTGAAAAATTATGTGAAATAATTGAAATTGGAATGGTACACACCCATAATGCTCACTAGAAAACAATATAATTAAAACCACACTGATATATGACCTTGACCTAGATGGAATCAGTCTTGGACGATTCAGCAAGGCCTGTTTATCTTTGCTTTTTAATATATTTGCTCATCTTTTTTTTTTCAGCACTGAGAAGAAAAGAAAATAGCTTATTTTTGTTGGCAAATATCCAAACATCTGTATGTGGGTTTCTACTGTCCTTAATCATCTAGCTAAAACATAGGTCACTTCCTTATTATGTATGTGGAGCTCTGCACAAAGTGGGACGGAACCTCACTGAATTTAGAGTATGGGTATGTGACTTAAAAAAGGTTACTTCCAAATTTTATATATTTGAGTTTAAACTATTTTCCCATAGTTTCTAACATTTAATGGTTGTATCTTTTTAATCTAACATATGTATTTTATACCTGATATTAATAAAGATAATTCAACTACTCTTATTAAATATTTCCCTACCTTCTCATTCCATCCCAGTTTGTCCTAGAGATTCTTATACACATACATGTGGACATCCCAGCCTGCATATCCACATCCCTGTAAACAGCTGCCTTGTGGTTACCCTCAGCATCAAGTTTCTTCCACTTGGCAGATATGATCTGCCCTCAGAAGGTGGACCTGGTGAGGAGGCTACAAGACTTCTGGAAGCGGGTCCAGTGACCTGTTCCTAGAGTATGGTTCAGAAACACTCAGAAGAGGCTATAGCCTCTGGATGAGCAGGCTTTCTTGGTCTATCAGTTTTCTCACCCCATATAAAGAGGTACCTGCAGGAAGGTTAGAAGAGGCACCTCTAAAATATGGAAGCCCAGCATAGGGGCATTCATACCTGAGAATATGGACATCCAGGAAATGCGAGTTTCAGACAAAGATGGCCAGCCATGTTGGCCCTTTAGAGCTGGAGTAGAGGCAGCTCTAGCAAGAGGTAGGGCGAGCCAGAGGTTGTGAGACTAAAGTGAGCAAGATTGTATATCTGTATTGTACAAGTTGGACTCCTTACACTTTATATATCCTTTGTGTTTATTCTTTGGGGCATCTGTTCTCCCTTGTGTTTAGCAATATATTGTGTATTTTCAGCTTATCGCAGCTTTGCTAAAGAGAGCTACTATCTGTATTTGGTTCATTTAGAGCCTTTAGAGGAGATAGCCACTACAAACGTAAGCAAGGAATGAGAGGAGTAATCTAAGGGAGGAAGAGGTTTAGGAGAGAAAATGTAACTGAAGAGAGCAAGGCTCAGATCACTCAAACTCTGTACAAAGGTAACCTTGAAAGTCCTGGGTTTATTTAACTAAAAGAGATCATTTCACTTCTCTCACTTAACTTATTTTTTCTTGTCACTAATGTAGTCTGTCTAAATTAGTGATACAGTATATGATTTCTTAGTTCAGAAGCTACACATGACTCCCTATTGCCCACTATCTCATATCTAAAATTTTATTCAATCATTATTTATTGATCATCTACTATGTATCAAGCACTATGTACTAGGTATGGGGCATATAAAGACAGAACAAACTTGGTCTGGACCTTACACAGAATGTAGGAGAGATGATAAACCATAAAGGAAGAGAATAGAGCATGGGGGAGAACAAAGTGAAGGTGATGAACTACTTTAGGTTAAGCGGTTGCAGAAGATTACATTGAAATCAGTACCTAAGAAAGAGAAGGACTCAGACATTCACAAAGGAAGAAAAACAGGGTTCCATGAGAGGCGCCTGGGTGGTTCAGTCAATTGAGTATCTGACTTCGGCTCAGGTAATGTTCTCATGGTTTGTGAGTTTGAGCCCTGCGTGGGGCTCTGTGCTGACAGCTCAGACCCTGGAGCCTGCTTTGGATTCTGTGTCTCCCTCTCTCTCCGCCCCTCCCCCCCGCCATCAAAATAAATAAACATTAAAAAATTTTTAAGAAAAGAGTGCTCCAGGAAGGGGGGACAGCATGTGCAAAGGCCCTGAAGTGGAAATATTTGCCTTTTACCAAATTGAAAGAAGGGTACTGTACCCACGGTGTAGCAAGGAAGAGAGAAAGGGTGTTGGAATATTAAATAGCAACCGTGTCAGGCAGCACTTTTCAGGAGTTTGATATTTTTTTCCTTATAAAAGATTGCCATTGAAGAATCTTGCAGAAGGCATCAGCATAATTGATGTTACATTCTACAAAACTTTTGACTGTTTTGTGAAGAGTGAATTGGAATGGATCAAAAGCTGGACCTAAGATACTATGAGAGGTGGTAGCAGTCTGGTGAGAAGCTATAGGGTTTAGTTTTTGTTCACAGTAGAAACAGTGTTTGAGGCACATTCTAGTGGCAGAACCTGACCAGTGAGGTGAAATTTCTCCAACAAGTCACAGCATCATGGATATAAACCCGGAAAAAGTAAACGGGATTTTGCTGGAGAGCTGGCAAAGGCAATGAAGATGTTTACTGTTTTTATATAACATATAACAGTGGTTATAAAATGGACTGTGGAACGTAGGTTGGAAAAGAAAAGCTGGTGAGAGAGGAGAAGATTAATGGATGAAAGGAGTATGGTAGTGAATAGACTTGAGATTTGAAATTTGTGGAGTAAGAATTTCAGGGTTGATAGAAATCTATTGTGTTTTTTTTTCTTTTTGTTTTGTTTTTGTTTGTTTATTGGGGGGTGGATTTTTTTGGTGGCAAACCAAGAGCTAACCCTGACTCCCGTAAACATTAAAAACAAAACAAAACCAAAAAATCTTATGATCAAGACCTGGCAGATGCGGGACTGAAATTCAGGGAAGTTCCTAGGTCGATAAGATGACTCCGTGAAAGCACGATTCATTCCTATTTATCTTTGATCATTTGTATTTTCTAAATCTCCAAAAGAAATACTTTTTGAGTGACTTTTAAATGTGTTTTATGCATTTATATTCATTGATTATCCATCTGCATTCAGAAGACAGGCCTGATACACTAATTGTATAATCAGGGAAGTAACCATTACCTACTAAAGCCCTATCAGCTTAAGCAAGAAAGCTGGAAAGCACAGGAGGTTATTTCCAAAGGGTGTAAAGTTAGAAAGTGTGATTTCGGAAATCGTGCCACTTCTGATGATAATAAGGAGTGATAAGGGGTGGTGGCTGAGCACTGCAGGAAAAGTCCTAGTCAAGAAATCAAGGTTACTCTTTCCATATTCAATGAAGAGAGAAGGTGTCTGACGTATGGGAAGAATTGAAGAAGCCATAATGAAAATAAAGATTATGTATTATAAGAGCTAACTGGAAGGCATGGAAAGAATGGATAGGGAATTATGTGGGTTAAAAGTGTTAAACAGGGAACAATGCATTATATGGAGCAATGGGAATAAGTAAGGGAAAATGGAATACAGAGGTCTCAACCCTGCACTGGCTCCAGGAACCTGTTGTTCCCTCTAAGACTCCAGGTCTCTGCACAATCTCTTGTAGTTCTCCTATACTCCCGTATACCTTAGTTATAAGCCCTCAGGTAAATGAATCCTTCTCAAAGGATTCCAATTTGAGTGTGTAATTGATTTCCTGTTAGAAGCCTAAATGATATATCAGCTAACCTAAAACATCTCGTCTCACTTTTTCTCTTTTATATCTTATGGTTAGCAATGGTGGCCAAGTTTTGAATAATTGCTAATAATCAAGCATTATGTCTATATAACATAATAATAGATATTCTATTATTTAAGATTTTAACAACTCTGTGAAGTAGGTTGTGCTGTCTCCATATTGTAAGTGAGAAAACTAAGACTCAGAGATGTTACATAGTTAGTAAGTTGCAGAGCCAGTCTGTTCCAGTATTTATAATTTTAAATACAAGTATTGTACTGACTCCCACAAGGGGGATATGAAGATGGGTAAGCCTTTTCTCTGCGCTTAAGGCAGCATCTACACACACTCACACACACACAGTCACACACACACATTAAGGCAATGAGTCGTAGGTTTCTTGGACAGATATAAATGGTATAATTTTAAAACACTTATGTTCACTATAGTTCGAGGAAGACAAAAAAAAGAAATGGTATACACTCTAAAGAAAGGGTGTTATTGTCCTTATCTGCATACAGTATGATATTCATTCTTTGTACATGTAAATTACTAAAATTTTTGAAACAGTTATAAAGAAAGTGTGTATATGAGTGTTCTTCAAACTATAAACTGATAGCAGGTACGGAAGAAATACACTTGAAAAGTTCCCTGAAGTCTACCAAAATGAGTCCTAACTAACTTGAGAAGTTAGCTGGATGAAAAGAACATTTATTCCAGTAGGGGTATATGGTGGAGAGTTTAAGCCATTCTGGGCACACAGACAGCCACAGCGAAAAACAGCTCAGTAGATTCAAAGCATGAAGATCAAAGGTGTTATAATTACATTCTATTTCCATTTCTCCCTACTTTCTGTGCATGCTTATTATTTTATGCTGTTTATTCAGCCCCATTACCTATTCCCTCTAGTTCTGAGGTCAACGGAATGGCATTTCCCCTCTAGAGCACTACTAGCTCACATCCTGTAATTGGCTGGTGGAATTAGAGAGGTTGAGGTTATGGGAACAGAAGATTCCCCCTTTAATAAAAATGCAGAATTGTCCCTGTGTGATTTACTTTCACCCATTCAAACATTATTCAGACTCACAGAGGGGTTTTTTTTTTCTTTCATTTAAAAAAAAATTGAGATGTTTGGTATTAAATTGGGCTGGCTAAAAACCATTAGACAGAGATATTTACAACTTGGAGGAATTCCAGACACTATCAATCCAGACACTTTTGTTAAAAAAAAAATCTTTAGACATCATTTGCAATTCACAGGACAGTCGTTTTCATGTAGGGAAAGGTGTTATCTAACAAAATTATATCAAAGACAACACACAAGATCTCACAGAACAGAAAATTGGATAAGAAATGTTCTTTGAGTTTTAAATCTTCATTTTATTCTTAAAAACACAAATATGCTTGTGTAAAATACTTCATTTATGATCTGGCATTTCTGTTGTCAATAGTTTATAGAAAGTGAGAATAGCAATTGACTTATTTATTTCAGGGAAAATTTTGAATCTTTTCTTAAGACAACAGAACTTGAAAACTAAATCAAAAATGTTACCATCCCCAAAGTGCATCTCTTAGAAGCAGAAGCCCAGCCAATCTTGGTAATCTTAATAGTGACTCTTAACCACTGGCAACAAGGGGACTTTTCCATTCAGTACCATCAAAGACAGTTGAAATTAAAGAAACTGAAAATGAAGGAGGTGGTTTGGGTGGAGGGGAACCACTGATGTAATCTAAGCCACATTCAACCAGACCCTGATAAAAAAAAAAAAATGTTTCGGTATTCATATTAATTGGATAGATTGTATAGGCTTTTTTTTCTGTTGTGTTTACTTTTCCTGGTTATTGTGACTCTGCACAATGGAAATAGGAATTCTAAGGGTTTGTGATGTGTCTTTGCAAGCCTGTGTGTGCTGCGCAGATGGGAGAAGGAGGGAGACAGAAGGGAGGGAGAATGAAAGAGAGAAAGAGGGACAGAGAGAGAGAGAGGAGAGAGAGGGAGAGAGGGAGAGATTGCACAATGGTAGATGGAGCTAGTATTCTTGTAGGCTATTTGGCACCATTCACAACACATTCCAAACCCCAAATTGACTATGTGAAAATTAACTCTTATGTGGCAGCCTTCATGGATTTAGATTTTCCCAAGTACATCCTTCATTTCACTCTGAGACATTTTGAATTTGGCCTTTTTCTAGGGCAATAGCATCCATGAAAGCTATAAACACAAAAGAGTGGGACTGTTCATCAATCAAGCCCACTGAGTTTTGTTGGTATATATTCTCTTCACCGTGGATAATGTGGAGAAAACAAGATTTGTGTGAAGCCAAAAGAACTAAGACTTGAGACACCAAGAATGGCAGAGCACATAGGGCTACGTGGGATGGGCTAGAGCACAAGGGAGTTAATAATCAAGACAGGTGAACTCTAAAAATTCACTTTTTGGGGAGGTTGGAGGAGAACTGGATTAAAAACTTTCCCCATTTTTTTTTGTTACCAACACGAAGCAATTCCTTCGGGCAAAATTAATCCCTATAGACCTCAGTTTATTCAATGAGTAATGTGGAATATCTTCTACATCAGGATAAAAAAATAATACTTAGCATGCATGGTGAGTCTTCCGTATTCCTCCACCATGTGGCCAGGAGGCTTGGATGGTTGCACCTTTTCTTGCCATAGCCAGGTCCTCAATCGTCAAAGTGATATGCTAGAAATAAGTATTAATTGACTGGAGCTGGTGGGCGAGGTGAAACCAATCCACCACTCAGAGCCAGAAGGACCATTGACATTTGAATTTATGAATCCAAAATGTGTGGTAAATGCTCTGTATTTTTCTGTATGGCAGAAAAAGAATCAAAAGAGATGGGAAAAGGTCTTAAATAATAGCCCTTTATGAGTAACTTTGGGTTAAACCTGTCCTAAACCAAGTGGTTTCTCAATTTTCACTATGCATCACAATCACCTGGGAAGATTTTTAAACTACCAATGCTCAGGCTTACTCCTCAGAGGTTCTGATTCAGTTATTCTGGGGTGAGACCGAAGCATCACTTTTTTAAGCACTGCTAATGATTCTAATGTACAGACAGGGTTGATAACCATTGAACGGATGGAAACAAAACAGCAGCACTGAATACCACTCCTCTCGGATAAGCACAACAAGCAACAGAGAGGGAGGGAGAGAGAGAGAGAGAGAGAGAGAGAGAGAGAAATACTAGGGAAATTTGCTCTAGGAGGCAAGGATTTTGTTGAGCTTTGAAGATTAAGAAGGATCTGAATAAAGGGGAGAAAATTTCAGGTTGAGGAAGCAGAACAGATAAAAAGAACAGTGATATAAAACATTCCCGTAAGTTGAGTAGAGGTAGAAGACTGTCATGTTGAGGCTATGAGAAATTAGATTGGCTAAGTGTATGGAGCTATTGAAATTGGCCAGCTTTTATCTTTCCAGTGCTCGCTAGACTGTCATATATACTTGCAATACCGAGTGTTACAAAAGCATTCAATCTAAGTGTTAGTAACTGAATGAATAACCACTTTACTACTTTCAAAAACAAAATAATTCAAGTTTTTGACCTGACCAGCAAAGTAGAGAAACCCTTAACCAGGTAGGGAGAGCTGGTAACTGGAAAGTCTCTGCCTGTTTTTCTTGTTTAGATACCAGGAAGAGATGTAAATTGTTTCTGAAAATGGTTTCTTATGAAAACAATGTAAGAACTCCACAACCCATGGAAAATAATGTAACCTGGCATCCATGTTGGAGGAAATGCGTATCATAAGAATCACTTTTCCTCTCTATAACAATATTGAACTCACTGGGGCATAAAATAAAATGGTTCTATACATCATGTCATCAGTAAGTGCCTAAAATAGAGCTTTGTAACAGGTGGGTACAGTAGTCCCCACTTTGTCTTCCATTTCGATTTTCAGGGTTTCAGTTACCACCAGTCAACTGTGGTCTGGAAGCAGACGCTCCTCTTCCTGATAAATGGTCAGAAGCACCTTAACGCTAAGTCACAATACCTAAACCATTCACCTCCATCTCACCACATAGGCACTTTATGGCTCACATCATCGCAAGAAGAAGGAGGGTGAGTACAGTACAAGACAATATTTTGAGAGAGAGACCACACAGAGTTTTTATTAAGTATATCGTTATAGTTGTTTTATTTTATACATTATTGTTATTAATATCTTAATGTGATTATTTATAAATTAAACTTTATCATAGGCACGCATGTGTAGGAAGATAACATAGTACGTATATGGTTTCGTGCTATAGTTTTGGCATCTACTGGGGGTCTTGGAACGTATCCCCCACAGATAAGGGAGACTACTGTATTCGGTGCACGTCTGAAATTAACAAACACAACAAGTTTATGGTCCTTGTTTTTTGTTTTTCTATTATTGCCCTTTTGTTTTCTTGCATTTGGGTTCTTATAGTCTTTCTCCTAATTAAAGTCTTTTTGTTTTCTTCACGTGTCTTGCAGCACAATGCACCTGTGCAGCTAGCCTCTTGGTTCGGGATGCATTTCTAAAGTCAAAGTAATGGAAGCTTTTAAGTAGCTTCAGACTAAATTCACTTAACATGAGGGAAAGGTTAATGGATATAACCAGACCATGAAAACAGAGCTTTACATGCAATTTCTTTGCTATTTAACTTTGTGTTTTGGAGGCAGCTAAAAATAACCCAGGCACACCTGTGCCATTAAGGAATACTTTATAACGTAGACTTTAAGTTATGCTATGTTTCCAATTAAGGGTTGATGGCTAAGTAGTTGCTTTAATTTATCTGGTCCATTTGAATGATTTCAAGTTGGCATCATTTTTTCCATGATTTGCAAAAATAGTAACAATAATATAAAGCTCTTCCTGTGACTCATCAATGATACTATTTTTAGTCTTGGCCTTTCTGCTTATATTAACTGATAAACAAAAATAAAGTGCCTTAGGTAATAAAATTTTAATAATAATAATAATAATAATAATAACAATAATGATACTCAACAAAAAATCAGCACTATGCATAATCATAGAGGAATTCTCAAGCATTTTTCTCCATTTTATAGATAAGCTGACAATCAGATACAGCCTACAAAAATCTCCTACAGCCTATAAAAATCTCTATGTCATTGTTCGGTGTCTTCAGTTATATATTTTTGAAAATCGCATGCCCAGAAACCATAAACAAAGAGGACTTTGACACTTTTGGATTAGAGAATGGTCAGAACCAGGATAGGCTCTGAGAGCCGGTGTTGGCTTTGAGTCTCTCTTAAAGGAGGCACATTCCAAAGAAGGGGTTTTGTTGGAGTTTCATAGTGAGTGGCTCACTCACATCAGAGACTCCCCAGTATTGTAATCTGAAAATTTTCTACTTCTCATCTAGATTTCCCTTAGATCTTGTTTTTAATTCATCCATAATCTTACTGCTTTATATAACACATCTTTATTTTATTATATATTCCCTTCTAATCTTTCAATTAGTAAAATATTTTTAGTCATAAGCCATATATATATGTATATATATATATGGTTTGTATATATATAAAGCTTGTATATATGTAAAGAGAGATAGTATCTTGTATGCACAAAATAACAGACACATCTGTATTTCCTTGTGTACTTAGGAAAAATTTTAGCATCATACCAGTATTGCAAAGAGTCTTAGAATGTCCAGTCCAATGATCCATCTGATTTTAGAATCCTCTTCTACTACATTCCCATAAGCATTGTCTAGGTCAGCTTTGAATATTCTCAGGGGCAATCCACCATCAAGTCTTTGGATAACTCTAATCATATTTGAAATTTCTCCCCCATATCGCACTGTGCTTTCTGCTTATGGTTCTTTCTGTAGTCTTTGACAACATACAAATTTGATCTAATAGGTCTTCCACATGCGAATGCACATACCACTTCTATTTCTTGCAGTAATTCCTTAAATGATGTAGTTTCCAAATCAATCTCTCATCAAGCAACATTCTCAAGAGTATTACATTGAGGGGTATTCCATTTCCAATTATAGAAAAACGTATGAAAGTAAGTATGAAAGGAAGGCCAAGCATTAGCTTGACTGCTTTGTATTTTGTTTTATTTTGTTCCTGTTGGCCCGTATCAAAGTTTATCATTAAATAAAATCACAAGGTTTCTAACCATCACATGGTTGCTAGCCAACACTGTTTGATGTTCATCACTACTAGGTATGTTCACCACAACTATAGTTTATCCTTACCATGTGAATTTCTAATGTGCTCAGGTGTGTAGCCTTAGAAAAGGTGTCTTTATCTCAAACTTCAGGTTAAATTCTAAATCCATGTTCATTGTAATTAATTAGTTTTCCTTGCCAGAATTGATTAAGAAATGGAAGGACATGTGACTCAGTTGTAGTCCATGAGATGTGTAAGAAAGTATATTGTGAGGGGGTAAGGAGACCGGTCTCTGAAAGATAATTTCCTACAAGGAAAAAGAGAACACCTAAAGGGACAGCTTCCCTTCTGCCGGACATTATCTGATCTTCCTGTAATGCCTGGGAATACAACAACTTCCTTGCAAGCATGAGGTGAATTAGCCATGCACAGAAAGGTCAGGCAGAGGCACAGAAGATGAGAAAGTAGGTCTCTTTTGTTTATCTTAAAAATTTCAAGGTAAATTTAAATCCAGTGAAATAGAGGTTAAAAAAAAACCTATGAATTTTGACAAATCAATATGGTCATGTAATGATCCCACAGTCAAGGTACAGAATAGTTTCATGACCCTAGAGAGTTCTCCTGCATCTTTGCAGTCAATCACCCTCCTCCACTTCTGGCCCTTGGTAACCACTGGTGTCTTCTCTGTCATAGTTTTGCCTTTCCCAGAATGCCATATAAATAGAATCATGTAGTATATAGCCTTTGACTCTGGCTTTTATCACTGAGCATAATGGGTTTGAGGTTCATCTATGTTATTACATAAGACAGTGGCTTATTTCTTTTTATTGCTGAGTAGTACTCCATTTTATGCATGTGACATGGGAACATTGGTTCTTGATGATTTTCAACCACAGAATTAATCAGATTGAAAGTCATCCTACTCTGGGACTTATTGATAGGTGGGATAATTTTTCCCTTTTAAGCTATTTTGGTATTTGTTGTCCAACTCATTCCAGATTGATCCATCCTCATATTAATGGCAGCAAACATCAAGTTCAAATGTAAGATGGTATTTTATTCCTGCTAGCCATTTCACCTAAAGTGAGTTCATTCAAAATAAGTTTCCCTGAAACTCCATTCAATAGCCCATTCATTTAAATTCTGCCTTGTTAGATTGAGTACACAAAGTGGCTGTCAAGCTATATTTTTGCCCTAATTTTGTCATTTAATATGTGTGATATTGTTTTATTTATGCTGTTACAACTGGGTAAACTTACCTTCTATAAGCTAATCAAACATAACAATATAAGAAAAGTTATATATATTGAAATCTAGTCACCTTGCCTTTTATTATACTTTTCGTTTCTTCTTTATGCAGTTTATCTAACCTTCCCAATGGGGATGAACATGTTATTCCAATTGTTTCTAGGTTTTCTCTAAATCTTCTTTTCTGTTTGAAATGTTTGTCTTTAGTAATGTGGAATGGTGATCTAATTAATTCTTGTACATACTGATACTCAATTATTTCAGCAAAGTTTATTAATGATGGCACCTTTCTATAAGAACCATATTAACCTAGAAACATAATGGGTAACACTTATTCAGCATGTATAAAGTTGTTTACATCTCCTAAAGATTTTACTTATATTCTCTCATTCATTCTTCACCACCATTATCTCAACTTTACAGAATTAAGCTTAAATCTTGTATCACCATAGTAACATGTCCCAAATTAAATTTTCTACACTTAATTTTGTGTAATGTCATAAAAAGTATGTTCAGCAATGTGTTCCCTTTTTGAAGTGTATTTCTTTTGGCTATAAGGCTAAAGTTTCATTTTATTTCATTAATTTCTCAATGCTGATGAAAATAAATATGCCAGTCTGCTACACTAAAATCCAATGGTTGCATTCAGATAAATGTATCCATATGGTTCCTATCTCTGTTTTATATTTTGAGAATTGCTCCAGCTAAAAAAACTTAATAGCAACAACATAACCTATTGTCAATACATATGGGGGCCCCTTAGAAAGTAGCAACTAAGCCTGTGTCCCTTATCACTCACCTGATATGCAGTTAATATATTTCACTAGGTATGATAGTTATATTCATGTGCTCTGTCATGTGTTTGTCTTCATCCCAAAAAGGATTAATCAAGTCATCAGATCACATACTAAAAGTACACAGACAACACTAAGAATCTTCTGTGAGTACTTTATAAAACTTCCATTTCCAATATGATAAAGCTACCATGAGGTGATTCTCTAAATCATCTGTTGAGTATTTGAGGGAAGACATCAATGCCTTTCCTAGCCAGTCATAAAGCAGGTTGCCCTGGAGGGTTTGCTGGTATTCCTGCCCAGTGGATTTTCTTTTTTCATAATTTGTTTTTATAGTCAGTGAGTATATTTAGTCATGTCTCCATTAATCATCTCCAGGGGAATCAGCCAACAAAGGTTATGATGTTCTGTTTTAGGATGTCAGTCCTGGTGTTTGCTTGAACACAAAAATCTCCTAGATAATTAGCCATGGCAATTCCAAAGCTAATGCTTGGAGGCCTTCCTTCAATTTAGGAAAGAACCCTGGGAAGCTACAAGAAAGGCCAGAAAGTAGGAGAATGTCTCTGTTTGAAATAGTCTGAGACTAATGTATAAATATGTGTAATGAATAAGCAAGGAGGATTCTTACTTCATCAAGCAATTGTTTCTGCCCCAGGCATCAGTGTCTTTGCAGTAATAATGATAGATGCCCCTGCCGCAGCTTTCTAGGCTAGAGCTGCAATGAACAAAGGGAACGCATGAGTAGTAAAGGCTACCAGCTTATCATGTCTTATTGCAGATTGTTTGATTTCTTTCCATCAACTTAAACAGGCAGGGCATTCGAGGAAGACCTATGTGTAGTTTATAGAACATGGGGAGGATTGGGAAAAGCCTGCTTGGGGAATTTCACTCTATTTCACTCTACCTCCGTCACATCCATGTTACCTTGGCCAATTCCCTAGTTTCTGTGTGCCAAAGCTTCCTTACCTTATAGAATAAAAATAGTATCCATCTCATAGGGTTGTTAAAAAGACTAAATAAACTATTTCATGTTAAGTGCAAAGAACAGTGTCATGCATATTATAGGCCCTCAATTAATTTGTAGCTGTCATTACCATTGTTGTTGCATATATGAATTACAGTTCTACTATAGGACATCATTTAAAACATTTCATACCTTTCACGTACCAGAATTCATCAAATATTTGGGTTCCATTAAGTACCAAAACACTTGAATGTCGAGAAAGGCTCAGTATCTTAATGAACTAACTAGAATTCACCAAGAAGGCTTAATCATAAAATGTGTTTAGATACTTAAAGATACATAAATGCCATTATTCTTCTCTGCATGTTATTCAGCATGAATATACATTTTCTATATTTTTGTTTTAGTTGTTTTCAAAACAATATTTGTTCTCATTTATAAGGTGCTAATTAAGAAAGAAAAAAATTTTTGAGACCCAGAACTAAGACTGATTCTTACTGTTGGTATAGTTTACTTGAACTTGCTAAAGAAAGATCACCTCAGCTGCATTAGTTTTCAACTCTTTTCTATTTCTACTAACTCTTACATCTCTTTGCCCTTGAACTATGAAAAAATAACCAACTATTGGGGTATAATAGCAATTGTACAGTAGGTAATATGTGTAGAGCACCTATGAATACTCCAGGCTGTTGTGAGTGCTTCTCATGTATTATCTCATGAGGTCTTTACAACTCTAGTGGGTCTTATTATTATTACCCCCACTTTATAGATGGGGAAACTAAGGCATAGAGAATATGAGGGACTTGTTTCAGATCACATAGCTAGGAAACCAAAGGGCTGGGACTGAAACCCTACAGAACATGCCTTTCACTACCTAAAAGCCAGCCATCCATTCAGAGTAATCATAATCATCCATGTGGCTTGACTGGTCATCCAACAATAATCTTCCTGGGTGATTATTTTATACAGAATTCTGTTTTTATTTGTCTGAATATCTTTCTTTTTTTTTTTTCAATATATGAAATGTATTGTCAAATTGGTTTCCATACAACACCCAGTGCTCATCCCAAAAGGTGCCCTCCTCAATACCCATCACCCACCCTCCCCTCCCTCCCACCCCCCATCACCCCTCATTTTGTTCTCAGTTTTTAAGAGTCTCTTATGCTTTGGCTCTCTCCCACTCTAACCTCTTTTTTTTTTTTTCCTTCCCCTCCCCCATGGGTTTCTGTTAAGTTTCTCAGGATCCACATAAGAGTGAACACATATGGTATCTGTCTTTCTCTGTATGGCTTATTTCACTTAGCATCACACTCTCCAGTTCCATCCACGTTGCTACAAAGGGCCATATTTCGTTCTTTCTCATTGCCATGTAGTACTCCATTGTGTATATAAACCACAATTTCTTTATCCATTCATCAGTTGATGGACATTTAGGCTCTTTCCATAATTTGGCTATTGTTGAGAGTGCTGCTATAAACATTGGGGTACAAGTGCGCCTATGCATCAGTACTCCTGTATCCCTTGGGTAAATTCCTAGCAGTGCTACTGCTGGGTCATAGGGTAGATCTATTTTTAATTTTTTGAGGAACCTCCACACTGTTTTCCAGAGTGGCTGCACCAGTTTGCATTCCCACCAACGGTGCAAGAGAGTTCCCGTTTCTTCACATCCTCTCCAGCATCTATAGTCTCCTGATTTGTTCATTTTGGCCACTCTGACTGCTCAACATCGCTCCTTATCAGGGAAATACAAAGAATATCTTTCTAAATATGCTATTGTCTTATCATTAAAAATGACAACTATCATAAACACAAAACAAGAGGGTTACTTGTGTGTCTGATTTCCTTCTTGCCCACACATGTAGTGAGCACAACTTCTATGATCAGGTGATCAAACAAAAGAAAGATTGGGTCCTTAATCTCTAGATTTATGAGACTGGACTATAAAGTAATAGAAGCAAGTTTTTAAAACAGCTCCAAATGAGTTCTGTTTCAGTTCGGTTTTGTAACAGCTCAATGGGGATGTGGTTATCATTATAAGTTCCACTACTCTTACTGGATTTCCTTTTATGTCTGAAAAACATTTCTTTTTTTTTTTTTTTCTTAATTTTACTTAGTGGTGAATGGTCATGTGTTGAAGAAAGAGGATTAATTTTTGGAAGGAGCCAAAATTCATTTAAACAAAAGTATAAGTGACAAACTATTTCAGTGTTATAGCAAAGAAAGAAAGTGAGGGGGTGGGGAAAGAAAGAGTTTCTCTAATGTTGTTATAATGAATGAAATTCTGTAAAGTAGTCTCCAGGAATATTTTGAGTTGTATTGAGTTGTATGCATTGGAACATATGGGTAAGCTCCACATTTGACAGCTATAAAGGAAACATTCCTTCTGTTAAAACTTTGAGGAAAACGTTTTTAACTTGTATTTTATTATTATTTTTTAACGGGCACTGAGTCAAAAATCCTAAAATTTTTTGAGCTCCACAGAAGATAGCAAGATGGTAAAGAAAAGAAGTTGGTTAGAATGTGAATTTCATATAAACTTAAACTTATGTCCTTCTTATCATCTTCTTAAGCAGCCAATGCTCCATTTCTACATACTATTTATCCTAGGTCACACTGCTCTGGAATTTTGGGCTCGAATCCAATTGTAACTGTGGAAAGAGAATAGTTTTAATAATAATGGAATCTGGCTGTTATTATTCAAACTTTATATCATCCTGGAACCAAAACATCTTGTTTGCAAGATAAGACCTTCCATAAGCCTGTATTATCTATCACGGTATTCCTAAGTTCAAATAGCAAAAGTACCCAGTTTTCTTTCAAGTGTATTTCTCACCTGTTTCAGCTAGATCACCTTCTGAATTATATTCCACCATCCCCCCCCCCCCCTTCTCCATGCCAAACAATTTTTAAAGTTTCAGGAAAGCACTCTTTGGATTGTGTTGTTCATGGCAAAGTCAGCATGGCTAATTCTTCCTGAGTGTTCTCAAATTGTGGCTTGTGGCCAAATCCAGAAATGCAAAACAATGTGATTTCCGTAGCTTCCTACATGATCCAATTTAAGGCATTTGGGGTACTAACATTTTAGATCATTAAGAGGGCTTTTTAATATTTTTTTGTTGAAATAGTCCCTAAAAATTATTTGCACGGTCAGTAATAGATAAATTATGTGGTCAATTAATGGTATTATAAACATATGGTTATGTAACCTCTAAACCCAAAGATCTATCATAAATAAATAAGACAGAATTCAAATCCTGTGAGAACAAATTACATGCCTCCAGTTTCCCTTAGGAAACAGCTGTACTGAATCAGGTGGATTGATGAAGGCCAACTACATTTGGCCTTAAGAGTTGGCCTTAATTAGCAGCCATGACTCTCACTAAAATTTGTGAGGATAAACTTGCCTTGGACATAAAGTTACCTGCTTTTTTGTTATCTCGCGTCATGCTCATTGGCATCCACAGAGCACTTTAATATGGTCAGACCTGCATGTAGAACTTGATAGCATCTTATTCCTAAGGCTTCTTAGGGTTGAGTGATATTTTCTCTAGATACATTGAACAACAAGTTTCCATGAAGCTTACAGATTACTAAATGAGTTTTCCTGCTAGCTAGACGTAATGTGAGTAAAACCCAACATTAGAAAAGTCTTATGTATGTTTTTACAGACATTTATAGCTGTTGCCAGTTGCTAAAGGCTAAGTCGTTTTATTTAGCAAAAATACTAAACAAGGTAAGGTTTTTCAGATAGTCACCACTATCTGAAATTTGATAAGCTCTGAAGCTTTATGAGGTTTAGAATAGAAACAATATCTTTGCAGACGGCTTCAGGAGATGCACGCGGGATCCATGAAGCACAATAAGTTTTTACTTTTCACCAATTATCCCTGCCTAGAAATTGCCAGATGGTGCTTAAGAGATTGACTAGATCACTTAATAATCTATAGATGGAAGTGAGACCAACTTTTATAGGAACAAGTGGACATTATTCAGTTATTCAAAAAATACTAGGACTAACATTGACTAGATAGATAATCTAATATTTAGTCATTATTAAATTAATTTTTGTAAGGATGTTTAGAGATTTTCTGATTTGAGAGAACATAAGAAACAGAATAACTCAAATCCTACAAAATAGGTCAAGATTTAATTAGTCAATTACATCTTATTTAATACTCTGATCCATTTCCTTATGCATTTAAGACCACTTTTGACTCCTATTTAATGTAGGTGAATGAATGGGTATTTAATAAAGCCAGTACTTGATGAGTAGCTTTTACAGTATTTTTTCACAAAGAACCTTGCAGGACTATTACCCTATCTCAGAGAAAAGACCTAAATTGTCTTCCTCTGAGAAATAAAACTTCATCTGTGCACTTTTGATTGGGAGTTCAATATTTTGCCAATTTGTTAATAAGATCGGGCATAAGCATACATCTTATTCTGACTAGCTGTGAACATAGCTGTTAATTTTGGTGAAATTATATTACAAAAAAACTATAGAAAATTTGTGAAAATATACTTTAATGAAAAATTATCCATAACCACCAAGGCATAACCAGTCTTAGCATTCTGTTGCATAGCCACTTAGGCATTTTACTGTGCACATAGGATTACATATATGCATTACAATATATAAACACATATGCATTACAATATATAAATTATAAATTTATAAAACAGTAGGTAATTAAATATACAATACAAAATATGGCATAATAAAGCTTTTGAGATGAAAAAATCTTTAATTCCACAATAATAACTACTTTGATAAGAAAATTATAACCGCACTTCTGTTGTTTTAAGGCAATACTTTTAACACACATTCATTTCAAATTCTTCCAAGAAGTGAAAAACCATGACGTTTGCATCTGAAGTGTTTTAGCCTTTTTGGGTGACAAGTCAGCAGACATAAAAAAAAAAGCAATAACATAAAAAATTCCAAACATCTTATTACCATATGGGAAACAGCTGTTCTTTTTCACGCTGGTGAAGGGAGATTTGTATGCTCTTTGCTCTATCTAGCCTACCGGGGCCTGATCACTGAAATCTCGCTCCTGCTCAGATACATCTCCGAAGGCTGGTGGTGATACAGATAACATTCCCTGGAATTTATTCTAAGACAAGCACTGTGCTATGAATTTTATAGTCATTACCTCATTTAATTCTCCAACCACTATTTTAAAAGATGAAGGAACGCAGGCTTAGGAAGGTCACATATATTGCCCAAGTTCATACAAATTATAAGTGGCAGAGGCAGGATTTTCATCTGAATGTTGCCAGAGCCCTTGATCACAGCACAGTGTTATCCTGTATGCTTCTGAGCAGCTACATTCCACTGTTGGCTAGGAGATTAGTAATTGGATGTCTTTTGCTGGAACCCTCCATACTGTATCAGTTGTCTCCACATCTTTAAGTAAATACTCTGGCTTTCAGAAGATAGCCTGGCCTTGGAAAACCTATCATTCTACTCCTGGGAAATCTCCTGATACACTGTTCCTCTTCTAGCAAATTTTTTGTCCATTTCTTGGCTCAGTACGTTGAATTAATTCCCATGCAGAATCAATCATTAGCTATTTCTACTTTATTCCTCTCACCCAGACCTGAAAGCTTTATGCCTCCCCCTAATATCAACTTGCATATACTTGTCTCGTCTGCAGTCTTTTAGGCATTTGAGACATTTGAGGGATCTCCTGACATTTCCAAAGTAATTTAGCTCCTCAAAAGTCTTCCATCTAGTTTTCCAGTTGCTCAGATCAAAATTTTTGTGGAGTCAACCCTGAATCCTCTTTAAATCATGAGCACATCCTTTGGGATCTACTTTCTTTTTTTTTTTTTTTTTTTTAATTTTTTTTTAACGTTTATTTATTTTTTTTTATTTTTTTTTTAATTTTTTTTTCAACGTTTTTTATTTATTTTTGGGACAGAGAGAGACAGAGCATGAACGGGGGAGGGGCAGAGAGAGAGGGAGACACAGAATTGGAAACAGGCTCCAGGCTCCGGGCCATCAGCCCAGAGCCTGACGCGGGGCTCGAACTCACGGACCGCGAGATCGTGACCTGGCTGAAGTCGGACGCTTAACCGACTGCGCCACCCAGGCGCCCCTATTTATTTTTTTGAGACAGAGAGAGACAGAACATGAACAGGGGAGGGTCAGAGAGAGGGAGACACAGAATCCGAAACAGGCTCCAGGCTCTGAGCTGTCAGCCCAGAGCCCGACGCAGGGCTCGAACTCACGGACCGCGAGATCATGACCTGAGCCGAAGTCGGCCGCTTAACCGACTGAGCCACCCAGGCGCCCTATGGGTTCTACTTTCAAAATAATTTCAAGATACAACCACTTCTTACTTTTTAACATTGCCACAATTCTGCTCCAAGCCTCTCCTCCCTTCTACCTGTGATTCTTCTCTTCTACCTTTGCCTCCTATTCTATTATGCACACAGAGGCCAGAGGGATCCTGTTGAAACTCCTGTTAAATCGGGCCACTCTTCTGCTCCAAGCTCTCCAGATGCTTGCATCTCAGACCAAAAGCCAGGTGCCCGCAAGGCCCTTTTTGCTCTGATCCCCACTACCCGCTGCCCTACCAGTCTCCCTCCATTCTGTTTGTCTAGCCAAACTGGTCAGCTGCACTTTCCCAAATAAGTCTAGCATCTTTACACTTTGCCCTTTTTTTGCTCTTTGTCTGAGACATTTTTCTGACCAATAGACAT
This sequence comes from Neofelis nebulosa, assembly GCF_028018385.1. NCBI lineage: Eukaryota > Metazoa > Chordata > Mammalia > Carnivora > Felidae > Neofelis > Neofelis nebulosa. The sequence goes on along the minus strand of NC_080787.1, from coordinate 105,388,813 downwards.
ATGACATGATTCCCCATCTTATTTCCTGTCTTTGCTTATACGTAACTTTTTTTTTTAGAGAAGCTGTTCCTGAGCACCTTATATAAAATAGCAGGTGCCAACCTCAGTGTGACTTAATCAGCCATTCCTTTATTTTTCACAATAACAGTTATCAAAACCTGACCTATAATATATTTATTTCTCTAATTACAAAGTGCATCTCCACTAGAATATAATTTCCATGAGGGGAAGGAGTCTGCTGTGTTTACTGCTATATTGTCAGCCTAGAATAGTGCCTACGCGCAACAAATATTTGGTGAACACATGAATAGAATTCACCTTACTTTTGAGATATCCTCATTTTAGAATGATACTAGTTACTTTATAAGTAGGGTACTCCCTAATGCAAGTCACTTTAAAAATCATACTTAAAGTTTATCATTTATTTTAATAATTTATATGTTGAGACTTGAGTCCAGAATTAAATTTATCACAACATTATGAAATGTAAATAATTAAATAGGTATCTAAACAGGTAGACAAATTAATTTTTTGATGATGTATATTTATAAATAGCACTCGATTTTGTCCAGTCAGATGCCTTACTGTCAACATTGCATACTTTGGCTATATGCCATTTTATAACATTGAGAATGTTCCCAAGTGCAATAATGCTATCTTGGCTTCTCTTTTCCCCTTTGTTGTTCCTATTTCTGAGGTTTCTTACCTCCTTTACCCATAGCTCTTCATTAGAAGACCATGGTAGTTTTTAAGGCGGTCACTGCAAGGGAAGAAATTCACTTTCCCAAGATTGGATAAAAATCTATTCGTTGTTTCATGTAATATTTTCTATTTCTTCCTAGAAACCATTTAACAAAAGCCACCAGGACGAACAATAAGAGGAAAATAAAATCTCGACCGAAAGAATTATAGCTATGCTTACAAATTGAAAACTTATTAAAATTAAACATTCATAAGGCAAGTTGGCCTTTAATGCTATTCTGAATACTATCCAATTTCATTTAGAAGATGAACCTAAGATCAAATGGGTTTTTACCCAAAAAAATCCACATAAAAAATAACTTAAGCCAAATACTGATTAATATGCAAAGAAAGGAGGAGACATGAGCTAATTTAAGGAAAAGACCTGGGTTTTTTTGTTTGTTTTGTTTGTTTGTTTCTTTCTTTCTTTCTTTCTTTCTTTCCTTCTTTCTTTTTGTCCCCCATTTTTGGTGGTTTATTATGACCAGGACTGAAACCATCTATTTACAGTTTTCAGGGAAAGAAAGTATTTTTTTCTGAGCACAGCTGAAAAGAGACCCTGACAGAGCTTTCCTGCTCCCCATCTCCCATGTCATCAGTGTTTTCTGGGAGAGGAATCTGAGGTGGTTTTCCAGCTAAGTGGTTACAGCTGTTTCCACAGCATCAGTCAGATGGAGTTTCTGCTCATGTTGACTTTGGCTTCAGTCTTCCCCTGGAGCCCAGCAGCGTAAGAGCATTTGCTCTGAGGCCTGGGGCTCTGGACAAACATTCCAGTTTCTGAGTCCTTAACATTAGCATTTGATGAATTCTTCTCTTAATTTCTCCTGGAGAAAAGTCAAAGATACTGGAGAGTCCCCTTTGCCCTGTGACAACTATGGTATTTCCCCCACACAGAACCTTTCCTATTTTCTATGTAGCTGAAAACCTGGAAAATAGCATGTACAAACTATGCCAATCTATAAAAATACGCATTCTTTTAAATATGTTTCAACACATTTTGACAGTTTTCTGAAATTCCAGACTCCTTTGAAGACTTTAAAAGTAAAAGAGAAAAATAGACTTTAAAGCAGACCCTGAAATATTTGTGTCAAAGGCTTTATGAGAAAATATGAAATGTAGTTACAGAGTTAATTAAGGGGGTCAGCTGTCATAACTGCACTGAGGTAGAAGAGCACTTCTTAATGTTATTTTGATAACCTTTCAAAAATAGTAAGTCTAATGCTTACTTTTGGTTAAAATAATTTCTATGTGGATCCTCACACTAATCATAAGAGGCAAAATTAACGATTGATTCTTCAACATCTGAAGGATTACTCACAAAGTATTATAACAAAATGGCAGTAGGAAATGGTCCACTTTTGTGGACCAGCATCAAATCGGTCCAATCACATAATGGATGAAACCTGCCTGCATTCGGGAGAGCAGTAGAGGAATATGGCTGTGGTTTCCATAGAAGAATTCCAATTATAAATGAGGGAGAACATTCTGACAAAGGTTATAAAAACAATCATTTGGATAACAAAAAGGACTTTAGAATCTTTTGCCTGGCAAGTTCTGAAAGCTTGTTTTTTTTTAACTTATTGTAATAAATCTGCCAGTGTAGTCAAAGTAGGCATGAAAGTGGTAGTTAATGACATTTCAAAGTTCTATCAAGTCCACTACTATTTATATAATGCTACATAAAGACATAAAACTGCTACATGCTTGATCAATTTATTTTACACACACACACACACACATACACACACAGGTAAATTTTATTTATCATTGTAGTATTGTATACCTCCTTGTATGTTTGTATTATTTAGAAAATAAACTCTATCAGCATACCCTTGATTCTTATACTGTTTCATTAGATAAAGCACATAACAAGTAACCTGGAACCCATGACTGTATTAATTTATGTTATTTGCAATATTATCCTAATGGTAAATAAATAAAATATGCATTGTTTATATGGTTGTGCATTGTTTATACCCCGTCTATTTCTGGACAATTTAAAAGCTTGAAAAAAAAAAAAAGCTTCACTTTGACAATATAGTCTGACACATCAGAGTGTGGTCTCTGGAGATGGGTTGCCTGGGATTAAGTTCTTTTTCAGTTTCTGGCTACCTGTGTGACCCTAATTATTTATGCTCCGTGCCTGTTTTCTCATTTGTAAAGTGAAAATAATAAAGGCATTTGCACTTATAAGGATTAAATGCATTTAAGAAAGGTCTGTATAGAGCACCAGACATATAATTCACTCTCAATAAAGAAATGATTATTTTTGTTGTTGATTTTCTATTTTAATGCAACTTACCACTTAATGGGAAAAAAATGTTCTCTATAACATTGTGCCTGTGGTCATCTAACATAACCTTGAATATTAAGGGACTTGCTTTCTGGAAGAGTTCAGGGCTTTTTGGATAGCCCTATGGGCCGGAAGTTTCAATGTTCAATTTAAGCAAAATCTTGTGTTCCTGAATTTTCTGGATGTACAGATCAAGTCAGATCATTTTCTACATCTTCCCCATTACAGCCTTCAAATAAAGCTTTCTTTAATTCCACCCCTAACTTTTACCTATAATTACTCCTACAGGCAGGCCAAACACCCTCCATGCATTCAGATATTTGTTCTATTATATAATTTCATTAGTCTCTTACCATCTTAGTGAGGTGTAAAAACTTTGAATTTTTTAGTCTCTGAGCCTCATCGGTATCTTTTTTTTCCCTGACGTGGACACATACTTCTATTAAAACCAAGAAAATATTTGGTCATGTTGTTTGTGGTCTAATAAAACCCCTTGATATATTTCATATACATTTCGTAAATCAGCCTCCTGTAATTCTTTCCTGTTATTATTAGCATAAATATTAGCACTAGGATTTCTGATTTCAGCAGTGACAGAGTAGCTTGTATCAAACCGACCCACTGGCCAAGAAAACCTGTAAATGTTGGGTAGAACAACAAGAAAGATGGCAACACAAACATACCAGTTAGGTGCGGTCATTAGCAATCAAATAAGACAGCCATAACTTCAGGGGCCCACGTCACTATGAGAAGGAAAATAGATTGAGATGCTTGGGGACCTGCTCTATCTCTTCTTTCTCTCCAAGAAAGTCATAGGCTGGAGTTTTTAGCACTCCCACAAAGTTGTGGAAACAAAACTACAATTCAGAGCTACCAAAGCAGGCAGATCCCACAGACAAGGGAACCACAGAGAAGAAAGCCTCATAATGGCTATGTTTTTCTCTCTTCAAGATATTTGCCTAAACCAAAGCTTCAAAGAGAAGAGAAGGGAAGACACCAAGTAGAAAATGACTACCAAGGCCAGAAAGCCAGGCAGAGTTCTTGGCATTTTATAGGACTGTGGGGAAAAAAAAAATTGTCGTTTGGAGGTGCCAAGGAGAAGTTTTGGTAAACACTCCGGGCTTTCAGTTTAGACCCATGAAAGATTACGATGTAGGGAAAAAAAGCACAAGCTAGAAATAAATCAGTCTGCACAGAGCCTGCAACCCAGCAACAGTCATCTCAGTCTGTGATTGATTCAAGTCATCTATACCCTAACTGTTACTCTCAGGGAAAAACTGATCTCTGAAGGAATATAATTCAAAGCCAGCACTTGTACATTTTTTAAACAAAATATCTGAAATTCAGTATAGGTATGTGTGTATATATATATATATATATATATATATATATATAGGTGTGTGTGTGTGTGTGTGTATATATATATATATATATACATATATATATGTATATATATATATATATATATATATATATATACTTGCCTTTTAAAGAAATTAACAAGAAGGCATAGTCTTTAATATTTATAGAGTTAACTGAGTCTCTTTCCTGTGTTACTAACATTCTGCTGTTGGGCCTACCTATGGGACGTTTTGTTTGGTTTTATGATATTGTATTTTTCTGTTCTAAAATTTCCACTTTGGGGGTGCCTGGGCGGCTCAGTTGGTTAAGTGTCTCACTTTGGCTCCGGTCATGATCTCACGGTTCGTGGGTTTGAGCCCCCCGTCGGGCTCTGTGCTGACAGCTCGGAGCCTGGAGCCTGCTTCTGATTCTGTGTCTCCCTCTCTCTCTGCCCCTCCTCCGCTTGTGCTCTCTCTATCTCTCTCAAAAACAAACATTTAAAAAAAGTTTACATTTCCATTTTTAAAAATGTTTTATTTCTTTAAGGAGACTTTCTATTTTTTCATTTATTTCAAGCATGATCATAATCAGTCATTGAAGCATTTTGATAATGGCTGCTTTAAAATCTTATTAGTTAATTCTGACATCTCTGTCATCTTGGTGTTGGCATCTGTTGATTATCTTTTGTAATTCATTCATTCGTGGTATGACAAGTGATTTTCACCTGAGGTCTGCACATTTTGTGACTCTGCAAGTTCTGGGAATCTTGTTTCAGGTGGTATCCTCTGACACCATGCTGCGGGGAATGGGTAATGGCACCACCTTCTTACTGCCAGTGGGGCTAGAAGTCCAGGTTTCCCTCTTGACGTCCTCACATTTGCTGGGCAAGAATGAGAGTTCCAGCTCCCCATGTGGCCTCCACTGACCCTGTTGAGGTGGGTTGCCTCTCTGTCACTGGGTGGTAAAAGTCCAGGCTCTCACTAACCCTCTTGTATACCACCTCAGATAGAAATGGGAGACCTCATTATTTCCAGCTGCCCCATGTGGTCTCTACTGATACATGGGGGTGGGTGGATTGTGTATTACTGTTCAGCAGATAAAAATTCTGGTTCCCTACGTGGCCTTTTCTGATATTCTACAAGGAGATAGGGAAGGGATAAAGCAATTCTTTATAGCCTGGAAAGAATGGAAGTCCGCCTTCTGCTTTTTGGCGTTTCTGATGTGGTTAAGAGCGGGGCCACAGTCTTTTTCTGTGGGGTTTGGCTGGCTAGGAAGTTATCATCTCAAAGTTCTCTGTCTTGTTAGGCTGTCCTTTTTTCTGGTCCTTTAGATAGAGGAAGCAGGCTTTTATTAGGATTTTTTTTTGTCCACTTCCCTTAATGCTTCTGAGTTTCCACATTCTTCAGCTCCATGTCTGGGATGTATGAAGCAAAAAGAAAACCCAGGGAACCCACTGCAGTGCCATTCCTTGGGCTCTGAGGTTCCAAGCGAGTCTCATTTTCTTCTCTCCATCTTTCAGGGATGAAATCACTGATTGATTATGTCCAGAGTTTTCAGTTGCACTAAGTGGAAGGAATAGGGGAAAATGTGTCCCCTTCATTCTCCTGGAAGCAGAAGTTCCCTCTTTGTTTTCTTTTACATGAAAATGCCATTATGTAGTTTTCATTCTTTTTTTTTTAACATTTATTTATTTTTGAGACAGAGAGAGACAGAGCATGAACAGGGGAGGATCAGAGAGAGGGAGACACAGAATCTGAAACAGGCTCCAGTCTCTGAGCTGTCAACACAGAGCCCGATGAGGGGCTCGAACTCACGGACCGCGAAATCATGACCTGAGCCAAAGTCAGCCGCTTAACCGACTGAGCAACCCAGGCGCCCCTGTAGTTTTCATTCTTGAAGGATATTTTTGTAGCCTTTTTTAAAAAAATGTTTACTTATTTAGAGAAAGAGAGAGAGCACTAGTGGGGAAGGGGCACTGAGAGAGGATGAGAGAATCCCGAGCAGGCTCCACGCTGTCAGCACAGAGCCCAATGTAGGGTTCAGACTCATGGACTGTGAGATCATGACCTGAGCTGAGATCAAAATATGGTCGCTTAACCAACTGAGTCACCCAGGTGCCCCCTGAAGGATATTTTTGATGGAATAATACAGTATTCTGGGTTGTCAGGATTTTTTTCTCTTCTGTACCTTGAAAATGTTCCACAGTCTTCTGGATTCATAGTTGTTGTTTTTTTTAATTTTTTTAATGACAGTTTAGACATCTGAACTTTTCCACCGTATATTAACATATCATTTTTTTTCTATGGCTGCTATTAAAATGTAATGTTTACCACTGGTTTTCACACTTTAACTGTGACATGCTGAGTTGTGGTTTTATTTTTATTTATCTTCTTTGGGATTTTCTGACCTCCTGAATCTCTATGAATTTGCAATTTTGGAAATTGTTGGCCATTTTTCTCTGAATTATCTTTACTGATTTCTCCTTCATCTGTCTTTCTGAGATTTCGGTTAGACATGTGCTAGACCATTTACAATTGTCCCACGTATCCCTGAAGCTTTGCATTTTTTCAATTATCTTTTCTCATTCAGAATAGATAATGTCTACTCTCTATCTTCAAGGGAATTAATTTTCTTCTGTAATCTCTCTTCTACTATGAAACCCTCCCAGTTAATTTGTTATTTTACATATTATACTTACAGTCCTGAAATTTTGATTGTTTAAAATGTATGTATTGAGGTTTCCTATATTTTCATTCATTATATACATATTTGCATTCAGGTCCTTGAGTAGAGTCATAGTAGCTGCTTTTTTAAATGTTTATTTATTTATTTATGTTGGTGGGGGTGGGGGAGGGAGAAGAAGCAGCAGGAGAGGGAGAGATAGAATCCCAAGCAGGCTTTGCAGTGCAAAGCCTGATGTGGGCATTGATCTCATGAACTTTGAGATCATGACAGCCAAAATCAAGAGTTGGACACTTAACCAACTGAACCATCCAGGCACCCCATATAATAACTGTTTTCAAATCTTTTTTGCTAATTTCAGTTTGTCATCTCAAGAGTAGTCTTTGGTACTTGTCTCTTTTTCATGAGAATTTGTCACATTTTCCTGTTTCTTCATTTGTAGAGAAATTATAAATGCTATGTTGCAGAGCCTCTGGATTTTGTTTTATTCCTTTGAAGAATGCTACTTTTTTTTTTTTTAAGCAGGCTATTAACTTGATTAAAATTCAAACTTCAACCTCTATCTTCTGGGAAACTTGAAATCTCAATTCAGTTCTTTATTTTTATTATATGGGCTCTTTATGAATTCCTGGCATGTGTGCCTCAAAGGTAAGCCAGATATTTGACAGATTTTTACACAGAATTTGGATCGCTCTCTCTATGTCGCTCTTTTCTAAAATTGCTTTCTTCTTTTCCATTGGCTGTAGTTACCTTGAATTCTGTCCTCTGATTTTTCAGGCCAGAGAAACTGCAAGTGTATCTTTGTAGTTGTAATTGCCCTTTATAGAGCTAACTTTGCCTTGCCCTGAAGTTAAAAGTCATAAAAATGGGTAGTTCATTAATATATAGCTACTTTCAAGTGTTTACTCTGCTCCAGTATCTCAGTTTCACTTATTGTCTACTGCTTCCATAGCTGTTATTTTTACTTACTATTGCATTTATACTTGCCATCTATAGGATGGTCGGGTTTGATAGACTCTCACTTCATCAGTCCAGAAATAGAACTTTCTTAGTTACCTTAGAGTTTTTGTGTATCAGTGGTGATTGTAGAATTAAGAACACCTTACTGTGCTGTGCAATAAATAAAATAAATCCTTTTTTAGTTATTCTCTCCTAATTTCAGTCTACCGACTCTATCTTCTTCCTAAGGTTACATCTGAAGGGGTCCTGAAGATAATATTTGGAAAAATACTACATAAAATCGTCTTTGAGTTATCTCTACATAATCTCTAAATAAAATTTCTATATATAGAAAGATATAATTAAGATAAAAATGTAAGCCACAAAATGGAAGAAAATATTTGCGAACAAAAATGACAGTGTATAAAATAGTTCATGAAGTCTTCCAAGTCACTAAGAAAACAACGTAACTGAAAAAATGGAACATTAAGATGCAATTCAGAGATGTGGAAACCAAACAGACAGTAAATATATGGATACAAAAGTTCTTAAATTATCCGATAAGAAATGAAAGCCAGAATAAGTTGTCACTTCCCACGTATCACACCGAGCAAAACATAAAAATCTTGGCCACACTAGACACTGGTGAGAACGTGGAGCCAGAGGAGCTTTGATGAAACCTTCACAAGGACTTTCTTGCCATATGATTTTTCAAAGCAAAACTTGGGAAAGAATATGACTACTTTTTAATAGGATGTTAGAGACCGAATTGCGTCTCCCCAAAATTGTATTTTGAAGTCCTAACTCCCATAACCTCAGAATGGGACTGTATTTGGAGACACATCTCGAAAGAGGTAATTAAGATAAAATGATGTCAGTGGGAGTGGCCCCTAATTCACTCTGACTGGTCCTTCTAAACAACAGGTAGGAGCAGCTACAGACAGAAGACCATGTGATACAGAGAGATGACAGCCATCTGTAAGCCGTCAGGGGTTGGGTCTTCTTCAGAAGAACCCAAATCTGCTGACACCTTGATCTCTGACTTCAAACCTCCAGAAGTGTAGAAAATAAATGTCTGTTGTTGAAGCCACCCCATTGTGGTACTTTGTCACAGCTGCCCTAGTAAATTAATACATGCAATGAATGAAATAATGTGGTATATTTATTTAAGTTACTACTACATAACGGCAATCATAATTAATGAATTAAAGCTAAATGCATCTGCATGCATGAATAATCTTGAAGGAAGTAAACAAGTTACAAAACAATACATATATGGAATGATTAAACTCTTAAACACAACTCGATTTATGGTTTATGTATACATATGCATGTAGTTAAAGAGAAAAGACACTAAAGGAAAAATTAAACAGCAGCTTCAGAATTCTTATTTCTGAGGAGGGAAGAAATGAAATTGAGGTAGTGAATACAGGGATCTTCCGGTGTACTTGTGAGATAGGAGGAAGTGAGCTGTAGTAACTATACAAAATATTAACATGTCTTTTAGGTGATAAACACATTGATTTTTTAAACAAAATTCTCTAAAGTTATATTTAAATATGTAACAGAATAAAAAAGGAGAGGTGGAGCATCATTATCATATGTCGACTGATTTTATAGAATTCAATTGTTAATTATTCCCATCTTTCCTTGGCAATTTTCATTCTAAAATTATTTCTTGAGGTTTCTTTTACAATACAACTAAAAGAATAAAAGTGGTGCTTACCATTGTTTGTCATGTCAAAGTCAAAGGTAACTACAGCACCCATCAAATACCTGCAACTATTTCTAAAATGTTAGAATTAAAGATGCCTGGAAATTCCAAGTAATAGATAATAAATTTAAGTGACAGAAAATTTAAATAAAAAATCCTTTCCTCATCTCGATTTTCTGAACAATGTTGGTTTGCATATGATTGGGATTGTATTAATCTTATTTTCCCCTGTTGTTTCAGTAATATCTATTTCCCCTTTAGAGGCTTTAAATATTCATTTTTGAAAAAGCAGAAAAATAATTCTTAATTTAATTTCATCATTGTCAGCCTATCAAACATCCAGGTCAGAAAACTCCATATGGAAGGAAAAATAGAAATTGAGACAAATATAAAAAAAAAAACCATACTATCTTTTAGATTAGTAATTATAATATAATCAACTTGATTAAACTGAGTGTTAGAGAAAAGTGTATTAAAATTAAAAAAGGAAAACAAAAATATCTTCAAGTCTTTCTTGACATTAGAGAGGTCTATTTTAAAAGGTATTTTCTAATGAAGTCAGACTAGATCATCTAACATAGGAAGACTCGGGGTAATTTTTACACTGCACAGCTGTGGAGCCATAAGAGAGTATTTTTATTCTCTAGACAAAACCAGTCTATTAGACGCTTTTAAACCTGATTTCTAAAATGAATCACACAATGGAAATGGAAGGAACACTGAAAGGTAATTTAACCTAATCACCTGGCTGCAGTGATGAGGAAACTGAGGCACCCACGAATTAAGGGTCTTGATTAAAGTAATGAAGGGATCAAGGACAAGACCAGGAGAAAAATTCATTTGTAATCTATAATTCAATCTTTTTTAAAGCCTATCCATTTAATAGATGTCTCCACTAAAATACTCAGCTCTTCTTTGCCTAAAACATGCTTCTGGGAATTCTCAGTTGGGATTTCTATGCAACTTCTCTCTGCGTTCTGAACGCAACCTAAGTCTAAGGCTAACCACTGACTCTGTGTATGAGATCACTGACAGTTTTCAGTGCAGGTGCCTTTGCAGGTTCTCGGATTTCAGCCCACCACCACGTGGCCTGGGCAAGCAGAGGCACTGAAAACCACCCTGTTGATTCTGGAAACCTGTCCAAACTTGTATCCTTTTATTCCTAAAGCAGTCACTAGACCATCTCATGTCTGAAGAATTTAGTTAAGTATGGTGACAAGCCAATATCTTTCCTAGGCTGATCACTATTTCTCTCTTCTGTTCTCATTCCTTTTCCTCCATTCTTAAAAAAATATCAAGAACTGCCAATTTGTTGCTTTGATAAAGCAGTCACACAAATAGGTTTCTAAATCAGTCTAGAGACATTTTTGGAATGCCTACCATATTCTAGGCAATGTGCTAAATATATTTGAAAGTATCATGAATACAGGAGGATCTGGACAGCCCAGGTCTTCCCCCAGGCTATTTGGACACAGAATCCACTGTTTGTGATTCTTGTCAGATGTACATAATCATCATCTTCTTTCATTCACCCATAATTTGTCATAGGTGAAGGCAGTGATCCAGTGCAGTTAGAGTTATTGCAAATTTTTGGAAATAAGCCCGGCTCATATTGACAAAGGGAGATCCTGTCTAATCTTTATCCAGAGTCTTTCTTGGGATCTAATCCAGAGCTCTGACACATTTCAGGCCACTCCTGCCACCATCAACATCACTGGAACAACCCCTGCTGGTCTTTGATGATATCTCCTCAGCTCCAAGCTGAGATCAAAGTAAAATAAGTTGGGCCACAGAAGAGAGAAACCAAAGTGGGGTTGAGGGTAAGAAGGGAAAACAATTACCATTTATGTATGAGTAGCACAGGGAGTAAAGGGAAAAAATTGTTTTTGGTCAAATTTATTGTTTAAAGAAAACAAAGATTTTTTCACTTTTGTTAAAAGAATCATTTAAGCAACTGTTATAAAAGTTAACCTGTATATATTTAAAATTTATCATTTTAACACAAGCAATATACCTGTTATGCCTGTTTAAACAAGATGGCATATGAAACTTCCTGGTGTTGGATAAGGAGAGGATTTCTGTCTATACCGAATTAAATCAGGGAAAGCAAGAGCTCAGAGCTAACTATTATCATTTGTGTCTTCCTTCAGCAAATATTTAGGACCTTGGTGAAACTGTTTAAAAATAAATGAAACATGAACTATATCTTATTTAAATTTTTGTATCTAAAATATTACTAATAAGAACTATTAAGCTGCTTAATGCATATTCTGTTTAATAAATATTAAATGGAAGGGATAAATATTTTAGCAAACCATTTTGTTTCCATGTGGACCTGAGACTTAATTAATAGGACATCAAAATAGTTCTGAAAAATACTCTACAAAGTGTTCTGATCTCAAGCGGGTATAGTAATTAACTTCAAAACATTAAATACAGTATAGGATAGGATTCTGAAAAAGGTAAAAAAAAATCTCGGAAACTACGGATTTAGAATTTGAATTAGGAATGATTCCCCAAAAACTAGGAATAGAGTTAAATTATGGTGGTTCTATGCAAAATTAAGCAATGTTTATTATTCATATTTATTTTTTTAAATTTTCTCCAAAGCTTGTAGGATAGGACTAGCTTTATAATGGATTTACAGGAGGAATAGATAACATACAGTTCAAGACCCTGAGCCTTTCAGAATTGGGTGTCAATTTTCTTGCTCGAATTCTTTTTGCGCTGGGAGTAGGTCCGAATGGAAGTATGCTGTGTGAGGCCCTGGGGAGTCAGAATGGAGTAGACAAAGGACAATCTCCTTGTTAAAGGATATACTGCTGAAAATGAAAGTATTATTTTGAAGCACTAAGCCTAAGTACTCACTTTGGACAATGATCTCTTTTAATCCGATGACAAGACAAGATACCTTCCTTCCAGATAAGCCAGAGACTTAAAGAAATTAACCAGATTGAGGAACAGGTAGGGTGATGAGGAAGGAGTGCAGACAGTACAATATGTGGTGGAGCAGGAGGCGGTGAATATTTGCTCTGCCACCTGTTAGTTTGGTGACCACAGAGAAGTTACTGTACCAGTCCAAGCTTCGGCTTCCCATCTGTAATACAGTGACTATATAATGTTGGAATAGTTGTGAAAATCAAAGGGAAAACAAGTAAAATACTTAGCACAGTGCTGGAAAAAAGGACAGGCCCTGGGGGCACCAGCGGGGCTCAGTAGGTTAAGCATCCATGTCTTGATTTTTGGCTCAGGTAATGCTCTCACATTTCCTGAGATCAAACCCCACATCTGGCTCTGTGCTGAGAGCACAGATCCTGCTTGGGATCTTCTGTCTCCCTCTCTCTCTGCACCTCCCCTGCTCGCTCTCTTTCTCTCTCTCTCTCTCCCTCTCTCAAAAAAATAAATAAACATTAAAAAATAAAAGGACAGGCCCCGTATAAGGAGTAATTATAAGATTTTGAGTCTTAAGTCAGAGGAGAGGCTACAGAGAACAGAATTACTCTACTTTAGCAAATAGGAGAAATTTAGCTTTCTGCTTCTGAAAACAAGAGGCAGAGAAATGCCCAAGAAGAAAAAAATAAAAAAGCAAAAGGGAGAGTGAGAAAACTGCCCAATGCAAAAATAAACACATGGACAAATGAAGGCAAAAGAGAGAGAAAAGAGAAAAATGTTCTGAGAAAAATACAGTGTGCTAGAAAGAAATGAAGGCGGACACTTTATCCTGGATGCCCAGGAAAGATGTTCAAGACTCTAACTGCAAGATGAACTTAATAATTCAAATACATAAGGGAATAATGCTGCAAGCAAAGGGAGCACAGTGTGTATAAAATGAGCTCAAAAGTTGAAGCAGAAATAAGTTGGTAATCCTAGAATCTAGAGAATGAACGCAATAATAGATGAAGTTGGAGAAGAATAGACTGCAGTCAGATCATGTAAAGTGTTTAAGGTCTACCTAGACTTAAACACAGTAAAACTTTCAATTTTATTTTTTAAGAACAAATCACTGAAATCTGCAATACAAGTTGATACAATCTATTTTTTAATATTTAAGATAAATATTAAGATGTATCTTACTATATCTTATATATATTTAAATAAATATATATTTATTAATATATTTAAATATTAAGATATATTTTAAGGTAAATACGGCAGCTCTGTGGCATGTTATTTTAAAAGCAAGAATAGAACAATATCACTTATGGGGCTTCAGGAGTCCTTGCAAGAGTTCATGATTGGTCTAGGATGGAGATATAGAAATGACTAGAGATTGTTAGTCAGATTCAGAATAGATGTTGAAGGTGGACCTGACACTATAGGAAGATGAGGAAAAATGAGAAATCAACCATAACTCCTAAGTTTGGGGCTTGCGAAACAGAATGAGTAAGGTTGGCATTAACTGATGGAGTATTTGGAAATAAGCACTGTGAGGAAGAATGGATTGATGTGTGCGAAATGGTAAAAACTTAGGGTTTTAATCATAATTCTAATTTAGTAGACATTGAATCTGAAATGTCAATTTGTCAGTCAAGAGGAGATATTATTGAGAAATTGGACTAATAAGATTGGAGTGCAGGGGAGGGATTCAATCTGGAAGTATAAATCTGGGAGTTATTAACATATCAAATTAGATGCCATGAGAATTTATCAGATTCTCCAGAAAAAGTGTAGATAGAGAACAGGCCCTAATAGTGAGCTTGGAGTGCTAGCATGGTTTGAATGCAGGAAGAAGAAAAGAAGCCAAAGGATTAGACTGACAAGTCAATGTGTGGTATCCCAGAAAGCAAATGAAGAAGCCAAGTTTCTTTTTTTTTTTTTTAACGTTTATTTATTTTTGAGACAGAGAGAGACAGAGCATGAACGGGGGAGGGGCAGAGAGAGAGGGAGACACAGAATCGGAAGCAGGCTCCAGGCTCTGAGCCATCAGCCCAGAGCCCGACGCGGGGCTTGAACTCACGGACCGTGAGATCGTGACCTGAGCTGAAGTCGGATGCTTAACCGACTGAGCCACCCAGGCGCCCCAAGAAGCCAAGTTTCAAGTCAAGCTTTAAGGAGAGTGTTTTGTCTGTCAAATTACCTAAAAGGGGCAGTTATAATGAAGGCAGAAAATTGAGTATTGGATTTACAATGTTGGAGTTGTTGATGGGCTCAACTTGGGTAAGTTCAGTGATGCAGTGATTATGAGGGCTTGAGTGTGGTAGATTAAGGGAAAAGTGGGTAATAAAACTTGTAGACATGGATTTTAATAACTTGGTGTATTTAAATAAAAATACAAGCAGTTCTTGCAAACATAAAATGAATTGCATCCGCCTGCAGTACTCTGTCTCCAAGAAACATGGTTTGAAAACCACTTTCTTAAAAAGACACCTGCCAAGCTTTATGATTAATTTTCAAAATTGATTCCATGGCTTCCTCAATAGTGCACATTCTCTTAATGGTGCTGAAGCTTAATGGTGGCAGAGCAGATAATGTTCCTGTTGTCAGATTTTTCAGAACGTAAACTGGATCAGAGTGAGAAATAATGATGTGGCTCTTTTTGCAAGGTGAATAGAGCTTGAAATGGCAATAAACTTATTCAAATCATTCTAGAGGACTAACTCAAGAAAAACTTCTCCAAAAATGTCTATAAACATTCAATATGAGTTTTTGACCAAAGGTTCTCAAGCTTACACATGGTCAAGTCAGATGCTTTTGGCCAGCTGTGCAAAGTAAAAGGACTCAAAATACTCTACCTTTAATTCTTTTCACGATCAGAATCCCTTCTAGACACAGCTGCTAGTTAATAATTCCATGTGAACGGTTCCCAGATGTGCTGCTTGTACCAAGGCCAAGACGATGGGATATCTATCTTCTTAAATAGCAAAAATATTCGTCTATACATGGGATTGACTCATGTGGATGAATTGTGAATCCTCCATCACTTTCTCCTGGATGTTTCCTCCACATCTAGTTTTAAATAACTAGGATCCATTGCAATTGGTCTCATCATCCGGCCTCAAGATACATTGATATAAAAATGTATTTATTCAAAATCGTATGCAGCAGCACCCAGCATAGTTCAGAATCTACAATGACAGGCACCTTGAGCCTTCAGAATCCAACAGTGTTCTTCCATAGTTTAGGCAGTAGCTGTTGGCACTGTGCAAAAGTGTCCCAAACAAGGCTAATAAATACAAGTAATAAAAACCTAATATACAGGTAGTTGTGGAACTTCTTTAATTTTTTTCTTTTCCTCATTTTTTATAAGCAGTATTGTTCAATGTAAGAAACATCCTTTGTAAAGTACAGAAGAGAAGAGAATAAAATTATATCTTTTATTATCATCCTAACTGTTGAAATATATCTACCTCTGTTGAAGAAAAGGAGAAAGACAGAGGACAGAGGAATATATATATATATATATATATATATATATATATATTTATATATATATATAAATTTATCAATTTGTTCTGGGTTTCAATGTGCAGATGACAGTTGAGTACATTGCTTAATTAGGACATAATATCATATATATATACGTATATACATATGTATGTATGTACACATATGTATGTATACATATGTATGTATGTAAATACATACATATACGTGTATATATATATGTGTGTGTATATATATGTGTGTGTATATATATATATATATGTAGTTTGGCCTTGGAAAGCATTCTTCTTAGGTAAAGAATTGAACATCTTTCTTTTGGGAAAACTCCTTAGCTTGTTATTTGTCTGTGAAAGATGAGAGGCTTCTAACCTCGGTCTAGATGGACAGCATTTCATAAACATAACTGGCTAAATGGCTATACATAAAGAAGAAACAGAAATTTTGACATTGTTTCTGTCAACTATAAAAGCTGAATGGACTGGGAAGAGGAAATAGAAGGATCTAATTGACTTTATAATCAAGAGGTCCCTTGTTGAAACTATTTAAATATAACTGGTTTTCTTTGCAATCCTATGTATTCTTACCATGCATTAAAAAGTCTTACTCTGAGAAAGGGTTCACACACTTCACCAGATTGTGAAAATATATTTTAAAACCAGTTTTAGGCACGCTGCTTTAAGGAGAAATGATTCTAAATAACAGCACTATAGAATAATACCCACAGAAGAACATAATAGGAAAGCAGTTTTATATGGAAGAGATTGGGACAATATATTCTAGGTGTCTTGGAGTTGTCATATTTAAAATAGATTATTTCCTCTGGGGCACCTGGGTGGCTCAGTCGGTTAAGCGGCCGACTTCAATTCAGGTCATGATCTCGGGGTCCGTGAGTTCGAGCTCCGCGTCGGGCTGTGTCCTGACAGCTCAGAGCCTGGAGCCTATTTCAGATTCTGTGTCTCCCTCTCTCTCTGACCCTTCCCCATTCATGCTCTGTCTCTCTCTGTCTCAAAAATAAATAAATGTTTAAAAAAATATAAAATAAATAGATTATTTTCTCAACTGTAATTACCCTCCATACTTTCAAATCTTTTTTTTTTTAAGTTTTATTTATTTAAGTAACTTCTTTACCCAATGTGGGGCTCAAACCCACGACTCTGAGATAAAGAGTTGGCACTGTCTCCTGACTAAGTCTGCCAGGCGCCTCTCAAATCTTTGATGTAAAAACTTAATGTTAATGCTCTTTAGAGAAGGAAGGGATTGTAATACTACAATGGCAGCAAATGAGGAGAAGCCTGAGTGATCTAGCAGAGGCATGGAGGGAGGGAGCAGTAAAGAGTGATATGGGCATAATTATGTGGTAACTGTCTTTATCCAAGATGTGCTAGAGGAAAGGCACCCTCAAGAGGAGTTAGAGGACAAGAAATTAGATCCTGATGCCCTGGAAGAGATGGTCTCAAGAGAAGGACAAATCCAGAAGGATAGAAAAACTGTGGCTAACCCGGAAGGAGATACTTTGTTTATCAACCAATCTTTTTGTTATCTATCTATATAAAAGAGACCATATAACATCTTGTAACTTGCTTTTCTCCATTAAATGTGTATTAGGAGACGTCTCATTTTTAACAAATATATTTCTATGCCATCATCAACCTTAATGACAAAATGTGTGAATATAATTTTCTTTATACCGTAACTTACTTTTATGTATTTAGACTGTTCTCTTTCTTTGTTTTACTTTTTCTAAATGATAAATGCCTCAAGTATTTCTTGAATGGGTACACTGAATACTACAATAAAAATTCATTAGATTAATTTTGGCACATTTGTTTACTTACTTCCTCATGAAGGTGGAGTGCTTAGTCAACCAGTATTCATACTTCTTTTTTTTTCTTTGAAATGTATATTTATTTTGAGAGAGAGAGACAGTCAGAGTGTGAGAGGGGGAGGGGCAGAGAGAGAGGGAGACACAGAATCTGAAGCAGGCTCCAGGCTCTGATCTGTCAGCACAGAACCCGACACGGGGCTCGAACCCATGCACTGTGAGATCATGACCTGAGCTGAAGTTGGATGCTTAACTGACTGAGCCACCCAGGTGCCCCCATTATTCATACTTCTTAATTGCAGCACTTACAATAACTAAAAACCCATTTATCAATTTGTTCTGGGTTTCAGTGTGCGGATGACAGTTGAGTTGAGTACATTGCTTAATTGGGACATAATATCACATTCAGAACATCTGAGGTACCTCTGTATACATACCAGCAGAATTTAATGCCTAAAAATTTCATCTGGGCTATGTATTTAAAGTAAAGTAAAATTGCCATTCTTTAAACAGTTATGAATAGAGGCCTAAAGTAGATTTATTTTTATTTATACTTTTAGATATGAAATATAGACCTGATGCTTAAATTGAACAGAGGTTAAAAGCTAAATTGATCTGCATTAAAAGGTTAGAAAATCATGTTTAAATATATACCAGCTGTTCTAGACCTACTGACCGACTATCATCCTAAGAATTCCTTTCAGTGAACTTTTGAGTTTACTCTTCTCTTTCTTAGAGCCTATATTTTTGTCTGGATATGACAGTAACAATTTCAGAAACAGTGCATATCAAGTAAACTCGCTGAGTGCTTGTGTGTTTGAAAATGTTTTTATCTGGCCTTTGCTCTGGATTATAGTTTAGCTGGGTATATAATTAAAGATTCAAAATAATTTCTCTTTGATCTTTAAAACATGGTTTTATTGTATTCTACCATTAAAGCATTGTTAATGAGAAGTTCAGTGGTCTTCTGGTTGTTTCTTTCTTTCTTCTTTCTTTCTTTCTTTTTTTGTTATAATTTATTGTCAAGGTAGCTAACATACAGTATATACAATGTGCTCTTGGCTTTGGGGATAGATTCCCATGATTCATCACTCACATACAACACCTAGTGCTCACCCCAAAAAGTGCCCTCCTCAATGCCCATCACCCGGTATCCCCTCTTCCTTGCCCCTCTCTCCAGTGCTTATCAGCCCTCAGTTTGTTCTCTGTATTTAAGAGTCTCATATGGTTTACCTCCCTCTCTGTTTGAAACTATTTTTCCCCTTCCCTTACATCATGGTCTTCTGTTAAGTTTCTCAAGTTCCACATATGAGTGAAAATATGATATCTGTCTTTCTCTAACAGACTTATTTCACTCAGCATAATACCCTCCAGTTCCATCCACATTGTTGCAAATGTCAGGATTTCATTCTTTCTCATTGCCAACTAGTATTCCATTGTATATATAAACCACATCTTCTTTATCCATTCATCAGTTGATGGACATTTGGAATCTATCCATAATTTGACTATTGTTGAAAGCACTGCTATAAACATTGGGGTACATGTGCCCCTATGAATCAGCACTCCTGTATCCTTTGAATGAATTCCTAGTATTGCTATTGCTGGGTCATAGGGTAATTTTATTTTTAATTTTGTGAGGAACCTCCACACTTTTCCAGAGAGGCTACACCGGTTTGCAATCCCAACAACAGCACAAGAGGGTTCCCATTTCTCCACATCCTCACCAACATCTATTGTTTCCTGAGTTGTTAGTATTAGCCACTCTGACCAGTGTAAGGTGGTATCTCAGTGTGCTTTTGATTTGTGTTTCCCTGATGATTAGTGATGTTGAGCATCTTTCCATGTGTCCACTGGCCATCTGGATGTCTTCTTTGGAAAAATGTCTATTCATGTCTTCTGCCTATTTCTTCACTGGATAATTTGTTTTTCAGGTGTTGAGTTTGGTAGTTCTTTGGTTGGCTACTAAGCCTTTATCCAGTATGTCATTTGCAAATATCTTCTCCCATTCTGTTGGTTGACTTTTAGTTTTGTTGATTGTTTCCTTTGCAGTGCAGAAGCTTTTTATCTTGATGGGTTCCCAATAGTTCAATTTTGGTTTTTTTCCCCTTGCCTTCAGAGACATGTCAAGTAAGAACTTGCTATGGCTGGATCAGAGAATTGCTGCCTGTTTTCTCCTCTAGGGTTTTGATGGTTTTCTGTCTCACATTTAGGTCTTTCATCTATTTTGAGTTTATTTTTGTGTATGGTATAAGAAAGTGGCCCAGTTTCATTCTTCTGCACGTGAAGCAAATGCAGCAAATGGTGCTGTCCAGTTCTCCCAGCACCATTTGCTAAAGAGACTGTCATTTTTCCATTGGATACTCCCTCCTGCTTTGTCAAAGATTAGTTGGCCATACATTTGTGGGTCTAATTCTGGGGACTCTTTTCTATTTCATTGGTCTATGTGTCTGTTTTTGTGCCAATACCATACTGTCTTGATTACAGCTGGTAATGATTACAGCTTTGTAGCTGTAATGATTACAGCTGTAATGATGTAGCTGGTAATGATTACAGCTGGAAGTGTGATGCCTCCCACTTTGGTTTTCTTTATCAACATTACTTTGGCTATTCAGAGTCTTTTGTGATTCCATACAAATTGTAGGATTGTTTGGTCTTGCTTTGAGAAGAATGACGGTGCAATTTTGATTGAGATTGAATTGAAGGTGTAGATTGCTTTGGTAGTATTGACATTTAAACAATATTTATTCTTCCAATCCATGAGCACAGAATGTTTTTCCATATCTTTGTATCTTCTTCAGTTTCCTTCATGAGTTTTCTATACTAATCCTTTATCTAATATATCATTTGCAAACATCTTTTCCCATTCTGTAGGTTGCCTTTTAGTGTTGTTGATTGTTTCCTTTGCAGTACAGAAGCTTTTTATCTTGGCGAGGTCCTAATAGTTCATTTTTGCTTTCAATTCCCTTGTTTTTGGGGATGGGTCCAGCAAAAAACTTGCTGCGGTTGAAGTCAAAGAGGTTATTCCTTGCTTTCTCCTCTAGGGTTTTGATGGTTTCCTGTCTGACATTTAGGTCCTTCATCCATTTTTAGTTTATTTTTGTGTTTGGTGTAAGAAAGTGGTCTAGTTTCATTCTTCTGTGTGTTGTTGTCTAGTTTTCCCGGCACCATTTGTTAAAGAGACTGTCTTTTTTCCATTTGATGCTCTTCCCTGCTTTGTCAAAGATTAATTGGTCATACATTTGTGGGTCTAATTCTGGGTTCTCTATTCTATTCCATTGGTCTATATGTCTATTCTTGATGATTACAGCTTTGTAGTAGAGGCTAAAGTCTGGGATTGTGATGCCTCCTGCTCTGGTTTTCTTTCTCAATATTACTTTGGCTATTCAGGGTCTTTTGTAGTTCGACACAAATTTTAGGATTATTTGTTTAGCTCTGAGAAGAATGTCGGTGTGATTTTGATTAGGATTGCGTTGAATGTGTAGATTGCTTTGAGGAGTATTGACATTTTAACAGTATTTGTTCTTCTAATCCATGAGATGGAATGTTTTTCCATTTCTTTGTGTCTTCTTCAATTTCCTTCATAAGTTTTTAATAATTTTCAGCATACAGATCTTTTACATCTTTGGTTAGATTTATTCCTAAGTATTTTATGGTTCTTGGTGCAATTGTAAATGGGATCAATTTCTTGATTTCTTTTTCTGTTGCTCCATTACTGGTGTATAGAAATGCAACTGATTTCTGTACGTTGCTTGTGTACCCTGCGATTTTGCTGAATTCATTCATCAGTTCTAGCAGGCTTTTGGTGAAGTCTTTGGGTTATCCATGTAGAGTATCATGTTGTCTGTGAAAAGTGGAAGTTTGACTTCTTCTTTGCCAATTTGGATATCTTTTATTTCATTTTATTGTTTGATTATTGTAGCTAGGACCTCCAACACTATGTTAAACAACTGTGGTGAAAGTGGACATCCCTGTCATGTTCCTGATCTCAGAGGGAAAGCTCTCAGTTTTTCCCCATTGAGGATGATATTAGCCAAGAGCTTTTCACATATGGCTTTTATGATGTTTTGGTATATTCCTTCTATCCCAACTTTCTTGAGGGCTTTTATTAAGAAATGATGCTATATTTTGTCAGATGCTTTTTCTGCATCTATTGACAGGATCATATGGTTCTTATCGTTGTTTTTATTAATGTGATGTGTCACATTGATTGATTTGCGAATATTGAACCAGACCTGCAGCCAGGAATGAATCCCCTTGATCATGGTGAATGATTCTTTTATATGCTATTGAATTTGATTTGCTAGTATCTTGTTGAGAATTTTTGCATCCATGTTTATCAGGGATATTGGCCTGTAATTCTCCTTTTTAGTGGGGTCTCTGTCTGGTTTGGGAATCAAGGTAATGCCAGCTTCATAGAATGAGTCTGGAAGCTTTCTTTCCATTTCTATTTTTTGGAACAGCTTGAGAAGGATAGGTATTAACTTTGCTTCAAATGTCTGGTAGAAGTCCCCTGGAAATCCATCTGGCCCAGGACTCTTTATTTGTTGGAAGATTTTTGATAACTGATTCAATTTCTTCACTAGTTATGGGTCTGTTCAAATTTTCTATTTCTTCCCATTTGAGTTTTGGTCGTGTGTGGGTGTCTAGGAATTTGTCCATTTCTTCCAGGTTGTCTAGTTTGTTGGCATATAATTTTTCATAGTATCCTCTGAAAATTGGTTGTATTTATGAGGAATTGGTTGTGATAAGTCCGTTTTCATTCTTGATTTTATCTATTTGGGTCCTGTCTCTTTACTTTTCAAGAAGTCTGGCTAGGGGGTTATCAATTTTGTTTATTTTTTCAAAAAACCAGCTCTTAGTTTCATTGTTCTGTTCTACTGGCTTTTTTTAAAATCTATCTTGTTATTTCTGCTCCGATCTTTATTATTTCTCTTCTTCTGCTGGTCTTGGGGTTTCGTTGCAGTTCTGCTTCTAGTTCGTTTAGGTGTGCTGTTAGATTTTATATTTGGGATTTTTCTTGTTTCTTGAGATAGACCTGGATTGCAATGTATTTTCCTCTTAGGACTGCCTTTGCTGCATCCCATAGAGTTAGGCCTGTCATGTTTTCATTTTCATTTGTTTCCATATATTTTTAAATTTCTTCTTTAATTGCCTGGCTGATCCGTCATTCTTTAGTAGGATGTTCTTTAACCTCCATGCATTTGGAGGTTTTCCACTTTTTCCTGTGGTCGATTTTAAGTTTCATAGCATTGTTATCTGAAAATATGCATGGTATGATCTTAATTTTTTTATATATATTGGGGTCTATTTTGTGACCCAATATGTGATCTATCTTGGAGAATGTTCCATGTGCACGCAAGAAAAATGTGTATTCTGCTACTTCAGGATGAAAAGTTCTGAATATATCTGTCAAGTCCATCTGGTCCCATGTATCATTCAGGGCCATTTTTTCTTTATTGATTTTTTGCTTAGATGATCTGTCCATTGCTATAAGTGGAGTATTAGAGTCCCCTGCAGTTATCATATTCTTACCAATAAGATCGCTTATGTTTGTGATTAATTGTTTTATATATTTGGGTGCTCTAGAATTCGGTGCATAAACATTTATACTTGTTAGCTCTTCTTGATGGATAGACACCATAATTATCATATAATGTCCTTCTTCATCTCTTGGTATAGCCATTAGTTTAAAATGTAGTTTGTCTGATATAAGTATGGCTACTCAACTTTCTTTTGACTTCCAGTAGCATTTTAGATGGTTCTCTATCCCCTCACCTTCAATCTGAAGGTGTTCTTAGGTCTAAAATGGGTCTCTTGTAGACAACAAACAGATAGGTCTTGTTTTTTTATCCATTCTGATACCCTATGTCTTTTGATTAGAGCTTTTAGTCCATTTACATTCAGTGTTATTATTGAAAGATATGGGTTTAGAGTCAATGTGTTATCTGTAGGTTTCATGCTTGTGATGATGTCTCTGCTCCTTTGTAGTCTTTGCAGTATTCCACTCACAGAGTCCCCCTTGGAGGGGGATCTCTTGCAGGACTGGTTTAGTGGTCATGAACTCCTTCAGTTTTTGTTTATCTGGGAAAGCCTTTATTTCTCCTTCTATTCTGAATGACAGACTTTCTGGATAAAGGATTCTTGGCTGCATATTTTTCCTATTCAGCACATTGAATATTTCCTACCACTCCCTTGTAGCCTGCCAAGTTTCAGTGGACAGGTATGCTACTATCCTTATGTGTCTACCCTTGTCAGTTAAGGCCCATTTGTCCCTACCTGCTTTCAAAATTCTCTCTTTATCTTTGTATTTTCCCAGTGTCACTCTGATATACATGGAGAAGACCTATTCTTGTTAAATCTGAAAGGAGTTCTCTTTGTCTCCTGGATTTGGATGTCTGCTTCCTTCCCCGGATGAGGGAAGTTCTCAGCTACAATTTCTTCAAGTAAACCTTCTGCCCCTTTCTCTTTCTCTTCTTCTTCTACTGGAACTCCTTTGATATGGATATTATTATGTTTCATTGAATCACTTAGTTCTCTAATTCTCCCCTCATGATCTAGTATTTTCTTATCTCTCTTTTTCTCACCTTCATCATTTTCCATAATTTTATTGTCTATTTCACTAATTCTCCCTTCTGTTTCCTCCATCCTTGCTGTCACTGCATCTAGTTTATTTTGCACCTCATTTACAACATTTCTTAATTCATTGTGACTATTTCTTAGTTCTGTGATCTCTGTAGCAATAGTGTGTCTGCTGTCTTCTATGCTTTTTTCAAGCTCTGCTACTAATCTTATGACTGTTATTCTAAATTCTTGTTCAGTTATATTGTTTATATCTGTTTTGAGTAATTATTTAGCTGTCACTTCTTCCTGGAATTTTTTTTGAGGACAATTCTTCTGTTTCATCATTTTGGCTAGTTTTCTGTCCCTATGTGTTTTAAAGGCTTGATATGTGCCTTGCACCTGCAAACACTACTATATTAAAAAGGGGTCATACACTGCCCGGGGCCTAGCCCTTCAAGAGGTGTTTTGGAGTCTGTTGGGTGCTCTCTGTTGTTGTGACTCTGATTGCTTTATCCCCCTACTCATAGTGGTGGTCTGAACCTCTCACCAGCAGTGCTTTAATTTGTTCATTGGAGTAACCCTGGGAAAAATTTAAAAAGGGGGGGATGGTGGAAGTAGCCTTATCGCAAACAAAGAGAGAAATGATAGGGGCAGGGAAAAAGAAAAGAAAAAAAAATCACCAAGCAGAGAATCAGAGAAACTATATGGCTTAATCCAGAGAGAGAGAGAAAGAGGAAAATACAGAAGGAGATACATACGTGGTGTAAAAAGAAGATATTAAAATCTCTGCTTAAACAAACTAACAACCATAATAGAGAAGAGAAGAAATAAGAGGAAGATAAGGAATAAAAAATTATATATATATATATATATATATATATATATATATATATTTTCATGTATACTTATATACTTATAAGTATATATACTTATATAAAGTAATATATATAAATTATATACATTATGTATATGTTATATGTTATATATTATATATATGTATATATATGTGTGTGTGTGTATGTATATATATATAAGAATTGACCAAGAATTAAATCAGAAAATGCAAAATTGCTGGACCGATATCTGATGGTGCCTTGGAACCAGTGGCTGTGCTGGTCTAGATGAGGGTTCATATGGTTCTGTCAGTGTCAATCTTGCTCCAGTGGAGACACAGCTACCAGGTGCAGAGGGGCATGGTTAGGTGTAGGCAGGTCCTGCCTCACTGTGGGCCTGCTGTCCATTGCCTGAAGCCCCACCTTGTTGGTGATGGGGAGAAAAATTGCAACACCCAGTCTTTCCTCCCTGGACCGGGTATCCCAGACCACTCTGTTTAGGCTGTCCTCACAGTGCTCCTCAGGTGCCAGCTGGTGGTTTGTCCTGCTCCAGGGTCTCTGGTGCCTCCCAGGAGCTTGGTTGGGATTCAAACCCCAATGTCTTAAAGGATCCCGCTCAGCGGGCCCCAGTTCCAGGGTAGTGCCACTCTGCCCAGCTGACAAAGGGCCTCTGGCTGTTGGGGGCCTCAAGGGTCTTTTGTCCTTGGAGCTGCTATATACCTTCTTCCCACAGCACTCAAGGGAGGGGACTCCTCTCACAGACTGCGCCTCTGAGATAGCTACTGAGCCCAGGGCTGGCTCCCACTCCCCCGGACCCCTGCCACCAGGCAAATGTACAGGGCAGCCGGCCCCAGTCTGAAGAAAGCCCCGAAATCCTGGATCATGTTAGATATTGGTTCTTCCTCCGTTTTTTCTGTTCCCTGGTCCATGGTTTTTCTCTTGTCCAAATACAATCCTACATTTCCACAGCCTCTCTTTCTCTTTCTTTTTCTCTCCACAGAAGGGGATCCTTCCCTTCAGTGCCTATGCCACCCGTTTTACCTCTTCCAATTTGCAGTCATGCACCTGTGGCCCACCAGATTGTCTCTGTGGGCCCCTGGGGACATTTCTGTCACTCTGTATCCCAGATTCCTGGAATTCCAAGTTTTCTGGCCTCAATCCTGCTGTGTTTGAGGGAGGAGGGAACTTCAGTCCCATGTTGACTCACTCCCTGTTACTTATTTCTTAGTAGATGATCTACCTTTTCTTTCCCTGATTAGAATGCTCAAGAATCTTCTCCTTATGTTTTATGGAGTTTTGTGAGAATGCATCTAGATGAGGGATCTGTCTTCATTTATCCTGTTGATACTTAGTAGAATGAATCTAAATACTCTATCTTTCTCCGATTTTGGTAACTATTCACCTATTTCTTTTTTATTTTGATGTGCTATTCCCTTCCATTATCTCTTTTTTCCCCTGAATTTCCAATTTGTTGAATTTTGCCCCTCCTGTATTGATCCTTTATGTCTTTTAAATTTTTAACCATTTTTCTTTCTCTTTACCTGTTTGTCAGAACTGTCTTCTCAGCTTTATTTTCCAGACCTTTGCAGCTTTTAGGCCAATCATCACATTTTTTTAATTCTAAAAACTCCTGATCTCATGGAATTTTATGGACTTTTAATAACTATCATAGGAATACAATATCATCTTTCATATTTCTGTGAATGTTAAACACTGAATTTTTTCTCAATTACCTCTCCAATAAACATTCACTGAATGTTATTCAGAGTTTTGTGTGTAATTCCAGTACAGTTGGTCAGCAAGCTTCCCTTCTTCCCAAGCGACTGAATGAGGAGAGTTTTTGAATCGTATCACTGGCATCTACAGTGGAAACCCACCCCATCCTAAAGAGCAGCTTTACAGTTGGATCATCTCAAAATGACATAGTTGTTAAATCAGAGCCAGCACCATATTCCAGGGATCCTGGTCCCAACCCTGGTATTCTTTCCTGTATACTTTTGGCTGAGTGACCCAGCAGATATGATTATGACCAATTAGTATTATATAATAAAATTTTAAATATTTTGCATAAGGTACTGGCCCTTTATACTTACCATAATGGCATGGTAATATATACATTTGGCATGCAATATATAAATCATATAAAATTATATCATTTTTGAAAGTATGAGTCATTTACAATAATACATTCCTTCACATTTATAGAAGTTTTCATGTGTGCAAATAGTTTGTGTAAGACATTTTAGTTGAGTAAGCTCCACTGTGCCAAGAATGCTGGGTTTTCCTTGAAATGTCACGGCTTTGAAGTCTAAGGAAAATATTCTACAGCTCCATGGCAGCTGTTTTCAGAAAGAGTTATAGTTACTTGTTTAGGGTTGCTGTAGTATCCCAGTTAATACCATAACAATGAGGTTTAGGCCCTGTCAAGAACACAAAGTCACTATATTTACAAGGATTCAGAGGATATTTCTGCTCTACAGTTAAGGCTGAGTCAGAATTTTCAGCTAGTGAAATTCAGATCTTTTGCCCTTTCAAAGTTCCTCTCTAAAAGGGAAGGACTGTAGCATCTGACCTATCCACAGGAGCATTTAACTTAAATGTGTCAAGTAAGGGAGGAACCAGAGGGATGCCTGTCATCTGGAATCCTTGTAAATTTCTACAGTTTCAAGGCTTTACTGAATAGCCAAAGAATTTTAGGAGGAAATTTGAAAGAACTTTTTAGTAGCACAACAAAGGGGGTGCCTGGGTGGCTCAGTCGGGTAAGCTTTCGACTTCGGCTCAGGTCACGATCTCACAATTCAGGTCATGAATTCGAGTCCCACATGGGGCTCTTTGCTGACAGCCTGCTTCGGATTCGCTGTCTCCCTCTCTGCCCATCCCACGTTCACACTCTGTCTCTCTCCATCTCTCAAAAATAAACGTGAAAACAATTTTTTTTAAGTAACACAACAAAAGACTAAAAACGACCCACTTTTTTTGGAAACAGTTGATTTTTCAGGACAGGCAACTATGAAAGATGTTTACCCCCTACTTCAGCCACATTGCTTGTTCTCCATGAGGACACAGGAATTTCCTCAAAGAGTAATCAAATATCTGCTTCCTAAGAGACAGAACTGCCATAATGCCTCTGGAAAATTTACCCACTGGGCACTTGTCACACATATGTGGAGGCCATCAATTCTTGCCATCAGGTGTCGAGCAGAAAGGCCAACAGCAACAGTGACTTGGCATGTCATGGCATTCTTGGAGCACCTAGGTGGCTCAGTCGGTTAAACATTAGACTCTTGATTTTGTCTCAGGTCATGATCTCACGGTTTGTGAGATCAAGCCCCATGGTGTTAGTGGGGAGCCTGTTTGGGATTCTGTCTCTGTCTCTTTCTGCCCCTCCCCTGCTTATATGTGCTCTCTCCCTCTCTTTCCCTCTCTCTCTCTTTCTTTTTCTCAAAATCAATAACATAAACTTTGAAAGAAAATAAAATGTCCTGGCATTCTGGTGTCTCTTGAGGTGACTAAGGTTTTAGCCTCACTTCATTCATTCGTTTGTTTCTTGGGGAGATTTTACGTTGTAAGAACAGAGAGTACATTTTAATAAAGTAGTACTCTGGAAGGTAGACTTATGTCGAATGCCTCTGTGGATTTTATTTTAAGAAATACAAAATTAAGAGCAAGAACACAGACATTTTTAGAAGAATAGTGCACAAGAAAAAACAGAGAATTCAACATGGAACACATTTTTTTTAATGACTCACAAGCTTTAAAAAGGTCACAAAAACATTCAATAAATGTGTGGTTGTTCGGGCAGGAAATTAAAGGCCTGAAAGGGTTCATCTGCAATTGGACAATACCAGTATGGCTATATTGAGCACCCTTGAGGAAGGAATGTGCCCTAACTGCTACTTGTGGATAAGCTCTCATACATGTGCAGGTGCTACCTGCACTTAGATTAGCTTCACCTAAAGGATGATGATTTGCCTGATACATTAGATTTATTCCAGCAAGAATACAGACACGGCCGTGGGTAGAATGACAGAGGCTTGGGTGGTGGAGTAATTTCAAAATTAAGGTAGAAGTTAGGCGACAGCAATTTCAGAAACTTCCAATTAGAGGTAATGCATGCATTCTTCTGTGTTTTCTGTCATCTCACTCAGTGTATTGTTGCCCAGTAAAGTTCAATAACGTTTTGCCAAGAGTGACTCAGCCTTTAGGTTCAAGGGAATTTTAATTTGAATGCAGCTTCCAAAATAGTACCCAGTCTCTCAAGAAATCAAGTTCCATTTTCTTGATAAAATAAAACTGTATCACTGTATTTTGAGAGAAAAGTAATACCACCATACTGAGTGGCAAAGTCTTATGATTATTAGAAGCTTAATGATAACTAACAAGGGGCGCCTGTGTGGCTCAGTTAGGTGTCTGAATTCAGCTCAAGTCACGATCTCACAGTCTGTGAGTTCGAGCCCCACATAGGGCTCTGTCCTGACTGCTCAGAGCCTGGAGCCTGCTTCGGATTCTGTGTCTCCTTCTCTCTCTGCCCCTCCCCTGCTCACATTCTGTCTTTCTCTCTGTGTGTCTCTCTTTCTCTCTCTCTCTCTCAAAATAAATAAACGTTAAAAAAAAATTAAATACTTATAAATAACAACATTTAGGAAGGTAATTATAATTGAATTTACCAAAAAAAAATTGACCATAGAAGGACTTAATTCTGCCTTTATATATGTATTTAACTCCCTGCTTTAAGTGATCAAAAAAGCATATTTACCATCAGGTCAGTTGGAACAAAATTTCAACGGGGCATGCAGATCACTCTTAGAGTGTACTATATGTTCACTATTTTATTATTGAAAGAGCCCCTAATCCCATTTCTGTGCTATTCTGTGGTAGAATTCTGGTCAACATTCTAATGGTAGAGATTACTGCTACTTATTTATTTAGTTATTTCTTTAAGGTGGAGCTTGTACCTTACATAGAAAAATAGAAAGCAAACTCAAATTTAAGGAATGATTTCAAAACACAGTTCAAAGAGCAACCTCTGGTATTTCCCTAACTCAAAAATGTCAGTTGGCAGGTCTTTTTTGGATTACAAATCCAAGTGAGAAAGTGCTCATCAGCAACACATAGCCTCTGAATCATATGGTCACTCCCTGAGCAACCATGGGACTTCTGTGACTCACACAGCCCTCGCTACACTTCTTTATGAATCTAAACCTTTTCACCAGAAGCTCAGGAGCTGACTTAGTCTACTCACTACACACTACACACTTTTCTCATCCTCCATCACACTTCCCCCCTTCTTACGTATTTATTTATTTGACTCCTCTTTAGTGAGTGATCTTTTTTCCTTACGTTAACACTCTTTAAATCATTTTTGGATAGGGGTGCCTGGGTGGCTCAGTCAGTTGAGTGTCCGACTTCGGCTCGGGTCATGATCTCACTGCTGGTGGGTTCCAACCCCACGTCGGGCTCTGTGCTGACAGCTCAGAGTCTGGAGCCCGCTTCAGATCCTGTGTCTCCCTCTCTCTCTGCTCCACCCTCCCCCTCAAAAATAAACAAACATTAAAAAATTAAGAAAAAAATCATTTTTGGATAATCAAATGCAAATACTAGACTACTAAAAAGGCTATTTTCTAAAGTGAATAAAAATTATGGGCAGAAAAATAAACAGTGTTAATTCATTTGTTTTTCGGGTGGAGAAATGGGAACCCTCTTGCACTGTTGGTTGGAATGCAAACATGTAGCTGCTCTGGAAAAGTGTGGAGGTTCCTCAAAAAATTAAAAATAGAACTACCCTACAACCCAGTAACAGCACTACTAGGATTTTACCCAAGAGATACAGGAGTGTTAATGCATAGGGGCACATGTACCCCGACGTTTATAGCAGCACTTTCCACAAGAGCCAAATTGTGGAAAGAGCCTAAATGTCCATCAACTGATGAATGGATTAAGATGATGTGGCTTATATATACAATGAAATACTACTTGGCAATGAGAAAGAATAAAATCATGCCATTTGCAACAACATGGATGGAACTGGAAGGTATTATGCTGAGTGAAATAAGTCAGTCAGAGAAGGACAGATACCATATGTTTTCACTCATGTGTGGAACTTGAGAAATTTAACAGAAGACCATGGGGGAAGGGAAGGGGAAAAAATAGTTACAGAGAGGGAGGGAGGGAGGCAAACCACAAGAGACTCTTAAATACAGAGAACAAACTGAGGGTGGATGGGGCGGGGGCGGGGGGAGGTGGGGAGAGGGAAAATGGGTGATGGGCACTGAGGAGGGCACTTGTTGGGATGAGCACTGGGTGTTGTATGGAAGCCAATTTGACAATAAATTATATTTAAAAACAATAATATTAATTTACCTTTTCAATGGGAACTTTGAATGACATTTTGGGTTTTAAAGAGCAGAGTTTATCTTATCCAGCACTTGAATGCCTCTAAGAAAACATAGAACTAGTTCTCTGTCCTTTCCAATTTTTATCTTCCCCTGACACATATATTCACACCATGGCCCTCTATAGTAGTTTGTTAGGGCTTCCATAGCAGACCGCAGATGAGGGGGCTTAAACAACAGAAATTTATTTTCTCATAATTCTAGAAGCTAAAAAATCTAAGATCAGGGTGTCAGCAAGTTTGGTTTCTTCTGAGACCTCTCCCTTCATCTTGCAGGTCGCCATGTTCTCTCTGTGTCCTCACATGATTGTCCCTGTTGGTGCTGTCGGTGTTCCAATCTCCTCCTTTTATAAAGACACCAGACATATTGGATTAAGACTCACCCAAAAACTCCATTTGAATTCAATGACCTTTTTAAAGGCCCTGTCTCTGAAGACAGTCAGACTCTGAAGTACTAGAGGGATAAAACTTGAACATGTGAATTTTGGGTGGTGGGGATACAATTCAACCAATAACAATGTCCAATAACGTTCTCTTATTTATTATCTTTGATGATAATTTCCTCATTTTTTTTCATGGTAAATGTTGTTGCTGCTATATTGTTTACAATAAAGCACAAATTTTTATGATAAAATGCCGTTTGGTTTGGTAATAGACATTGTGTTTAACAACTATTAGAAATGTTTCCTTTCTGTCTGCGCATTATGATTTAATTATGCTCCTTGATGGATATCCCTTTTAATAATATAATAAAAGGAAAGCATAAACTTCAAGTCTTGAGATGTTACTTGTATTAAGCATCTATTATTTTCAAATGAACTACCTTTTCAATTTTGTAGACTATCTTCCAAGATTTTTGTTATTTTTTATAAAATATTTGTTTTGATATAAATAAAATGGAATATTTTGATATAAAAAATGGAATATTTTTTATTTATATTATATAAAATGATATAAATAAAATGGAAAATAAAATGCGTTTATAGGACGCATAAAAGGGAAGTAAAGAAAAGAGTAGTTTCCAATGAAAGTGGGAGAAAGAGGAAGAGATAAATATAGCCAGATCTGATGAAAGGAAACGCAGTTGGTGGAGATGTCCCATTCACCTGAGGCTTGCTGGAAGATGGCAGAATGGCTTGCTTCAAGACCACGTGCCCACAGCTCTGTGTCACACAGTTGGTACTACTAACTTAGAAGCAGAGCGGTGATTTTGATCCTTCAGCAGCATAATGGCAGTGAGGTTAATTAAAAAAAAAAAATCAACAACACATTAAATACTCATTTTATCTTAGGTGGTTTTCTGTTGTGTAGCCCTTTCTATAAACTATAGTCCCCTATTATCTTGCTCACACCCATAAAGCTGATATTCGTAAGTTAAAACCATGTCTAATCTGAGAAATGTGTGATTTTCTCTTTTCTGAGAAAAAAAATATGTAAGTGTCTTTGATAGCGCCTGTTTTCCAGGACATAGCCAAAAATAAATGAGTCTCTGTTTCACTGGAACTATCACTCAACAAATGTAATATGGACAGGGTGGAAGGTATTTCTAGGGGACCGTTTATTAGCCTTGTGTTGGACATTTTTTTAATGGTATTCTAATGTCAGTGTCTAAAAGTGTATGTGGTTTTGACAAATATTGTTGCTATTGTTTTTTTAATGGATTACTTTGTTAGCCAATAATTTTAGAGTTAAAAAGACAAAACAAACACTAAAGCACATAAATGTACTGTAGCTTAACATGTAAGTCTATCCTTCACCCTATCACTAAAATCAGAAGTTGAAATTGCGGATTCTGTGAAGCTGTAAATATCAGCTTAGAGAGCAGAAAAATATGACCCAAAACAAACAATTTGACCATTCTTGGCCGAAAAAAAAAATAAGTATTACAGTTTATTTCGTGTTTATGCATTTTCAAAAACAGAGTAAGCTTCATTCATATGTGCATGGATGGGTGTTTTATCTCAGCAGTAGTATTTGCAATAAAACACACATAAAAACACATCACTAGATCTCTCTTCATGTAATTTTACAAATTTATTCTTAAAATTAGTCCTAATATTTGGTAAGCTAAAATAGTCTTGGTGAGATTGATGAATAGTCACAAAGTATAGAAATGTGTACATAGGCATTTATTCTGAGAATGTGTATGTGTGTGCATGTGCAAGTGTGTGAGACATGTGATTTAACCCTCAAAATAATATATGGTATTTTGAAATTAATTGTGCAGGTGTTTTGATTACCAATATCTCCAGTAGAGCTTGCATTTAGAATTTTATCTACATATTATGCCACCAAAAGAAATCGCTGTCTTGCATTTTCAGATGGCTATCAATTGATCCCCTAAATTTGCTAGAGTTGCTTAACTCCATTGTGCTACCAAGGGATTTCTCTTAGCACCTTGACTGCACTGCCATTTATTTTAAAACTGGAAACTAAAGTGGTTTTCTGACTCCCTTCTTTTCCACTGTAATTAAGTCTGTAGTGATTTAAATGTAAAGCTCATGGCCTTAAGCAATACTGAGCAAAGTAAAATAAAACAAAATTCACAATTGCTTATTGAGCTTCCTCTTTGCCCAAAGCACTACTAGTGACTGAAAGCTATGTAAGACAAGACCTCTGTCCCTGAGGAGATTCGTCTTGGGGCTATTGTCCTTGGAAATGCTCTTCCTGGAGACTGTGCAAGGACCTTTCCTCTCAGGAGACCCCAAGCTTGTAGGAGGCAGCTGGTGCAGTGATAACACTTAATGAAGGGAGTACTATTCTCTACTCTCCTATCTTGGCCTGTAAAACAGGGAAGACCATCAATTAGAAATGGAAAATGAATATTCATGGATTCTCTTAAATCTCATCCCTCTACCTGCCCACCTCTGCCAAAGAAGAGAAGTAGCTGACCTGATTCATGGGATTGGGAGAAGAAATGAGCCTAGTAGGCTTAGCCCTAGCCTGTCCATTCCTGTCAGCAGGGTATTTCTCTGCTCCAGGCATGACTTCCAGAGACGGATCTGGAGGATATCTCACTCTGTCTAGTTGTTTAGGGCCATTGCGTATGAGACGGGAATTCTGGATCAGAGTTATCTGTTCTGCAGACACAAATTCTCTCTCAGGTGAATTATCTTAAATTCTAGAGGGGGTGGGGGATAGGGTGGGGACAGGAGCATCAAATGGCAGATTGTCTCCCCACATCTGAAACACATTCTCCAGGCTAGTCTTATCAGGATTAAAGCCAATACATTTATTTAGTTACCACATTTAATTTTAGACTTGGGTTGGAATTTTAGAGGATAAAGTTATTTGATTTCTATTGTTTTTCAATACTCATGCAGCTAAGCATCCATCAACAAAAACTTAAAGCTCTTTATTAATCTACAATTCTTAACAACGTTACGTGAACATGGTAAGTTCCTATTAATAGATTGATTAAATTGATGTTGCAATCCAAAATCCAGGTTTAATTTTTTTTTTTATTGAATGGGAACAATGTAATAAACATTACTTCAGTGGCCTTTGAGTTTACTTACAGACATCTGTGTAAGTGCTCCAACTTTGGTCTTACCTTGAAAATTACGTAAGTATAGGGGCGCCTGGGTGGCGCAGTCGGTTAAGCGGCCGACTTCAGCCAGGTCACGATCTCGCGGTCCGTGAGTTCGAGCCCCGCGTCGGGCTCTGTGCTGACAGCTCGGAGCCTGGAGCCTGTTTCCAATTCTGTGTCTTCCTCTCTCTCTCTGCCCCTCCCCCGTTCATGCTCTGTCTCTCTCTGTCCCAAAAATAAATAAAAAACGTTGAAAAAAAAATTTTTTAAATAAATAAATAAATAAAAAAGAAAATTACATAAGTATAGGACTCATAGAGTATCATTGCTACCACAGTGTCACATTAACTTTTTTGCTCAGAAGACAGCATAATTTTTAGTTGTTAATGTGTCATTAAAAACTAATCCAGAAAACCAATGTAGATTATTTGTAGGTAAATAAATTAGATGGTGTTCCAAAAGAGAGACAGAGAGAGAGAAATGCCCAAAAGGACGAAGCAATGGCAGTCTTCAAGTTAAAATTCGGAAAACAGTAATTTGTAGTATTCATCTGACACCTTAACTAAATTTTGTTTTCAAAGGCACTCGATTCAATGGCACTTAAAGGTCTTTATCAAATCACATGGTGGTGTAATAGAGAATGTTTGTTTGGAATGTGTCCTGACCTCCTTCCTTATATGTGTTCCTGCTACCATTGTGCTTCTTCCTCTGTATTCAGCTACCTCATGTTCAAGTACCTTTGGCACTTGAAAGTGCCACTTTTATGGGTATGACTCACATATGACCTCCATTCTCAAGAATTCTCTGGAAAACCAATTTAGAATTACCCATCTGTCTTCCATGGAGTTTGCTGGATTCCATGCTTTAAGGTGGTTTCCCTTCCTTCCCTCTCCCAATTCCCCAATTCTTCATTGGTTTTCTTCAGAATACTTCTGAGTATTACTTTCACATTATTCTTCATTCTTTATTATTCTTCAGTGTCTGATTTTGAGAACCTCAACCTAAGATACCAGCTATGTAAATATAATGCATATAATGTCGGAATAGCTTCTAAACAAAGCAATGTCTCATTTTTATGTAGGTTTGAGACCTTAGTACTTTAAGATCCGAATATTAAGGGTGGGTATTGATCATTTGACTGGTTTATTTCCTTTAAGATTTCCACTGACTCAGAAATGTTCTTTATGCCCTTCTACATTTTCACTCTTATTTATAAAAAGGGGCAGAGGGAGGTTTGAGTTAGAAATGTCTGCCTTCTAATTAAATTGTAGCAGCTAGTGTGTCAGGAAATAATCTATATTCTTCTAACTGTGCCATTAGTTGGGGCTAGGCAACTTAGGAGGAAATAGAGTTGAATGGATAAAAACAAATGAAAATTAATGTAAACATGAATGAACATAATAGAATTTTCAGGTACAGCGCATCTTAAAAATTTTTTGAAAGCCTACTTAGGAAATGATCATCACTGGACTTTTGTATCTGGTAATGGTAGCCCAGGTAATTCAGACCAAATCTGCTACTGAGAGCAACTAGAAAAACTGGGTAAAACATTTTTTTTAAATATGCTAAAGAGATTAACAAAGAGCTGACAAGGCAATGAAGATTTAGAGGTCAAGATCTAGTTGGAGGATGCTTCTTCTGTAAGGACATCTGCCCATTCTGGATTAGATCAGAGCTTTAACAATCTTCTGGGGTTAAGGCAACACAAATAGGATTCCAGAACCACCAAGAAGTGAAGATCCTAATAACTTCCCCAGGATTGGAATTGAGATCCTAAAGGGATAAACTCTGGAATTAAGGATATACAAAAATAAATAGGCACCAGAAGGACTAAGATCTAGGTAATAAACTCAATCTCTGAAATTGAATTAAAGACTACTAATGCCTCTACCTGTCTGCACAAAGCAAACATTTTTCCTTTCTGGAAAAGACATTATGATAGGTCTCAAATAAAATATACAATTTTTATATGTAACTTCTGGTAATTATTCAGAAATTACTTGACACAAAAGGAGATAAGATAATATGATTGCAAACTTATGGAGAAATAAGTAATAGAAACAGACCCATAGCATACATAAGTAATGCAGTTGTCAGATACAAATGTTACAATAAACATGCTTGGTATGTTCAAAAAATAAAAAGACAGAATAAGGAATTCTAAAACAAAACCAAATATATATATAAATATAAATATATGTATGTATATGTATATATATATATATATATACATATACATACATATATATATATAGATAGATAGATAGATATATATATAAAAGAACTACCAGAATTCTAGAATTACAAAATAACAACAATAATTAAGAATTAAATGAATGGGTTTGATAGTTGATTAGACACATGAAGGAAGGAATTGATGAATGGGAAGATTTAAAACTAAATACACAAAATGAAGCAGAGAGAGACAAGTGAAGAAAGGGTAGAAGATAAAAGGGATAGAAAGTCTGACATATGTGCATTGAGAATCCCAGAAGGAGGGGAGAGAGAGAGAACTGGAGAGAAGCAATATTCAACAAGATAATTGCAGAGCTTTCTAAAACGAATCAAAGAAAATAAGCTGTTGATTCAAGATCTAATGTTTCCATAGTAAAATTGCTTGAAATCTAAGACAAAGGACAGGTTATATTCAAAAGGTCAACAATTAGTCTGACAGCTGGCTTCTCAAAGAAAAGTTGTAAGTCAAAAGACTGGATTTATATCCTGAAAGTGCTAAAAGAAAAAAATCACTACTCAAGAACTGTATATCTTGTGAGAATATCCTTCCAAAATGAAGCTGTGTAACAAAGCCATTTCAAACAAACAAACAAACAAACAAACAAACAAAATTTCTGAAAAGAATCTATACCAACACACTTTCATTAATAGGGATACTTAAAGGTGTTCTGCAGACTAAAAAAAAGACAAAGAATTAATGTCAGAGAGAAACGTGGAAATACAGGAGAGAATAAAGAGCAAGGAAAAAGGTAAATACATGGGTAGACATCAATAAAAAATGGCAACATAAGTATATAACAATATTAACTACAATGTTTTTAAGAGACATAACCTTGAAAATAAGCTGACTCAGAGACAGAATTTCATATATAGAATGATTACTAAAGACTTCCCTTGAGATTAACACCTGTAGGAAGGTAAGAGAAGATGTATGGATTGGAAAGAGGGAGAAGTGAAGCAAGGATCTAGTCTCAACTACAGCCTTGGAAGATCCTGTGGGGAGCTTTGGATCTGGAATAGTTTGACTTGAACCAAGATAGTCAGGATTTTGTACCTTGACATTGATCAGTCATTGGAGGTGGATAGCCTTAAGAAGGAATAGAATCTTAGCTGAGGAAGCTGTCTTCAGCAGAGTCAATTCATGAAATGGTTGACATATGAAGGCTGTTTGCCAACAGGACTCCCAAATGTTGGGACAAATAAATATTCATTGAAAAAGAATCTGGACAGCATATTACAGCATCCACTCCATTATGTCACTCTGACCCACTTGTTCACTTCTGTTTTGGAGCAGTTCCAAAAGATTCTGGTGGATGTCTCTTCCTGGGACTAAACGTAAAAGAAGAAAGATAGTATCCGTTACAGAGTCCCTCATCTGCAGCTAGGATGTCTGCTGGACTCAGTGGCTCATTTAGTCACATGAACTAGACCCTGATTACTGACAGCTCTGTTCCTCTCTTCGGGAACTGGAGTTTCTAAACTAGTAGAGCCCATGTATGTACGCACAAATTCCCTCAAGAGGGCCAGTCCTGCTTCTAATCCTTCATTTCCAATCCCACGTATTCTTTTTTATTTTCATTTTTGAACACAGTCACGTGATGAAACTGCATGTACAGTACCAAATTGCACCTTGCATCCTGAGTTTGAGTCTCATTCTCATAAAATATTACCTCCAAACTTGTACTTTAGCTTTACCTTCAACGGGTTTAATATAGTCAGTTTTCCAGCTAGTAGCCGTTGGTCTTCTGAAAAGATGAAGTCCCATATCAAGGACAAAGCACGTGCACAACCCTGAGAATACTTCCTTAAAATGTACACCTGAAGTGCTTCTCGATTCATTCTAATCCCAGTCTAAAATATGAATATATTAAGATTATCTATCTTTTACTACAAAGATGACCGGATGGGTCAACCAAAACTCTATTCATTGGAACGATGTTCTCTTACCGCTGTCTTTCAAAGCCACTCTTGGGTGGGTTTGTTTTATAGCTGCCATCCATTTTCAGCTTGCAGTCACATAGTAAGAAAATTCATCCAGGAACCAAGTTTAGGAATTTTCTTTCTGTGCCAGGTCCTCCTAAGAAATCCCTCATAAAACACAAGTGTGAGTTACCTCTTGTCTGAAGGCAGCCTTGGGATGTCAGCATCCTCTAGGACTGCCTCAGCTGCATGAAGTCCCCTCACACCAGGGCAAACCCCTTTCTGGGCCAGCTCTCATCCAATACAAGCTGATGCAGGACAGTAAAGACCTAGCCAACTTGGGGCATCTCTGAAAGTTGATTTCAACTCCAGAGCTTCTATGAGGCAAATTATTCAAGTAGTAACCACACATGTAGCCTTCATTCCAAATGGTTATCTTTGCTAGAACATGACTGGGGTCACATGATTTGGAGCTTCTGAAGAACTTCTTTCAACATTTTTTACAAGGCATATCTCCTAGCAACAAATTCCCTCAAGTTTTGTTTGAGTAGGAAAGTCTTTATTGCTTTTTTTTACTGTTGAAAAATCATTTCACTGTATCCAGGATTCTGGGTTGGTGGATTTTTCTTTCAACACTTTATTTTTTTTTATTTTTTTTAATGTTTATTTATTTTTGAGACAGAGAGAGACAGAGCATGAGCGGGGGAGGGGCAGAGCGAGAAGGAGACACAGAATCCGAAGCAGGCTCCAGGCTCTGAACTGTCAGCACAGAGCCCGACGCGGGGCTCGAACTCACGGACCGTGAGATCATGACCTGAGCGGAAGTCAGACGCTTAACCGACTGAGCCACTCAGGCGCCCCTCTTTCAACACTTTAAATATTTCCCTCTACTCTCTTCTTGATTACATCATTTCTGAAGACAAGTTCCTATATAGGTAAGTTTCACTTTTTTCTCTCTCTTCTTTCGAGATTCTCTCTTTTCTTTGACTTTCTGAAGATATGACTAGGAATAGATTTTTGTGGGTGTGTGTTTATTCTGCTTGGTGTTCTCTGGGATTGGAATCTGTGGTTTGATAAGTAAATAATACTTAAATGGAGGAATAAGACACTTATTCCTTTTACAACTGAAAAGAAATGAATCCTGTATTTTACTAACATTATGTCTCTGCTTCTACATGCAGACTCTCAAAATTTACATTAAAAAGTCAGTAAGACACATTTTAATTTTTTATTATTATTTTTTACACTTATTTTTGAGAGACAGAGTGAGACAAAGTGAGAGGAGGGAGGGGCAGAGCCAGAGGGAGACACAGAATCCGAAGCAGGCTCCAGGCTCTGAGCCGTCAGGACAGAGCCCGACGCGGGGCTCAAACCCACAGACCGTGAGATCATGACCTGAGCTGAAGTCAGACGCTCAACCGACTGAGCCACCCAGGTGCCCCAGTAAGAGACATTTTAAAGACAACTCCAGGGGCGCCTGGGTGGCTCAGTCGGTTAAAGCGTCCGACTTCAGCTCAGGTCACGATCTCGCGGTCCGTGAGTTCGAGCCCCGCGTCGGGCTCTGGGCTGATGGCTCAGAGCCTGGAGCCTGCTTCCGATTCTGTGTCTCTCTCTCTCTCTCTCTCTCTCTGCCTCTACCCCGTTCATGCTCTGTCTCTCTCTGTTCCAAAAATAAATAAAAAACGTTAAAAAAAAATACAACTCCATAGATGTTTTATGACTGTTATTTTATATGCTTCCCCTTTATGCTAAGTGTTGAAATTTGTTGTTTTCTCCCTCCTTCCTTTTCCCCTTTCCCTTCTTTCCTTTTCTCCCTCTCAAAAATAAAGATGTGAATAAGACTTGGCAATGAGTTTTGCCCTCTCTATACCAGTTGCCATAATTCCTTAGTAAAGTAATCTTTATTAAAATTTATGCTACTGAGAATACTATGTGAAATATTCTCAATAACAATAAGATAAATGCTTTTACTCTAGCGAGGTCACCCACTGTAACCCTTCTAAATAGTTCACATCTGACTAAGAAAACTTAACACTGCTCTTTATGAATATAATTTAGTAGACACTACAGGAAAATAAAACTCTATTCTTAGCACAGCAGACAAGACTTCTTTCTCAGCTCTCACTTATTAGGCGATCAATTAATTTCTCTTTACACTCCAGGACACAGCATGGAAAAGACCTGATAATTTCAATCAAACCTAGAAAGCAATGAGATGATCACTTCCCACTGGGGGGTTCAAGTGTTCACAGGCCCCTGCTGTGTTTAATGTAGATCCAGTACCCCTGTTGGGAGGATGCCCTTTTTGTTTCCATATTAGCTTTTAGATCACTAATCTGTGAGGTCTCTAGTACTATGAACAAAATGGAATAGTCATCTACAAATGAAGG
Organism: Neofelis nebulosa; assembly: GCF_028018385.1. NCBI lineage: Eukaryota > Metazoa > Chordata > Mammalia > Carnivora > Felidae > Neofelis > Neofelis nebulosa. The sequence continues at coordinate 105,347,035 of NC_080787.1, read as the reverse complement.
TCTTATATGCAAATATTCAGTTAGAAAAAATTGTGTGTGTGTGTGTGTGTGTGTTTGTATGTGTGTGTGTGTGTGTGTGTGTGCGTGTGAATCCATTTTCCCTGTCATTTTGGAATTAATGACAATGGATTTCCCAAACCTTTATAAAATGATTTTCTAACTAATAGTCTGCTAACCTGACTTACTTTGAACACTTCCAGTAATGGAGGACTTTCCTCCCCAAGTTGCACATTCCATGTGGACAGATTTTATAATGTTGAATGTAGATTGTTTCATGGTAGCATTCATTCACCACCCTTATTTTGTTTCTTTTTCTCCTGGTATTTCATATGGCAGCCTTTGGGAACACGATACGTGTCATATCCAACAACAATTAGCGCAAGGCATCTCTTTTTCAAGGCAAGCATCCCCAGTAACCTCAATGGTATCTCACATTACACGGCTTACTCTATCTTATCCTGTTTCCTCTGGAGGTGTGGCCCTCATAATGAGACCCAGGAATCTGTGAGATCAGTGTATAAATTTTAGATTATCTACCCTATGTTCTGCCTCTTGTTTGTATTTGATATTTGCTCAAAGACTGAATACTCTCTTGGGTAAATAATGCCCAGGGGCAGAGAGTCAGGGAAGTGACAGCAGGGAGCTGAGATTATCTTTGATGCCTTTCTTCTCTCAAGCTACTTTATTTGAGGCCCTCATGACATACTCATAGCATGACCTTTCTCATGAGACTCTGGCTCTTTCTCATCCATCAAAACTTCCTTTTCTGTGCCCTGTCTCGGCAGGTACTGTATCTTCTCTGTGGAAAGTGTATTGGTGTTGAGTGAATTAGGAAAGTTTAATTTCAGACTTAACTAGCAATGTTAGCATCAGCCACAGAGTTGTGCACAAATCCAGCACCTTCATAAATGGCTTAAAACAGATGTTTTAACCAACCTAAAATGCAAATGTACCCAGAAAGCACTTAAAGAATGGCCGTGGAGGTAATATTCCATCCATATTTAGAAACACACAGATCTGAACTGCCTCTCTTTAGGAATGGTGTATAAAAAAGACAAAATTTTTCTAAACTGGTGCTACTCAAAATGTGGTCCCTGAATAGACCTATCAGCAACATCTCAGGACCTAGTAGAAATGAAGACTTGAGGCGCCACCAGACCTACTGAATCAGAATATCTAAGGATAGGGTCCAGAATCCTCTCCCTTCCTTAGAGTTCTGGCTTCCCGTTGATATAACATCAACTGTGGCAACCCGAAAAAAGTATATGATCTCCAGCAATGGGTGTCTGTAGTGTTCCAGATTTTCAATGACCTGATTTGTTAGCCTTACCTCCAGCTTTCTCCTAAAAAATCTTTCCTAGATTACTGCTCTTGGACACATTTTTGTTTACCATTACTTGACTTGGAATGTCAGCGGTATCTATTGTCATCTGTTAGAATTATATTCATTTTTCATAACGAAACACAAAATCCCCACCTCCTTCTTGTCACTTCCCTGACATTCTTAGAAACCACAGGTAGGGAAAACAAAACCTCTTTTTTCTATACCCTCATATCACATCATTCACAACTCTTGAATTAATTGCCATTTGTTCCATGTATAATAATTAAGCGTGCTGGAAAAGGGAGGCCGAAGCAAAAATATATATACTAACAATTAATTAGAGAGTGTGGTCACAAAGAAGTAGAAGTAAAGGGAGAAGAGATGAAGTCATGGAAGGAATAAACAAATTAAGTTCAAGTGGGTGAATTCTTGACATGGAAACTGCTTTGTATCAAGCACAACTAATTGGTTATTCTTGAGAACCATCCTGGTGGAGTCCATATGAACAACTGCATCTCAGGACAACCTGTCCAGAGCGAAGAAGGAAGAACCAATTATATGCTGGCTCCTGTCTTCATTGGTAAAACTTTGTTCTCTGATAGGTTAACTTCCCCTCTCTTCTCAGTGTACTTGAGCTATTCTCCCTGCAGCTTAAGCCTCAGCGTGGACAGGAAAGTTCTGGGATACAAGGTAAGAGAAGAGCAGTGGGACAGGGAGCAAAGCAGATGTCAGGTTGTTCATATGAGGTTGGTCTGAGCCCACTTAGAGTTGGCCAACCTAGTGGCAGCGGGGAATCAGAGGCAGACAAAGGCCCTAGAAAAGTGTGATACTCAGGGGACCTAATGTAAGTCTTAATGGTGTCTGATACAAGTTATGTGTATGTGTGATTTATCTGCCGGTAGAAACTGCATGTTCCTTGAGGATAGTACTTGGCATTTTACATTTTTACAGCCACGACTATTTATCTCAAGTGCCGCAGTTTCTTCCTGAATGTACTACAGAAGTACAAGATTATCAGAGTTTTAAAATGTTTAATAATTGCATTGTAATTAATAAATACTCCTCTTTCTACCAGAAATTTACTCTCTGGAAGTTTACTGTAGGAGGCAGAATTCTTTGGTTGTATATTTTCACTGTGCATTTCAAGGACCTAAAATAGTGTTTGACACACAATGGGTATTCAATAAATATTTGTCACATGAATGACTGTTATCAAATCCTAAAGGAGGCACGCAAGAAGAGAGACATGTGATCTTGAACATACTCATACCTCGTAGGAGCCAGTAAAATTGATCATCAGAAAAGATGCACTTTGCATCTGTGACCTTGTCAGCTTCCCCTATTGTAAAATGGGAATAATAATATGATAGTGGACTTCACTTGAATACAAATTTGGAAGTTCCCAGTTTAATTATGTAGGACACTTGACCACACTGAATCCTGGTCTCCTCATATCCTTTAACTGTGAAATAAATTTAAGACTAGACTCTATTTTATGGGTTGCTATTAAAGTTAACATGTGGACTCCAAAGCAGTATTAGCCATAGACATATAGTGGGTAGACGCAAGAATAAAAGGAGTAAATAACCACAGGGAGATTTTTTTAAGAACATACAACATGTCTGCCCATTGCCATTAGCTAGTCACATGACCACACTTAACAGCAGGGAAGACTGGGGAATATAGTTTCACTGTGTGCCCAGAAGGAAAGCAAAAACTTTTATTGAATAACTAAGTTATTTCTTCCACTAGAATTAGACAGTAGGCTTCATAATGTCTTCTTCCTATTAGTCAAGTTTGTGGGGATATATTTTTGCAGAGACATTCTCCGCATCCATGTGATTTCAATTATAAAGCTATATACTTGGAGAGAGGTGAGGGGAAATCTGTGTAGGTTTTCATTGCATCGTTGCATGTTTCAGACCATGCTCTCTTAACATGCCGGTACTTTTCAGACATGGACAAAAAAAACCAGGCTGCAAACAGGAGTTGTGGTGATTCTAGGATCAACTATAAAATTGTCTTATACATGAAAGACCCCATATACACTCCAGCTATCTACATTGGGTGGTCAGTTGGGAGGTGACTGTGATGTCCTGGTACTGGGGTGACCAGTATGATTTCTCAAAAGGTGAGACAATTCCTACAATACTGGCTTTGATACATCTCCAGTGAATGCTTTGATATGTATGTATAGTATTTGACTTTTTAAATATACTGTTAATAATTATAACAAATATTCCCATTTAGCACATCAACTGGTAGTGTGACTGAGGTTTCATGAAAAAATGGTAAATTAATTCACATTCTATTTGGTTAAAGAATATGAAGTAAAAATCCAGGAATGAAGTGAAGTTGAGCTTTTCTATCTAATTGTATCTAATGAAAGAAAATCACAATCTCATTTTGTCTTAGATGAGATGATTCAAAATGATTATTTTTCTGGCATCGTATTTGATGAAATCTATGTATTTATAGATTCAAAATATTTATATTAATGCTTAATATGTTATAATTGTTTTATATTTGAAATATTTGTAAGTAATTTGAAAGGCATTTCTAAATCAATGAATTTTATGTAGAGAAGGGATGAAAATTATCTCTTCAGCACCTTACAATAAAATGCTAATTCAGTTAATAATTAAGATTTTTGTTTGGAGATTTAAATTCCCTCAGATAAATATTCTTCCAACGCTTTGAAATTCTTAGATTATGAATATGTGTAGGCCAGGTTTTAAACTGTTTACTCCTTTCCTTAAGTTATATCCCTTTATTTTTCTACATATCTCATTCAAATTTGCCTTTGGAAATTCCACTTATTATGCAGTTGACAGACAATGTTTATGATGTATAGCTCAGTCACACAAATATTCCTAGAGGCATTGCTCACATGAGTGCCCATTTTAAATTCTAACCGCATGTGTTTTTTTGGGCACGATGTTTTCTTTAGAAGACCAGAAATAGGAAAATTCTATACAAACATTTCGATAACAGAATGTGTGTGTGTATATATATATATATATATATATATATATATATATGAAAGGGGACATATGGGCAGACAGAGAGGGAGAGAGAGAATCCCAAGCAAGCTCCAACCTGAGCACACAGCCCGATGCTGACTCAATCCCCTGATGCTGGGATTATGACCTCAGCCGAAATCAAGAGTCAGACACTCAACTGACTGAGCCACCCAGGTGCCTCAGAATATATGTTTAAGAACCACTCATCTTATATTTTTGGGATTTCTTTTCCTCTCCTTTTCCACAGACTCCTCCCACCATAACACTCATCCTTCTTCCACTTCCCATCCAAATCAACTCAATCAACTATATTAAAAAAGAAATCTATGGCTAGATTTGTCCACAGAAGGTGAGAGGCCCCTACTCCTCTCCAAAGGACAGAAACTGATTCCTCTTCATTGTTTGGCCACCAAAAGTTCTATTACCTTTTATGTCAGACACACACACACACACAGTCATGGTGACAGGGGAGGGCATCTAACATATAGAAACTTTTTTTTTTTTTTTAATTTTTTTTTCAACGTTTTTTATTTATTTTTGGGACAGAGAGAGACAGAGCATGAACGGGGGAGGGGCAGAGAGAGAGGGAGACACAGAATCGGAAACAGGCTCCAGGCTCCGAGCCATCAGCCCAGAGCCTGACGCGGGGCTCGAACTCACAGACCGTGAGATTGTGACCTGGCTGAAGTCGGACGCTTAACCGACTGCGCCACCCAGGCGCCCCAAAGATATAGAAACTTTAAGATAACATGTAAAAGATCAAATTATTCCACCTTCAATTCCTCTTCTCATCACTTCATGTATTTAGTATTATGTTTCTACAATATTTTATGATGTTAGCTTCTATACTACCTGTTGCTTAATTAGTGCTCAGAATATGGATGTGTCATATATCTTTCTTCTAAGAGAAGCATGTAATACCGGTGTACTCAACAATTATTGAATTGGGCAGTTGTGAAAAGGAGTAACCTCTTCCATGATTGTTTCAATTTCCAAAAACCTTTGGGTTGCATTTTTTTTTCTCTTGCAAAAAAAAAAAAAATTCTGCAAAGAACAGAACTATTTTAAGATACATATTCCTACAATATTGGCATGATAATAAACTTATTGCAAGGCTCAATTTATACTGAGTTGTTAAAAAGTATGGAAAGACATTTCCCTCTCTTTGAAAGCCATTTAAAAATATTAGAAAATGTGGACTATCTGGAACACTTCCTTCCCTATAAAAGCATTGTTGTAGGCAGCATGAGGAGAGGCATTCTTTTCAGCCTGAAATATTTTTACTTTAGAAAAACCATCTATGTGGGGGCGCCTGGGTGGCGCAGTCGGTTAAGCGTCCGACTTCAGCCAGGTCACGATCTCGCGGTCCGTGAGTTCGACCCCCGCGTCAGGCTCTGGGCTGATGGCTCGGAGCCTGGAGCCCGTTTCCGATTCTGTGTCTCCCTCTCTCTCTGCCCCTCCCCTGTTCATGCTCTGTCTCTCTCTGTCCCAAAAATAAATAAAAAACGTTGAAAAAAAAATTTAAAAAAAAAAAAAAAAGAAAAAGCATCTATGTTATGAAGAAGTCATCCTTACAGCACTGCCTCTAGCTCCCATTCCCCACAGCATCAAGTACAGATTCTGCCTATGTTTCCCTATAGCTTTTTACGTGATTGCCAGGAGCAAGATAAAAATGTATCTTGCAAAGCATGTTTTATTTCAGGTGCTGGAGGGGGGAAAACTGAATGCAATCATTTTCACTACAAATATTTTCAAACAAATTTGGAATAGAAAGCATCTGACGTCTCCAAAATATGCACATACAAAAAGGATCAGATACTTAATTCCCTAGCTAGAGCTCATCACTAGAGGAAAGTGGGTTTAATTTAAAATAGATTACTTTCATTCATTTAATATTCACAAATATTTGTAAAACTATTATTAAAACCCAGACACTATGCTAGACATAGGAAACACAAAATTTAAAGACTTGGTTCTACTTTTCAAGGGGATCAAAGTATCGTGGGAAAAGGGGACATGTAAGAAAACAAATCGTAACCCAAATGACTGCGAGAGAAGAGAGAGATCCAGAGCGCAAGGAGAAAGCACAGTGGATAAGCACAGGAGCCTCCCTCAGGTCAAAGTTCTAAGGAGGAACAAATGATTATAACTTTCAGGAAGTCTCAAAGTGGCCAGGTCCATTCAGAAGTGAGGAAGGATATTGCAGGCAAATGGAACAGCAAGTATGAAAGTAGGAGAAAGTAAAGTATATATAAACACCTAACATTAGCTCAACCTGGCTGACGTTATAAAGTACAACAATGGGAGGGGGTGATGGTGGTGTGAAACGAGGCAGGAAAGGATGGACATGGCGTCAGATCATGAAGAGCATTTGACTAAAGAAATTATACCATCAGTGTGTGTGTGTGTGTGTGCGTGCGTGTGTGTGTGTGTGTATCCGCGCGAGCACGTGCGTGCGCACACTAGAAATATCACCCTACAGGCAATACAGAGGATGGGTTGGGGTTTGTGGGGGCGACAAGACAATGTGCAGGCAAATCTATTCTAGTTATCCAGCAGTCAGAGGTTGGAGATGTTTAGGAGATTGAGTCGAAAGGGCTTGTGATTCCTTATGAGAACAGAAAAGAAAATGGGAAAATGAAATGACTCTTAGGTTTATTTGTTGGGCGGCTGGATCCATGGTGGCATTGTTACAGAGACAATGCAGATCTAGAAGCATTTTAGTATGTGCGTATCTGCATGTGTGCACTTATTTTGGAGATGTGGGAATAACACATGACATTATATTAAAAGGTGGTTTGGGGTGCCCGAGTGGCTCAGTTGGTTAAACACCAGATTTCAGCTCAGGTCATGATCTCGCGGTCTGGTCCGTGAGTTTGAGCCCCGCGTCAGGCTCTGGGCTGATGGCTCGGAGCCTGGAGCCTGTTTCCGATTCTGTGTCTCCCTCTCTCTCTGCCCCTCCCCCGTTCATGCTCTGTCTCTCTCTGTCCCAAAAATAAAAATTAAAAAAAAAAAAAAAATGAATAGACGTTAAAAAAAATTTTTTTAAGTTTAAAATACAGTTCAGTGGATTTCCTGATTTCTATTTCCTTTTTTGTTTTCTATAATGAATATGGTCTTGATAGCTTGAAGTTAAATACATCCCATCCCAAGAGGCATTTCCTCATCATTTCATCCCACATCTGTGATAGCCTATACATGTAATAATTCAGAACCACCTGTCTATGGTAAAGTTCTTATTTCTTCCAACCCCCCACATCACTCTGTTGTTTCACCTAATTCTTTTTTATCAACCAGTTTCATTAGTGCCTGGTCTAATCGTTAAACTCTTTCAAAGGCAGCTTCAAATTTCTCTCTTCCAGATTTCTTCTGATGCCCCTTTCTTAATAATTCAGTATTAGTTAAGAGTATAGAAATCTTTTCACCTATGATATTCAAACTTTCAGCTACACGTGACACTAACAGACCTCTTTTCCTCATCTAAACAGGTAGAGGTTTCCTCCAAGCATTTTTCCCCCGTCTCCCCTTTTTGTTCTTTTTGTTATGTCTCTTTCAAGAATAGGTCTTTTCTGTCTGCTCCTCTATCCTTTCACCCACGGGAATACTGAGAAACTTTTAATTTCAAATTTAGTCAACGCGGAGTTTGATTTTTGTTCAAACATTTATCCTGTATGGCGTAATATTTAATACCTCAGACCCAAGTTTTCTGATGCATTTTAAAAGGGTAACATCTACTCATAGGATGCTGAGTCAACTAAAGAAAACACAACATATGTAAAGTAGTTAGCATAGTGCCTGACAAATGGTAGGCATGTCATTTACAACAGTTCTGTTACAATTAGTATTACAAATATTACTGGGCATTTCAAGGCAAATGACTAGGGAAATTTAAGTCTACTATTTTAGATATAGTTTAAACTGGCATCCTGAAGAAAGAACACTTTTCATTTCCATTTGGAGATTAACATTGGTTTGGATTTGCTCGAAATGGGTGACACACTATACTTCTCCAAATAGTGAAAACACTTGTAAAAATAAAACTCTAATAGGTTAATTTGAACCAGTTTTCTAATTCCCATGAGTACATTTATTATGTTTTTATTTCTCATAATCATACAGTCATAGAAAGAACAATTTAAGTGTTAACCAAATTAATGGTACTCATAAAAATTGTTAATTTGATGATGCGCTGATTTTATTATTAATGGTTTTTAATAAAATACTCCCCAATGGATAGTAACTCATAGTCTATAATTTACTAAAATAATGATTTGATATCATGTGGTACTCTCTAATTCACACAAAATAGTTTTGTATATTTCATGTTTCATGTATGTTCAGATGTGCAACAAAGAAAAATGTTGATTCATTGCCTATAGCCAATCATATTAACAAATATCAAAGATGAAATGAAACTGCCTGTCTCATATTTTCATTCTACTTCCTATATAAAGAAGAATTTCTTCATTTTAAAAAGTGGAATTATAAGCATTAATAAAAAGGAATGGAAGTTCTTAACGATAAGGATATTAAAAGAGAACAGACTGTTGGACCATAATGTAGTCTCTGACTGGGACAGACGGTGTCATGGTAAATAACCAAAGTCTTAGGGAAATTCACAGGTGAGACAGATTCTTAGCAGTGGTCCAGCTAAGAAAACTATAGAACAAGAAAATCACTATAATTCTTGAAGACGATCAATGCTAATAAGAATTCTTCTCTGTGAAATTGAAATAAACATGAATATATTCTGTAATGTTGTATTCAGAGAATGGTTGTTGAGTTCTTGAAAGAAAAACCTGCATATTTTCACAAGGACAAGTCATTGCTTCTTAGTCTTTTTTTTTTTTCCTTTTTTTAATATAATATAAAAGCTGGTCATTCAGGGAAATACTATCTGTTGTTTCATATTATTTCTAAATTTTAACATGGAATATAAGAACCCTTGCTATACACACTTTCAACAATAGGCAAATTATGGAAAGAGCCTAAATGCCCATCAACTGATGAATTAATTGATAAAGAAAATGTGGTTTATGTATACAATGGAATACTACTTGACAATGAGAAAGAATGAAATCCTGCCATTTGCAGCAATGTAGATGGAACTGGAAGGTATTATGCTGAGTGAAATAAGTCAGTCAGAGAGGGTCAGATATCATATGTTTTCACTCATGTGTGGATCTTGAGAAACTTAACAGTAGACCATGGAGGAAGGGAAGGGGAAAAAATAGTTACAAACAGAGTGGGAGGGAGGAAAACCATAAAAGACTCTTAAGTACAGAGAACAAACTGAGGGTTGATGGGGGTTTGGGGGAGAGGGGGAAATGTGTGATGGGCATTGAGGAGGGCACTTGTTGGGATGATCACTGGTGTTGCATGTAAGCGATGCACCATGGGAATCTACCCCAAAAGCCAAGAGCACACTTTACACACTCTATGTTAGCCAATTTGGTAATAAATTATATTAATAAAAAAGAACCCTTGCTATAGTCTTATGAATAATGTAAAATATTATATTCCATATATTAATGCAGTTTGGGACATTAATATTGATTTAAGTTGTAATAATATAATAAATGTTAATTAATGAGTCAATTTGGCAAATGGAGGATCTGTCTATAAATCTGTTTCATTCAGTAGTTTATATTTTTTCATATTTATTAAAGTAATATGTAAATATTTAAAAATCTCACAGTACAGAGTAGTTTATGTTTAAAAGCCTTAGTCCCTACCCTTTCTTTTCTCACCATAGTCATACCCATAGAAGCCATTGTTAGTGATTTCTATGCTTAGATTTCTATGCTTAGTTATATCCATTTCCTCTAAATGGTATGTTAATATTACTATTTCTTGATTTATCAAGAGTAGGCATTATTTATTGCTTGTTATACCATGACTTTGAAAATTTAGCTTACTTAAAAAATCTGCCTCACTCTCACCTCTTCTCAATAAAATAATAGCATTACTTTTTTTTTTTTTAATGTTTTTAAAGAATATATTTTAAGCCAGGGATTGAAACACTACTGTCTGTAGACTAAATCCAACTTGCCACCTTTTTAAAAATAAAGTTTATTGGAACACAGCCATATCCATCTGCTTATGGTTGTCAGTGGGTTTTTTTCATAACACAATAACCAATGATTAGTTGCAAGAGAGACCATATGACCTACAAAGTCTATCATGTGCTCTAAAGGAAACAAAATCGCCAGCCCATGGTTTAAACGCTTTTTTAATAAACAGAATCCCTTCTTCATAGACTGAATCCCTTTATTGTTAGAGAGTATATCAATATCCATAATCATTCCTTTACCTCTCATCCTTCTTCTTCCCACCAACTTGTATGAGCTATATTTTGACATTTACATTTTCAAGATTGGTGATATTTAAATTCAATTTGGCCATTATGACAAAACTTCCAGGTTTTATCTGTGAAGTGAGCCTAAGAATCGAAAATCAATAAAGTTTTTTTATTACTTTAATCATGTGCATAGTGCCCCTTGCCTACCTCAGTAATTTACTTCAGTTCGATTTCTTTTTTTTTTTTTAATTTTTTTTAACGTTTATTCATTTTTGAGAGACAGCGCAAGCCCGGGAGGGGCAAAGAGAGAGAGAGAGAGAGAGAGACAGAACCCAATGCAGGCTCCAGGCTCTGAGCAGTCAGCACAGAGCCCCAGGCAGGGCTCGAACTCATGAACCAAACATGACCTGAAGTCAGAAGCTTAACCGACTGAGCCACCCAGGAACCCCAAACTTCAATTCAATTTCTACTGTGTCACTCAAGAAAACATGTTCAAATGGATTATTCTTAGGGTTCCTGGGTGGCTCAGTCGGCTGAGTGTCTCACTCTTGATTTCAGCTCAGGTCATGATCCCAGGGTCGTGGGATCAAAAGCCCCATATCAGGCTCTGCACTGAGTGTGGAGCCTGCTTAAGGTTCTCTAAGATTCCCTCTGTCCCTGAAATAATAATAATAATAATAATAATAATAAAGACTTCTTCCTTCCCACATCCCAACAGCTTGTCAAATATGTGTCTTATTTTAAATTTAGTCCATGAGTGTAACAAACAGAACTCTACGATGGTCCTCAAGATCCCCATATCCTGTTGTACAGAACTTGCATAATCCCCACAATGTGAATATGGTGGGTTCTAGTCCTGTGCTTATGTTATGTTATATGGCACTTCACTTTAAGAAAGGGAAACTACTTGTAAGAACCTAACTTTATTACGTGAGCCATTTAAATTTTTTTTTTCAACGTTTATTTATTTTTGGGACAGAGAGAGACAGAGCATGAACGGGGGAGGGACAGAGAGAGAGGGAGACACAGAATCGGAAACAGGCTCCAGGCTCTGAGCCATCAGCCCAGAGCCTGACGCGGGGCTCGAACTCACGGACCGTGAGATCGTGACCTGGCTGAAGTTGGACGCTTAACCAACTGCGCCACCCAGGCGCCCCACGTGAGCCATTTAAATCTGGGTGCTAATTTCAGATACAGAGGAAGGAGAGCAAGAAGTCAGACGGATGCAATCCTGCTGACTCTAAAAAAGGTAAACCGCTAATGATTGGGGAGGACGTGGGAGAGGGTATGCTGTAGAAATTGACAGCAAACCCCTGCTGACAGCTAGCAAGACGATCGGGACCTCAGTCCTACAGGCACAAGGAAACAAATCCAGCCGAAGTCCCAAATGAGCTCAGAAGGGGACTCTTTCCCACGTCCTTCAGATAAGAACTTAGTCCTGCCAACAACACCTGACACTTTGAGCTCAGCCATATGAGGCCCTGGGCAGAGAACCCATTCATACTGTGCCAGATTTCTGACCTACTGACGGTGAAACAATGAATGCTGAGCTAATAAGTTGCTTTTGTTTTAAGCAGCCAACTTTGTGATCATTTGTTACCTGGCAATAGAAAACAAATACATCTATCAACTGAATTTTGATAGTCAAAAAATCCCTGAGGACAGGCAAGACTTTTTCTTTACCATATTGAGGTAGTTTTACAACATGCCCACACATACACGTTGACACTCCTTCTACAAAACATGGGGTTTAATTCCTCTCTACTTGAATATGGCTGATTTTAGTGAATTATTTTTAACGGATAGGATATACCCAGAATAAATGATGTGTGGCTTCCTAGGCTCAGTTGAAAGAGTGATAAATGCCCCAAACTGGAAGCAACCAAGGTGTTCTTCAGTAGGATAATGAATAAACGAATTATTTTAGATTAACACTGCTGAATATTATTCAGTGATCAAAAGAAACAAGCTATTAATCCACAGCAACATGGATGAATCTTAAATGCAAATTCCTAAGTGAAAGAAATCAGTTTTATAAGATTGCATGTTGCATGCTTGCATTATATGACATTCTAGAGAAGGGAAAACTATAGAGATGGAAAACAGATCCATGGTGCCAAGGCTTGGAGTTGGGGAGGGGTGACTAGGATTAGGTATAGGATACAAGATTTTTTAGAGCTGAGAGACTATTCTCATGAGACTGTTTAACACTATGTGTCAAATCCTATAGAACTTCACAGCATAAAGAGTAAATATACATGCAAATTTTTAAAAACTCAACCAGGGGGGCGCCTGGGTGGCTTGGTCGGTTAAGCCTCTGACTTCGGCTCAGGTCATGATCTCACGGTCTGTGAGTTCGAGCCCCGCGTCGGGCTCTGTGCTGACAGCTCAGAGCCTGGAGCCTGTTTCAGATTCTGTGACTCCCTCTCTCTCTGCCCCTCCCCTGTTCATGCTCTGTCTCTCTCTGTCTCAAAAATAAAAAATAAAAAACGTTAAAAAAAAAAAAAAACCAGGAAGGCAAAGGATCCCAGAATTGAATGCAGACTGTGACAAAAGGATCTAATACAAATACAAGATGTAACTTCACTGAAAATGGCAGAGAAAAAGGAGTATTGATCTAAATAACTTAGGAAATGACTATACAGTGTAAGACCAAAGACAAAGGAAGTGTAGGTAAGTGTTGTACTCTAGTTGGTAAAATTGTCTCTCACGGGAGTACAGGTTCACAATTCTGAAACCACTACACGTGTAGACTCAAACAATAAGTAAATAGATGCTAGATGGTAGGAGTCAGGACTTTTAAGGAGGAGGGAATGGGAAGTTACAGATAAGCAAGAGGGGAAGGCTAGAATGAGCCATGAGCTGACTAAAATTAGAGCTATCAGTTTGGACTCAAGTTTAGCTTAGTATAAATACTGATAGATATATGAACACATAGATAGGTGTATGTGCATGCATTATACAGATACATATAGTTCTTTGCTCTATCTGCTGAGAAGACCTAAAAGCAATGAACATCCCCAGAGTCCAGGTCTTAGTTTCAAACCCCATTCTCCAATGAAAGTACACAAGGCTTTTTTGGGAAATGGCTGATTCTAGGGCTGGGGCAGGAAACAAGATCCTTCTGATCTTGTAGTATCAGAAGGAATGTGGAACCAACTAAAAGAAGGCCTCATAGTCAGAGCTGAAACAATTTGAGCAACAAAATAAATGAAGTAATACTGAATTATAGCCCCAAATATAAAATAAATATTCATGAGTTCAGACTGAAATGGTGGCAAATTAAATGGGAGAGAAGAGACAAGTCTTCCATACAGAGGAATTCCAAATAATGTATATAGCTACTCTTCCCTCAAAGAGGTAGGGCGTAACTTCTCACCCTTCGTGTGTGGGCTGTGCTTAGAGACTTGCTTCCAAATAATATAGAAAGAAGGGAAATAAAATACCTTGACAGTAGAACAACCTGACACACAGTACCTGAGCCAGGAGAATGAGGCTAACCGCATCAGTATGAAAGTCAAGTTCCCTTGCTATATGGTATTGAGAATGGCACCTCATCTCAGTGATCATCTACCTCAAACAAGCATAATCACAGTTCTACCATGAGAGAAACACCAGCTAAATTTACATTAAAGGTCATACTAGTAATCCTCAAAAGATATTAGGGAAAATAAATGAAATCTGAATAAAATACGGAATTTCGTTAGCCATAATGTATCAATGTTGTTTGATGAGTTATGAAAAATGTAACAGATTAATGCAAGAGGTCTACAATATGAGGGACTGGCTTCGGGGTATATAGGGCTCTCCTTACTATTGCAACTTTTTATGAAATCTACATTCTGGAATAAAAGATTAATTGGGAAAAAAAGTAATAGAGTTTCTGCCTCTCTTTCTCAGAACATGCCTTGGGAACCCTGAGCTAACATGAAAGTCTAACCAGCCCAAAGCCACTGTGCTGGAAGAATCATGTGGAAAGACCAAATAGAGATAGAGATGCCTCTGGAGACCCAACTGTTTCAGCCCGGATGTTTGTTTTCCCAGTCTTCCGGACATGTGAGTGGGTGACATTTGAAATGAGTACAGTTCTAGCCTTTGAACTGCTCCAGTAGGTAAGTAGAACAGAGATGAGCTGAGCCCTGTCCAGACTCAGATTTGCAAGTAAATAAATGTTGCAGTTGTTCAAAGCTACTAAGTGTTGAAGTGGTTTGTCATGTGCCAGCAGATGCATGGAACATTCATATTTCCTAAAACGTTACCATGGTAGATCTAAAACAGATTTTTTAAATTGTTATTAATTTTGCTCAATATTTGTCAAGCTCTTTTAGTTTGAATACATCTCCCTTAGCTCTGGAAATATTCTTAACTTTTTTTTTCTTTTAAATAATTTCTCTCCAACCTTCCTCTGTGGTTCTTTCTCAGAACTCTAATTAGTTCAACACTATTTTTTTTTTTTAATTTTTTTTAACGTTTATTTTTGAGACAGAGAGAGACAGAGCATGAACGGGGGAGGGGCAGAGAGAGAGGGAGACACAGAATCGGAAGCAGGCTCCAGGCTCTGAGCCATCAGCCCAGAGCCCGACGCGGGGCTGGAACTCACGGACCGCGAGATCGTGACCTGAGCTGAAGTCGGACGCTTAACCGACTGAGCCACCCAGGCGCCCCGGGTCAACACTATTTTAAATGGATACTGAATAACTTTCTTTTATCTCATATTTCCCATGATTATGTGCTATTAATATATATGTTTGAGGAATTTCTTTGACTTTATCTTTTTCTCATTTATCTTCCTTGCTTTTTGTCAGAAGTATTTTAAACTTGGGGGCGCCTGGGTGGCTCAGTTGGTTAAGCGCCCAACTTCACCTCAGGTCATGATCTTGCTATTCGTGAGTTCAAGTCCCATGTCAGGCTCTGTGCTGACAGCTCAGAGCCTGGAGCCTGCTTCCTATTCTGTGTGTTCCTCTTTCTCTGCCCCTCCCCCGTTCTCTCTCTCTCTCTCTCTCAAAAATAAACGTCAAAAATTTTAAAAAAGAAGTATTTTAAATTTTGAATGCTTATTTCTTTTCCTGTGATCCTTTCATGACAAGCCATGACATCCTTTTATTTTATGAATGCTATATGTGTCTATATACATACACATAAATCTTTCTAAGGATAAATTAACTTTCCATTCTTGCATTACCTCTGTTTCCTTTAATATTTCAAAATGATGCCATAAAATGGTTGACCGATACTAGTTTGTTCAAAAATGGGTTTTATTAACAAGCAGCTTTTGCCAAATAGTGAATGGAACTGGGCGTCAGTCATTGTGCCTGGACCTCCCTAAATGCCAAAAGACACCAGTGTCTCCTATATTCTCTTCACAGATAAATTTATTTAGATAATAATTGTCCTTTGCTTGTGTTGTTGTGTGCATTTGCTTGGGTAGTTACTGCCTGGCCTCTTGGTAAGGGATAGAGTATTGCTGTCATAGGAACTCAATCAATCCTTCTCTTTCAGTCCCTCTTCTCCCTCTGGCCCTCTGAAGTTACTTGCCTTGTTGTCAGGGGCAGCTTTATCTTCTCCTTGGCTTCAGCACTCTCTGGGGTTATCAGCCCATCTGTTTTTCATATTCCAGAGGTGTTTTAGAAAACTTGCTCTGCTGATATCCCAGCTTCTATTATGTTTATGGTTGTAAGATTATATCACAATAATCCTATATGCGGGACTATATATTTAACGACATTTTAATGGGTTCCAAGGGAGAGGAGAGGAAAGTATTTGCTCTTAAATTAGAAGTGAAAAACCTTATTAATGGCCTAGAAAATGATATTAATGAGATACAATTCACATGTTCATAGTGCATAAATCGAAAGGGAGAGATGAAGAGTAAAAAAACAAGTTCTAAAAGCTCAGTCGTCATCGTTGTCATCATCACTATTACGGTTCCAGGCACTCTTCTACAAGTTTTACATGTGTGTTTGGTTCATAAAACAATCTAACCACCTCCCGCCACACCCTCTGCTTTCAATCTAGTCTACGTTGCTGTCATTTCTCACCTGGACTATTGCAAATGCCTAGTCAGTGCTTCCATGCTTTCTCCATAATTCACTTACCACAGGGTTATCAAAATGATGTTTTAAAAATAGAAATTGGATCATACCACTGTCTTCCTTAAAATACTCCAGTCAACTTGTGAATCCCTTAGAATAAAACTGAAGTCTTTTGATGAGCTATAAATCCTACAATACCTAATCCCTCCTGAAATCTTTGTTTCATCCCATATTTCTCTTTATTTTTGCTCCCTGTGCTCCAAATACATTACCTTTTGCTGTAAAGGTACATACTCAGAATTGTTATGTAGGTTAGATGAGATCAATATAAATACATCTTTTGAAAGATATTAAACAAGTGTCATTTACTACTAATTACATCCTTAGCTTAGAAGGATTTGAGGGGTGTGTATGTGCATGCATGTGTACGTGTGTGTGTGTGTGTGTGTGTGTGTGTGTGTTTTGGCAAGTTGGATTTTAGCGAGTGTGCCCACATATTGAATTGTCAGTGTGTGCACTTTCCTGAGAGCAGATATTCATTGCACTTGTGACTTCTCAAGGAGATAACAGAGGCTAAATTAACCAAGCCATAAGTTAGCCTAGAGCTGTCTCCTGGTTTATTCTCTGCATCAATTTAGCTGGGGATCTTCTGAAGAATATTTTTCAGGTATCACTAGAATAACAACTTCTCTAGATAAAAGAGGAAGTGTCAGTTGGTAGGTCAACCATCCAAAGTACTGGAGGGATAAGGAGGTTAAAGTGGCACAATTAAGCAGATTTAATTTATATAATTAATGCCAATCTAGATGACCCTTACTGCTCATTCAAGGAGATATAAAAGAAACTGAAGGAATATAAGTGAGCTCAAAGGTTTTGCATTTTGTGTCTTTATCACTACATTTCTCATTTTGGGGAGTTTGCCAGCTAAACATTTGTGTCCCTTTACTTGGTTTGTGCAAAATCCCCAGAAAAGAGCATCCCTTTGTATTTCGTTAGGCCATGTATGGTTTATCCATCCTTGAGGATGTGGGTAAAAGTATCCACATGATTCACAAGAGCGTGTTTCAACTCCTTATGCTTATACACACAGTACCACTTTCATAGCAATGCTTTTTGTTAAATCCAAGGAGCAGAATAATTTAGTAAGACCATTATTGTGGCTGCAGGCCATGTGCTGGCATTAGAAACTACATTTCCCCATTTTCATCTAACTAGGTTGATATAAGTCATTATTTTTAATGATCAGAATCAGTGACTATTCTGAATGTTTATGGTTACTTACTTAGAAATGGCATATTCTCTACTTAACAACTTGGCAAATGATGATAATGGTGTTTCAGTATGGGTACAGCCAGGGAGGTGGAAACCATTTAAAACAAAGAGAATTTAATGTAGCAAATTGATGACAGAACTAATAAGTAGGTTTGGTGAAGCAACATGGAGATTAGCAATAACAAGAAGATGCTACACCCATTCCTATAGGCTAGAAGAAATAAGAGAAGAGATTTTACTAAAGAGAGTAAAATCCAGGAGCTAAAATTACCTAGCAGAAGTTGGAACAGTGACTGGGGCACCTGGGTGGCTCAACTGGTTAAGCATCTGACTTCTGCTCAGGCCATGATCTCACAGCTCATGGGTTCCAGCCCCATGTCGGGCTCTGTGCTGACAGCTCAGAGCCTGGAGCCTACTCTGGATTCTGTGTCCCCCTGTCTCTCTGCTCCTCCCCCACTCATGTTCTGCCTGCCTCTCTCTCTCAAAAATAAAAAACAGTTTTAAAAAGTTGGAATAGTGATAAACTTTTCAGAATAAATGCAGTTTTTGGAAATGCTGCCTGATGTAGTAGGAAGGTAGGGGGAGAAATACCCTAGTTTCTCCTTGTTTGCCATCTGCCAATCTCCTGCCAATATCTTATGTTGGGCAAACACAAGAAAATCTAGTTGAATCTGGAGGCTGGGAAGCACAGTACGTAGAATTCTGTGACACAGAGCTTAGCAGAGGGAGGCAGAGAATGGATCTGAAAGCAAGCAAGACCAGAGTGGCAAAAATTATTGTTCATATGGGTCCAACAATAAAATGTATTTATTCAAAATTTAATTATATATCCATGCTGAAGTGGGCAGGTTCTTACATAAAATTGTATTTTGAAAGAACTTCATTGCTAAATGAGGACAGTAAACTAAAATCTTACTAGGAAGATTTAGCATTTAGTTTTACCACAAGGAGGAATATCCAAGGCAAGTAAAATTGTTGCATTTATGAACTCATTCATCTTTATATGGCTCCTTAGGATAATATATTTATATCAACTAATGTTAAGACAGGTATTAAAACTTTGTATTTATAGAGCTCCTGCCACCGTAGCAATCTTTGTTTTTGCCAGTTGATAGCCTCACTGTTCCTCCATGGGTGCCATCTTGAAATGTACACTCTTCACCACAGAGGACACTTGGATAGAGCAATATTAATTAAACGTGACTGTATGGAAATCTTTATGGTGTATATTCACAACACATGATGTCTTCATATCCAACAGCAAAACAAATTTTTTGGATTCTGCTAAACTGAAACCACATGATCACTAGAGAGAAATTAAAAAGAAAATTCCTTTAGATATTCATTATAGATTGGTGCCTATTATCAAAGCTTTTTGATGAGAATATATGGATGTTTTGCCTCCATGGTGACAAATAACCAGATGTCTGGGAATATCCAGCAGTTCCGATGAGTATTTCTTAACTTTCATCACCATATTTGCAGTGACACCAACACTAACATATGGGAATTAAAGCTTGGATGGCAGTATGTAGCTAAGAACAAATACAACTTTATATTTTCTTTTTGTAATTTTCTAAGTTTTGGAATTTATGCTATAATCTAGTTATACAGATGATTAAAATGTAGATGAATTGAAGATAAAGAGTCATTACCATTGTAATTAACCTGAAGGAACAATATCACAAAGTCCATCCTTTGGCCATCTTGGCTTTCTATTTCTTTTGCCCTGGTCATCTAGTGGGATTTCCTTTCATTCTCCCTTCAGTTGATCAGAGCATTATAGCTTTATGAATACTGTTTATTGAGAGTCTGATACATAAGCACAATCTTAAAATAATCTTATTGTTTAAATACTCTTTGTTTATCCATGAATTTATTCAATTATTCATTCAATGTTTATTGAGTGCCTGCATTGAGCTAAGTGCCTTAAATCTTGATACTACCATTTTACAATAAGGACATACTTTTAGAGGTTATGCCCATTTTAAAGAAGGGGAAACTGAGCTTTAGGAAGCTTAAGGAAGTTGCCCAGGATCACAAAATCTAGTACATGTATCCTTGGGATTCCAGTATAAGGAATCTGACTTCAGTATCAACAGATTTAACTAATATATGGTCTGAGTCTCCTGCTGTTATGCTCTTTTCCCTTTGTTATAAACCCTATCCTTGGGTCAATGGATTGAGCATATGACCTATGCCTAATCATCTTGAACAATCATGGTAAACCATAATCCAGATAATAGTTATTGACCCATGGAGAGTGTACGTGACTCAACTCAAGTAAATTATGTCACTTCTCAGAGATTAGTATATGAATAAAAAAAATCAGTCTCATTCATGAATATTGCTGGCTGGGGTTGCTCGAGGCTGGGAAGACTGGTCTGCAGAAGAGAATGGGGCCAACATTCAGAGAAAATGAAAGATAAATGCATAGAGAGAATACAGGGGTGGGTGGAGAGCAAGAGAGAGAATCTGCTGACAGCATTGAATCCCCAATTCCAGTCCAGGCCCCGAGGCTGCTTTTAAGTCCTTTTGTCTCTTCTTTTTTCTCTTTTGTTCTGTGAATTTCTAAAGCGTCTACAAAGACAAAAAAAAAATTCCTTTTTAATTTTTATGGGAATTTTTATTGGATCTCCTATAATGCAAGGAATCATGACTATTTCTTTCATCCAATATTATTTATATTTGTATAAGACATAAAGCTTAAGCAAATAAGGGGCACCTGGGTGGTCTCCGATTCTTGAGTTTGGCTTCATCATCATCTCATGGTTGCTGGATCAGGCCCTGTGCTGACAGTGGGGGAGTCTGTTTGGGATTCTCTCCCTTTCTCTGTCCCTCCCCTGCTCACGCACGTGTGCATGCTCTTCCTTTCTCTCACTCTCAAAGTAAATAAATAAACATATAAAAAACAAAGCTTAAGCAAATGAATTTCCAATGTGTAAAACCTAAAGGGATAGCTTAATGTGAGGGGACTTGCTTCATACCACATTATCATAGTTTTCAGACTCTTCCAAAAGATCTTCTATTGTTTAGATCTCCTTTACTTCAGAGTCCAAATCTCTGGATGAGGAGCTTCATGATGGGGATTCTAGGCTGTTTTGTTGGGCTGATATAATCCATTGAACTGGAATCATTTTAGGTCAGATGGGAACACTTGAGTTATTCACAATTTCTACCATTATTTGTTCTTGTAGTTTTTTTAAAACCTTGCCTACGTGACTTCCTCCTGACTCTGAAGACATTTACATTTATAATTCTTGTATTACAAATTTCCTTGGCACCCCTTACATCAAAAAAAGTGATTCATTTCTCATTTATCATTTTGTAATCTGATAGCTCCTATTTACATATCTGGTTCCCATGGAGGGAAGGAAACTTAAATTTTATCATGATAACCTGCAAATCTGGTTACCCAGAAGGAACTACATATAAATCCTATCAATTAGTATTTGTTTTATAATTTTTAGGCATTCTTTTGATAAGGTTAAGTGGCATACTATTGATGCAATGGATTATAATCCCAAATTCAAATGATTTTATCCGTATATAAAACTTACTTGACAACCACAATCGAGGACAGTGTTAAAACTAGTTGGATATTGGACACACAAATCTTGAAAGTCAATAGTGTATTAGTGATGGAGACAAGTGGAATGGGAACTGACTCTTAGTCCAACAAAATTATGTTTAGCAGCTCAAGGAAGTAGAATGGAAATGAATACTTGAGTTTCTCATTCAGGTGAATGCAACAAAAAGGCCAAGGTAAAGAGCATTTTAGGATATTGGCAAGGGTGTAATTGAAATGATAAATCATTAATTCTAAACTAGATTATGAGTGAAGTTAAATAAATCAAGGCTTAATTGGTTGAGAAAAGTAAAATAATATGAATAAAGTGATGGATGGATGGATGGATGGATGGATGATGGTTGGATGAATGGATGGAGGAATTAATTATCTAGAACAAATGCAGACATTTGTCAATTAACATTATATGTGTCATTTAAAAACACTGAGATTTCTGTAGTAGAAGTTTGAGATCACACTAAGAATATTCTATTTTTTCACTGTTAAGAATTCCTTTCTGTCAGTGTCCTAAGTATTCAATATAAACCCTTGGCCAAAAATATTTTATCACTTCCTGTAGAAAAGCCCTTGAAGAATTATGGTGAACACTTCAGCAATATGATGTTTTCACAATGAGATTTAATTTCAGCTCACCTGCCTCTCTAGTCGGTTTTAAATGGGAACTTCTTACATATGCTGCATGTAGTGCAAAAAGAATGATACGAACCTAAGGACCCATCCCAGGGGGACAGAAAACTGACATTGATGGCATCTAAATAGATTTTTCTAATGGGATCATCCTCTCCACTTCTTTAAAAATAATATCTATTGAGCTTATAATTTGTAGGTTCTATGGTAAATATTGGGAATAGAAATCTTCATAGATTGCCTCTGCTCTTTAGAAGCATAAAGTCCAGTAGGGGAACCAGGCACATAAACAGTAGGATGACATAGGTTTAAGTGGAGTATACCTATATCACAGAAATGGGAAAACCTAACTACCCACTGAATTGGGGAAGGCAAACAACATTTGAGGCTGGTTTTGATGGATAGTTCAACAAGAGAGAATGTGACAAATAGGAGTGCTGATCAGAAAATATTCACTGTTGTACATCTCTCCCTTTTGGTGGGGCACATTTCTGTACCATATTGATATTGGGATTGATTACATGTATGGCTTTAGCCAGAGGAAGTTAATGGTCATGATGCAAGCAGAGTCCTTAAATGTGCTAGTGTGATCCAGTATGGTCACTTGTAGTCAGTTATCTGCCAGAAGAAGAACAGACTCTCAAAAGCTGCTGGTCCAAGGAGAATGAGAAAACACATGGAGCCTACCTAATGCCCACCTACAGCCTGGAACCAAGGCCAGCAGGTCCCAAGTGAGCCCAGCCTGAAACAGAGCTATTCCACACAATGCACAGGAAGAAAACAAAAATGTGTGTTGCTCTAAGCCACTGCACTGGGTTTTGAGGTTGCTCGTTATGCCTTGTTATTTCCACATAACTAAATAACACAAAGGGAAAGTCCTGCTCTGTAGGAGGAATACTGCATGAAGATCGTGGCTATTACTTTGCTATGATTAGGCATCGGGTAACTATAAGAGAAAAATGGGAACTTAAAGACACAGTCTAAGCCTCAATAATAAAACTGAAGAGTTCAACACAATTTCATAGGGGGTGGGATATCATCAAAGTATTTTTCATAGAGGGAATAATATAATCATACTCCACAGTCAATCCTGAGACCTTATCTGGGAGGATATCTACCAGCAAATTTGCCCATTCATCAGATATTAATAAGCACCAGCGATGTGCCAGGTATTTGGGATATGTTAACAAAAATAAGATGTCTGTTCTTACCTCATAGTAGAAGGAAATAGATAATTAACAATAAATATGATAAGCAATGTGTACAGTATATTAGAAAGTGACAAATGAATAAAAAATAAGAAGAAGCAGAGCATCAAAGGGAGGGCTGCAATTTTAAAAAGGTTAGGTGGGGTAGGTCTCACTGAGAAGACAGCATCATCTCCAAATTTACAGCAGTCAAGGATCCTGCAAGATTGGCAACTATCATGTAGCTATAAGCATCTAGCCAAAAATCCCACGTAAATGACTCTATAATTAAGGGTCTAAACTGTTCCTTAAGAAAAAGTGTATGGTTCCTAACTTGTAAAGCATCAGATAAAAAGAGTCGTGGAATGTCGTGACTCCCATAATTATAGCAAAGACGTCTTCGTCAATATGTGCATTGTTCTGGCCTGTGATAAAGTGGTTCATGAATAGGCAGTAACTGCCACTGCTGAGCCACCTGGCATCTCGTGACAAAACATATTTTCAGCACCATGATCTGAGTCTTCCCTGGTGAGAAGTGGTGGTTTATGTTCATCAAAGCATACAGTGGAACCTTGGCAATCAGACCCAACTTGGCATTCTAGAAGGTCTCTTTCTGCTGGAGAATTCAAAGACTTGCCAGGGCCTTCTCCAGGAAACAGTTGAACCAATTTAATTACAGTTTCAAGTTACATTTTATGTTAAGGAAGACAGCATGACACTATTTGAATGATGCAAAAAAAATATTTGAAGTGCTTTCTTTGCTTTATAGGGCACACAACATGGATCACACATATCTTAGTGTTTTAAACGGAACTATGCTGATAGCGGCTGTATACTATAGATATGTGGTGCAAGGTGCTGTGAAATTTATTCATTTCCTAGTTTGCTATCTGAAGTAGTATAGATTTATGCAAATCTTTCTGCAAGATAATTTTTGGTAGTCAGCCTTGACACCTCCCTCTCCCTAACCCTCCATATGCTGCTCTATCAAGCCTGTCTCACTACTGCTATTTCCTTTTGCCTCTTCAGGCATCAGCCTCGTACACAACTGTTCTCATCTCAGAAACCTCCCAATGCACATTCTGTTACACCTACCACCTGTGCTCCGCATTGCAACCTGAGTGATCTTTGAAAAATGCAAATGGGACCACCACGAAGCCACTTAAATCTCTTCATTATCTTCCCACCCTTGTTTTGCTTCTCTCTTTTCCATCTTCTATTTTTAGTGAAAATTTACCTTTGCTCTCCAGGTACAGATGTTACACATCCTATTTCCAGCCTTTTAAAAGTCATTCTTAAATTTTGGGAATGCTCATGTAAAAATGTCTAGATATAAGATAAAAGCTATTTCTTCCAAGGAAATCTTCTCTTGACCTAGGCTCCTGTACCCTGTTTTATTATTTCATAGAACTCACTATGATGATACATAAAATTAAATAATTATTTATTTCATGTATACCTCATTCCCTACTACCAATAAAGGCCATAAGTATGGAAGAGAGGGATCCTATAAAGCTCCCACCAAATCCTTATTGTCAATCATAGCGCCCAGCATTTAACAAATACTTCTTGAATGAGCAGATAAATGAATGAATGAATCATTCAATCAAATGACCAATGAAGATATAATTCATATGCCAATCAACAGCTTACCACTGAAAGTGAGCATAAGACACATAAGAAAACTCTAGTAGACATGTTTCAGTATGTAAAGTAAAAGCTGTGTAGAGATGATATCTTCCACATACTGGGAAGGTTATAATGTACAATTCAAACTGCAAAGAATTCTCTTCCTGAAGGGGAAGAGAAAGAGATAGACAGAGACACAGAGAGGTGAAAAGAAAAAGAAAAAAATTTCAGAGTAGTCTATGGAACCCATCTCAATAACACTGCAGAATAAACACTGAGCTGAGAAAAAAACACATTTAAAGTTGTAGGATATGAAGTAACATTTGGCTATAATTACCAATGTCTTTTTGGTTCTGTTATACCCCTTCCCTTTTTTAATCCCCTGGCCTTTTTTTTCCCATGAAAACCAAACTATACAGTTGAGGCACTTGAAGTATTTTGGCTCTGGGCACGATCAACCCTGACAAATACAGGACATTGGCGACATGTGAAGGAGGATTGGTAGCCAGCATGGCAAGCTGCAGATGCCCACCCCACACCCATGGGAACACAGGCCCTTTGGCAGAAGTTTGAATAAAGACCACAGCCCAGGGCTGGATAGGGTAAGTTATAGCTCAGTAGATGCTACTGTGATAGAACATGGCCATGGTGAAGCCAATACCTTCCCTGTGCCATGATATGTAGGTGCCTAGAATGTTCCCCTAAGGGTCAGACACAGGGAAAGGGAAATCTGAAATTGGGTGACTTTAAGCAGGAAATAATTGATGATACTCTAGGGTGATTAAGTCTACCTAGAGTTGAAACAGTTTTCTGTGACCAAATATACTAAGAACTCAAAGTAAAGCTTCAGCTAAGTTAAAGAAGAAATAGAGGGTAGATATATTGTTGCACACCTGAATTTGTGGCTTGAAAATCTGTACTTGTTCCATTAGGAATTATGCAGACATAACCAGCTCTTTACAGATATTATATCCCAGCTGTTTATAAAGGCAGCCGTATGAACAGGGAAGCCCTCCAATTTCCTTGTTTCTTTGACTCCTTCCTCCCCCCAGGTCCCCTTTGGAGATTGTGTTGCCCATGGTTTTAAGACCTCAGATTTGGGCAGCCACAACTTTTCCCTCCATCATCCGGTGGTCCTCAGCTTCCCTACTTTGATCCAGCAGCAGCATAACCTAGCTTCCACTTGGGGGCTTGCTGTCTGGACTCTGTAATAACACGTGTCCACCATTTTGAAGGACAGAGGATCATTCTTCACAAATTATCCCATGGATCACATCCGTTTGGGGGGACGTTCTCTGCATGCTTCCACATAGGCATACGTCCTAGTCTCCTGAAGGCTCCATAGAAGGCAGCTTTCAATACATTGTGCATTTGGGACCTGCTGGAGAGTTCCAGTTTCCAGGACAATTCTAATTGGCTTCCTTGCATCTTGGGGCTCTGTATTCTAGCATCATATGCACGCCAGTTGCCTTTTTATTTTTTAAATGGTTGGGGCACCTGGGTGGCTCAATCGATTAAGTGTCTGTCTCTTGACTTCGACTCAGGTCATGACCTCACCATTCATAAGTTCAAGCCCTACATCAGACTGCACTGACGGCAGGGAGCCTGCTTGGGATTCTCTCTCTCCCTCTCTGTCTCTGCCCTTCCCTGACATGTGCTCTTGCTCTCTCGCTCTCTCTCTCTCAAAATAATTAAACTTTTTTTTAAAGTATTGTATTTTTTAAATGGTTGTTGTAGAGACACTAGGGAAGTTTGTTTACATTGCCTTAGCTTTAGCTGATACTGAATGAAGATGCCAGTCTCATTTCTCTCAAAAATAAGCAGAAATCAAAAGTCAACATTTCTGCCTAGCAATGAAAAATATAGTTTTCAGGAGAGTGGCATCATTTTTGCAGAGTGTTTGGGCGTTCATCCAAAGTGTATTTGATAGCCATCTCCATGGATATTTCTGCATAGGTTTTAGTAAAACCTACATTCTTAAGAGTTCAGGCTGATCATTTAAAAAATAATAGAGTAGCTCTAGATTCTGTATCCCAGTCAACTAAAGTAATTCATGCTATAGGCAAACCCAGACACTGAGAATGCTTTTTAGTATTTCAATTGTTTGGATAAAGCATGATGTCTCTGTTCCTCAAAAACCTGTGGAAATTGTGCTGTTGCAAACAACATTTCGACAAGAAGCCTGAGGCTGTTTTTTATCCTTCTTTTTTAAACTACATAATTGTTCTCTCCCTCTCAATCTCTGTCTTCACGTATAAATATGTGTGTGTGTGTGTGTGTGCATAAATACATATATATAAATACATGTATGTAACTTTCTTGAGAAGGCAAAGTAAGATTCTCTTCTATTTTCCTGGGAAAATATTCTTCCGAGATAGGCTTGTCAGTAGTTTTCTTATGCTATATTTCCTTAATGTTTGATGCTGAATTTGGATGTTAATCCCTTTTGTACCTCCAAGTGCCTTCAAAACAATGTGGATACATTCTGCTTGAATTAATTTCTTCACATACATAGGCAATGTTTTCTTTCTTTCTTCAAAACTTGAGCAGGAATACTGGATATCATTATCTATTTAGCCATTCAAGTACCCAAAGAGGGAAGGGAAGATCCCAAAGCTATGAGCATTTGCCATTTAGGAAGTTACTCTCTGTACGGTTTCTGACTATATTTGTTGCAGACTCTTTTTCAAGGACCAGTTTTGCTATAGATGGAACATGTCCTTTCTCAATTCTGAGGGTGACCCTCAGGCATCATTCCTTCTCTAGAGTAAGCCAGTCACTCTGAAGAAAAATCAGGGAGAAAGGAGAGTTTTTCATTTGATGTGGCGACTACGGCTGATATATTCAGTTGCAAAATACTGTTCCTCAAACTTCCTTTCCTTCCTTACTCCCTCCCTTACTTCTTTCCATCATTGCCTCTCCCTCTCTTTCTCTCCTTCTTTTTCTTTTCTCAGCTACTCCTGCAACTTTTCCAGGTCAGGAACTTCCTTCAGCAGTGGAAATAACCTTGGCTTCTACAAGAAAGCCAAATTCAGGAGAACTTTCTTCCAGCTGTCTGGCTGTAGCTTTGGAGTAAAGACCAAGTAAAGCAGTAGAAAAAGAGCTCTAAATGGGGCATTTTCCAGTTTTCTGATGACTTACCCATCTTCTGGTACTCATGTGAAGCTACATTAGTGGGAACTCTTAGGCTTTTTCTTTTAATTACCCCTTCAAGGAAAAAGGTTAGGCATTCCTCCTCAGGGCCTTTTATCAGTTTATCCAGATAACATCAAATCGGGAGGATTGTGTTTTAAGTTTGTTGTCTGAGGCTGCACTCTTCCCTTGTCTCAATAAGGGAAATACTTTCTTTAAAAGTTTTTAGGATTTTTTTTTCAATGCATCACTACATTTTGGAAAGACTATTTGCAAACTATTCTTTCCCAGCTTCCCCAGATGTAAATTAAGTTTTTAATGGTATGCTCAACTCATATTTTTATAACAATAATCATTTCTAGAAGGTGCTTGAAATGAGGCAGGTCTGAGTTTCAAATTCCATTTAAGCCACTTAGATCAAGCGGTCTCGAACAAGTTCTCAACTTAATGAACCTAAATTTTCCTACATGTAAATTGGAGATAATCTGGAAAAGTTGTTTTGAAGATTAGATATGAGATACTCTCTAAAGCCTTCTCAGGATACAAAACTTCCTTCTTTTTAAAAGAAGACTTTTGTGAAAATTAATCAAAATTCCCAACTAATTCTCATGCCTTTCCTTTCCTTCTATATTCTTCATGAACCTGTGGGAAATACTGAATGCAAAAATTCCACGATAATCTCTACAATCATTCTCTCACTTTTGTATTATAAATAATCATTCTGTATACTCAGCAACTCCAGTAGGCAGGCATACTTAGAAGGTATACTGTAGAAATAGATCACTTTTTTTTAGAAAAGGAATTGAAAGAGATTCATCACTTTAATCCTGTCTTCCTTTAATCTGCGTGTTCCTGATTTTGCAATACACTGTTGAACCATTTCAATCCAACTCAAACCAAGAAAGGGCTAAATCACAAACTTGAAACAGGTTATCTGGTGATATGTATCCTTTTCTTAAACAAAGATTTTGCTTTTATGAGTCCTTGTTACCTTTCACCAGGGTCCATCAAGAGGAACAGTTCTATTTCTCACAAAGTAGCCAAGCTACATGAAGCTATTCCTACACCACCTGCTATCTCCTGTGCAGAGAAAGGTTATTTTGTCTATAAATATAGACAAATCTATAATTTGGTTTGACAGTGAAACTGCCTGAGAAATAGCACTCCCCCAGGAGCTGACGGAGCTGGCCACTGCCTAGGACAGGAAGTCATGGTCTAGGTCTGAAAGGAACTGAAAGGAGACAAGCAGGGTGCTGACTCCTGTATCCGCCAGCAAATGTCAATTAAAGTGAGATGACTTTACTTAGCAGTTATTGCTTTTAGCCAAAGCCTCGCAGGCCTTAGTTCAAACCCGTAGCATGAGAAGAGGTAGAGGTCCTTTTTGTGATCTTTGTAGTTCCTAACTTGCTTTCACAGGTCAGGGAGCTTAGAGGGGGAAGGACAGCAAGGGGAAATATTGAGGTTGAATAGTCTGTTGGCCTAAGCTGTATGGTTACATTGTTTCTACCCCCTCTCTGTCCTTTTAAGAAGATGCCTATACTTTATTGTGAAATAAAAAGCCACCGGTGGCTTTCAGGTCTATTTTTCATAGACAAATTTCATGAAATGTCTGTGTGATTTTTATCTCAAGGCTCAGAGGTGGAATAGAATGGGTGTCAAGAGAAAAATAAATAAATAAATTAAGTCAGCCAGGCTGGGTGCAAATTCCAGGGCTACCTGTTACTAGCTGTGTGACCCTTGGCAAAGCTACTGAATTCCTCTGTTCCTGTATTTTCTTGCCCAAAAATTAGTTGTAAAATACAGCACTTAACAGATAAGATAGTTGCAAAGCTTAAATTAACTAATGTATTTTAAGTGCTTAGTTTTATAGATAATAAATAAATCCCACCTATTATTAATTAAAGTACCCCAAAACTGACTTAAGGTAATATGTATTTGAATGTCCATCTTCCAAGCAGAATCAAGGTTTCTAAACTCATAGTATATGACTTGTTAGAAGACATCTTGGAATATTCAAGGTCAAGCCATGAGCCTGAGGGACCCTGACTTTTTGTTTTGTTTTTTTTTGGGGGGGGGGAGTCAAAATTCCTAAATAAATGCCCCTTATCATTTTTTTTTTACCTATTCATAGGGGAAAAAAATCAGTATTGTGTTTTTGACCAATGTATAGAAAATCTAACACTAGTTCTGTGGAAAGGGCCCTGTGAAATGACTTGTCTAAAATAGGGTTTCCAGATAAAATGCAGGGCATCAAGTAAAATTTGAATTTTAGGTAAAAAATAAATTATTTTTTTAGTATAAGTATGTCCTGTGAAATACTTGGAATATATTTATACTTAAGAAAAACACGGTTTATCTGAAATTCAAAATTAACTGTATCTCATTTTTTATTTGCTACATCTGAGAAATCTAATCCAAGAAGACAACAAGACTGAACTTCCTCTGTCCCAACCAGCATCAGGATAAAACACAAGAATATCCAATATTCTTAGGAGTCACTTGAAATAGCAATTTTATAGAACTGATATTTTAAGATGATAATCAGGATATAAAAATAGTTATACTTCAGAGGTGCCTGGGTGACTCTGTCAGTTAAGCGTCCAACTCTTGACTTCGGCTCAAGTCATGATCTCGTGGTTCACGGGTTCAGACCCTGCATGGGACTCTGCATTGACAGTGTGGAGCCTGCTTGGGATTCTCTCTCCCTATCTCTCTGCCCCTCCCCTGCTCACTCTCTCTCTCTCTCTCTCTCTCTCTCTCTCTGTCAAAATAAATAAACTTAAAAAAATTAAAAAAATAGTTATATTTTATATTTATATACTATATATGTATATATATTTATTTTATATTTATATACTATATATTTATATACCATATATGTAACATATACTTATGCGTTATAAGTTATAATTATTGATTGGCTATTAGATTAATAAACTCCCTAAATAAAAGTAAAAATATTAATTTATCCATTCCTACATTCAGTATATACTATATCTCATAAACACAAAATCTGGACTAAAAAAATCTAAATACTTGCTATTTTCCAGAGGTAACAAATATTTACCTTTAAAATTTATTTTTGTTCACTTTTTGCCAGTTAAAAGATGTAGCATGTTTCAGGGCACACAGATTTTAAGGGAAAAATCACTTCTAAGAGAGCAAATGATATTATAAATCAGTGCTCTCACATCTTAACCAGTTCAAGATGGTATCATCAAAGGGCCTAACATGGTATTTACTTCAAAGATGATATTCGAATATGTCATTTAGGATACTATGCATAACATATCTATCAAGAAGTCAGCATCGCTTTCTAATTTGTGTAGTTTTTGGTGTCTCCTGGATCTACTATGACCTGCTCTGTAAGGATCTCCGTAACTTCCTTTTTCATAATAACTCCTTTGTCTCCCATAATTTCCCTCCCCACCATAATCTCCTCTTCGTTGGAAACCTCCTTCCCCCGACCCCAGCTTCCGTCATCTCTTACTTTCTACCCTCCCCACCATTCTCCACCCACTTTCTCAACCTCCCACCATCCCAGATGTATCCTCCACTCCCCCCAACCTCCTCAATGGCCACCACCACCACCCCCAATCATTTCTTTCACCACCTCCTTGTTTCTTTCTGCACAGGGGTATTTTAGAGAGTGGTGATCCAATGGCATGTGTTGTTCTTCCTCCCTTATCGAGCACCCTTCCCATTAGCACCTTATTTGTGACACATGTCCATTCTCCTGGCGGGTTCTACTGTTTGTTCTAATGATCTCGGATGGATCTTTGCAAGCAGCAAGTGGATGTGCCAAGGTCATAATTGCCACATGTGGAAATAAATAACACTTAGGCTAATATAGTCTTGCTATGTCATCATCTTTTTCAGATGAACCAGATTCACATATTTTCTGCAAAGTTGTTTAATTTAAACATGCAAATGACATGTTTACAGTGATAACCAAATGGCATGTTTCCACTAAGATGCAACCAACTACTGTTTCCTGTATCATATCACTATATTTATTACATTCTTTTTTTTAAAAAAAATAGAAGTTACTTTTTTAATTTTTAAGAAGCAGGGAAGATTTCTCATACTGCTAAAGATTGGTGGAAGGGAAATCTCATAATGAAGCTGAGAGATACAAAGTCTAAAAAAACTCCATTTTACAGGATGTTAGCCTTTTGCTTAAACATTCAGACATAACTTACACCATTTCCAGAAATAAGATTTATCACTGATGGAATCTAGAGTCTAAATGAATATACATAAACTTCTTCTGAAACAGCTGAGGGCAGCGGTGTCTACAAGCTGAGTGGAGGGGCTGTATTTATTATATTCCTATTTAGAACGTTTTTATATTGAAAAATTCTATCTTTAGCACTCAAATAAATTTCTGGATTAAAATGCTAAATGCATGGAATGAAACCTCCTAGGCTACCTCTACAAAATTATGACCAGGTTTTATGTATAGATTTTAAAAACAAATAAAATTTGTTTTCTATATGATGATTTCTTCAGAGTTGGAGAGAAATGTGGCTATTTTACCACTACAATGACCTGTGAATATATCATGGCCATGCAGTTCAAAATGTTTTGCCAGAGATTATTTTTAAAAATAAAATATTGCTGGGGGGCCTGGATGGCTCAGTTGGTTGAGAGGCTGACCCTTGATTTCAACTCAGGTCATGATCCCAGGGTCATGGAATGGAACCCCATGTTAAGATTCTCTCTCTCTCTCTCTCTCTCTCTCTCTCTCTCTGTCTGTCTCTTCCCCCATTTGTGCTCTCTCTCTGTTTAAAAAAATTAAAAATTAAAATATATTGATAATGAATCTTGAACTCTTACTTTAATATTAAAGTTTCTTAACCTTGTCTTTTGTTTGAACCATCAGTAGCTAACTGTAGAAGAAACAAAAATGAGATGTTAAACAAAGATTAATTTAAAATATCTATCAAATATCTTACTTGAAAAATAAGAAAAATAGCCTATTCCACTTATTTTAAGTAGAAAAACCTTCTCAAGGGAATGTTAATTGCCGTACTACCTAAGATTCACTATATGTGTACTTACTAAGCAACTAGTATATCTTAGACTGTGGAGTGGGGAACACAGAACTGAATAAGATCTGGTTTCTCATCATGAGGAACTTGTAATCTAGCTAGCTGGCTATACAAACCTGCATATATAGTGATAATGAAAGTTTAGGGCTACAAGACAGTTACAACCAAAGTGGAGAAAGAATTTCCAGTTGGAATGATTAAAGAAAACTTTTTTAAGAGATATTATTTGAATTGATTGAAATTTTCATTGAAATGTTCATTTCATGAAGAAAATTGAAGCATGGTATATTGACACATTTGGTTTGAAATTCGATAGCTCTAAACTCGTATCTTGAGCCCCCCATAGGATAGACTTAAGAAAGTTACATAATTTCCTCATTTATAAATGAAACTGATTAAGAAACTTTCTCAGTCTCCTAATGTCTAATGAGGAACTCATAATTTAATTTTGGTAGAAAAATTAGATAGATAGATAGATAGATAGATAGATGATAGATAGATAGATGATAGATAGATAAAATCAGCAGTGTGCGGTGCCTGGGTGGCTTGGTCAGTTGAGAATCTGATTTTGACTCAGGTCATGATCTCAGGGTTCAAAAACAAATAAACATTTAAAAAGAAAATGTGCTGCGTGGAGCCTGGGTCGAGTAAAATGTGAAAGGCAACTACACAACCTTCAACTGGCTGACCTTTTCCAGGTAACAGAGTAAAGGGAAAGGGGCAGGAAAGTCAGAGTCAAATCTTATCTCCTATATATATTTCCTCGTAATATCCTAACAGCATTTACCCGGCCTCATGGCCAGGTCATTCAGCAAGTTGTCTTTTAGGGTCAACCCTACTCAACAATAGGCTGTGGGAAATTAGTCTTTGAGGACTTTATAGATTTCTGTGTTATGTTTCTTTCTTTTTACCCTCTGTGCATTAGTGATAGAGCATCCCCCTTGTTTTTGCAGACATATACGTAATGTGCTATGTAGTTTGCTTCTCCTTGTCTGCAGGTTACAGTGATCACCTTTAACCGTATAAAGTGCCTTTACAATTTTATTTCACTTTTCAGATGAAAAAGAACTATCACTTCGCTTTTTCAGAGTTTGATCTTTCAAAGAGTTCTCCTGTTAGGTAATAGTCTCCTTATTTTGTGGATGAATAATTTTAAAGGGAAACTGCATGTGATAAAATTATTGTGTATTGTGTATTACTCTCAACCAGGAGCTATGCTAAGCACTAGATGCATTTTATCTTATTTAGTCTTCAAAAAGATAACAATGATAAATGAGGAGCACCTGGGTGGCTCAGTCGATTAAATATCTGACTCTTGATTTTGACTCAGGTCATGATCTCACAGTTTGTGAGTTTGAGCCCCCCCCCCCAAAAGGCTCTGGGGCTGACTGTGCAGAGCCTGCTTGGGATTCTCTCTCTCCCTCTCTCTGTGCTCTTCCCCACCCCCACATGCACGTGTGTGTTCTCTCTCTGTCTCTCTAAACAAAGAAGTAAGTAAAAATAAACTTTAAAAAATTCTTTTAAAAAGTTAAGAAAGATAACAATGATAAATGAAAAGGGGTAACAGTGTGGTAAAAGCTTGTTGAATTGAGGTGATAGGAATGTGTAGATTCATTGTACTATCACAAATTTTATCTGCAATTGAAGTTTTTCATAAAAATTTGAAAACCACTTATAATGCCTAGGTTTTCTATTTTAAAAATGAGGAAACCGAAACTCTGAGAAGTCAAATAACTTGACTACGGGTACTCAGTGAAAAGCTATAGATGGAACCCAACTTTGATTCAAAGACTGCTTTTAATCACTACACCACACTGCCTATGCACCAGGAACACTGTGTGGTGCAATGACTAGGTCACCTCACTTATACTTTCCACGGGAGTTCTACACGGAATATGAATCACCCCACCTTATAGACGCAGTGCAGGAGTTCAGCTTGCTGAAGTTTGTCCAGCTAAATGGTGGCAGCCTAATCTAGTTTTGATATCAACCTTCTGGTCCTAAGACCAGTTTTCTTTGTCACTGGAGAAAACACAGCACCTAAAAAAGTTTACTCCAAGCCTGGCCATAAGCCCTAATCTTCCGGATGGAGCTCTGTGCCCTACAAATGAGGTCCCCCTGTGCTATTCTCACACACACACACATACACACACACACACACACACACACACACACCATATTGATTTCACGACATCACTTCGCAAAAATACAAAATATTCAAGGCAAAAATTCTGCACATACGTCTATACTACTTCTATACGTCTACACTACAACTTCTGACATGAGTTCATATACTCGGAGGATGAATTTTTATTCCGTGCCAAAATACGAGGGATTATAATAACTCCTTCAAAAGTTTCCAGCAATGTAAAACAGCTGGTAAATCATAGATAAGCCTAAGAGATACCAGTCCTTATGATTTTTTGTGCATATGTTATTCAGATTGGGGTAAACCAGGGCAAAATTGGCTAAATCAGATCGACTTCATCTTATTCCGCATGACTCTGGAGGGTGTAATTAAAACCAGTGATGGGAAGATACAGGGGAAGATATTTCGTCTGCTTATGAGAAACCACTTCTTGACAATTCAGACTGCCAAGCCATAAAATATACTGTTATGAGATGCGGCCAAATCCCAACTCTGTTTCTATTTGCTGCAGTTACTATTTGCTGCAGAAGAGAATTATATGTGAATAGGCTAAAGGGCTTGATTTAAATACTCTCTGAAGTTCCTTCAGATTCCAAAGTTTGGGGATTCTTCGAAATTAAACACACACAGAGGGAGCTGATATGGAAAGAGAAACAGGATATGTGTGAGGAAGATAAGACATGATGGAAGAGGTGCCTTGATTTTAAAATTCTTCTCTTTGAGGATCTCCTTGCCAATTCAAAGCTCTCCTCCTAAGAATTTGATAGCAATTCCATGATATTAAAACATAACATATACCCTGTGGGAACAGAATAAGATTGTAATGATAATCATATCCTAAGAGCACAATAGTATATAATTGAATATTGGTGAGTACAGAAGGGGGAAAATTGTAATTGGATACTGGTAACAAATGTGCAGCAATGATTCTAACCATTCCTAATTACATATCAAAGTGTGTTTATGTTGTGCCCCCAAATTGTAATGTTTAATATTACAATTAAATACAATTAAATTACAGTGTAATATTTCTGATTTTAGAGTTAGCCATCTGACAGTTTCTCTGCACTGATTTGTTTTAAGAATGATTATGCTCATGGAAACATGTGCAGATGTTGAACTTGATGAATTTTTATTACTATTGGCACAGTCTTTCTAATTTATTTCAAAGAAACATTTTTTTCCTGGTTTAATTTGAAAGAATAATCATGAACATTTGGGCTCGAGAAACATCTTTTTGCGGGGAGGGGTTGACTGCTTTTTTTCCTCCTTTAAGTAAACATTAATTTTTAAATTCAGTGGACAGGGGTGAAAAGGGGACTCAATGACTTTTCGTAGTGGAAAGAAGAAAAAAACAGTTAATTTGTTGCTAGTATCTTTATTTAGAAAGACAAGAAGTCATTGTACTTCTGCATTTTGTACAGTGGAAATATCCAAGTCTAGGTGTAAAATCAGGGAAATATAAAATGAGTTAGATTTGATTCAACATTAATTTATTTTTTTAATATGAAATTTATTGTCAAATTGGTTTCCATACAACGCCCAGTGCTCATCCCAAAAGGTGCCCTCTTCAATACCCATCACCCACCCTCCCCTCCCTCCCACCCCCCATCAACCCTCAGATTGTTCTCAGTTTTTAAGAGTCTTTTATGGTTTGGCTCCCTCCCTCTCTAATATTTTTTTCCTTCCCCTCCCCCATGGTCTTCCATTAAATTTCTCAGGATCCACATAAGAGTGAACACATATGGTATCTGGCTTTCTCTGTATGGCTTATTTCACTTAGCATAACACTCTCCAGTTCCATCCATGTTGCTACAAAGGGCCATATTTCATTCTTTCTCATTGCCATGCAGTATTCCATTGTGTATATAAACCACAATTTCTTTATCCATTCATCAGTTGATGGACATTTAGGCTCTTTCCATAATTTGGCTATTGTTGAGAGTGCTGCTATAAACATTGGGGTACAAGTGCCCCTATGCATCAGCACTCCTGTCACCTCACGGCAGTCAGAGTGGCCAAAATGAACAAATCAGGAGACTATAGATGCTGGAGAGGATGTGGAGAAACGGGAACCCTCTTGCACTGTTGGTGGGAATTCAAACTGGTGCAGCCTCTCTGGAAAACACTGTGGAAGTTCCTCGAAAAATTAAAAATAGATCTACCCTATGACCCAGCAATAGCATGGTCAATAGCATGCTAGGAATTTACCCAAGGGATACAGGAGTGTTGATTCAACATGTAATTGACTATGACATCATGGGTATACTATGACTCTTTTCACAGCCACTAACAAAAAGTCACTTGGCCATCACGGCAAAGGAGAGTGCCAGAAAAATGACATTAAGAACCTTGAATTGGGAGCACCTGGGTGGCTCAGTTGGTTAAGTGTCCAGCTTCTGCTGAGGTCAAGTCGGCTCAGGTCATGATCTCACGGTTCTTAACTTCAAGCCCCGCATCGGGCTCTGTGCTGACAGCTCAGAGCCTGGAGCCTGCTTCAGATTCTGTCTCCCTCTCTCTCTTACCCTTCCCTACAGATGCTCTGACTCTCTCTCTCAAAAATGAATAAACATTAAAAAAAAAAAGAACTTTATGAAAAAAAAATTAAAAAAAAAAGAACTTTGAATTGTATGAATTTCACACATTCTTAATCTAACTACTGATGAGTTAAAATATCACTCTTTCTTTGTGAATGTTAAAATCACACAAAAACACATCAATTATGGTCCATACTGCCTACTGGATTCTGTTAGGCCTCATGTAAATTTTTTGTTCTAATACCATAAGTTAATGTCATTGAAGAAGGTTGGTGGGGCGCCTGGGTGGCTCGGTCGGTTAAGCGTCCGACTTCGGCTCAGGTCATGATCTCACGGTCCGTGAGTTCGAGCCCTGCGTCAGGCTCTGTGCTGACAGCTCAGAGCCTGGAGCCTGTTTCAGATTCTGTGTCTCCCTCTCTCTCTGCCCCTCCCCTGTTCATGCTCTGTCTCTCTCTGTCTCAAAAATAAATAAACATTAAAAAAAATTTTTTTAAAAATAAAAAAATTAAAAAAAAAAAGAAGAAGGTTGGTAATGGTGATACAAGGTGTAGGTTGGGCACTAATTTATTGATTTATTGATTTACTTAGTGTATATCATGTATATTGACGGCTCTGTCAATGATTCTGACTGGCACCCAGGTTTGGAAACCTCTGGCCTATATAAATAACACTGCTTGTACTAGTTAACCATATTTGGTGTCAAAACAAAGATAAAACAGCAGTCGTGGTGTCCCTAATATCTTCTGTTCTCTCCCATTTCTTCTGTCATGGTGCACATCTGACTCTCACTGGCATTCTAAATTGATTCTACAGACAATCTCAGCTAGTCCAGTGATCTCAATCTCCATCCTGACAAAGATAATACACGTTGTTTTTCTTCTTGTTTTAGGTGTAAGTTTGGTATACTGGGTACCCTTCACCTTCTACTTTCTTAAGCTATTGATTGATTCGTCACAGTCATTGGCAAAAAAAGAAACATCAAATATGGCACATGCTCTGTTTTCTCATTTTCATTCAAGGTTATTATAAACCTACCACAGGAAGAAAACTGCAATATATAGTTTGTGTTCCAGAAATTTTTCGCTAATCTAGACATATCACAGCTTCTTCCAAATGCCTATTGTCTACGTATTAAATATGATATGCAAAATGTATTAAGGGGAGAGTAGGTTATAATCCCTCCAATAGTATTTCAAATATGGTTAGCAAATGAAATACACACAAAGACACACACACACACACACACACACACACATGCCTTTGTTCATACAGGGCTCCATACAGTAATAACTTTGTACCAAAGTTGAACTCTTACATCTTACAAAATGAATCTTGAAAAAGACAGAAATGCCTTGAAATATGTATTCAGTATTCCAGATGTCTTGTAAGGGAAAAATGATTAAAATACTTTGTCTAAGTTTTATGAAATAATTCTTGGCATTTAGAAAAGTAAGGAAAAAGAAAAGAAAAATTTATTTAAAAAAAGTAAAATTGTGATATAAACACAAGAGCTCTCATGAGTTAAAAATGTAATTAGATGAAACCTAACTACAAAGAAACTAGTTTAATGTGTTTTGTACTCTAACCTGAAATAGTGTATCAAAGGATACAAATTCTTGGAAAATATACTATATGTACAGTGTTCTTGTATTCTAATACTAAAAATGTAATAGTGTAGCACCTAAATTTTCAATCTTATTTTATTTTTTCCCAAGTTCTTTTTTTATTATTATTTCATTCTATTTTATTTATTTTTCATCATGATGAGTGAACTCTTTAATCCTCATCGCCTATTTCCCCCATCAGCCCCCCCCAACTCCCTTCTGGTAACCATGAATTCTGGTAACCATGAATTTGTTCTCTACAGATAAAAGAGTCTGTTTCTTGGTTTCTCTCTCTCTCTCTCTCTCTTTTTATTTCCTTTGTTCATTTGTTTTGTTTCTTAAATTCCACATAGCAATGAAATTATATGGTATTTGCCTTGCTCTGACCGAACTATTTTGCTTACCATTATATTCTCTAGCTCCATCCATGTCATTGCAGATGGCAGGATTTCATTCTTTTTATGGCTGAATAATATTCCATTATTTATGTTATATAATAGAATATATAATGAAATATATAATTATATATATATATGTAGATATGAATATTAGAGTAATTCAATTCTTAATGTTTTGAGGAAACTCCATATTGTTTTCCACAGTGGCCGTACCAATTTGTATACCCACAAACAATTCAACAGGATTCCTCTTCTCCATATCCTCACCAACACCTGTTGTTTCTTGTGTTTTTTATTTTAACCATTCTGATGGCTGTGAGTTGATCCTGCATTGTGGTTTTGATTTGCATTTCCCTGATGATGAGTGATCTTTTCATGTGTCTGTTGGCCATCTCTGTGTCTTCTTTGGAGAAATGTTTGTTTATGTTTTCTATTTGTTTAATTGGCTTATTTGTTGTTTGGGTATTGAGTTGTATTGGTTCTTTCTATATTTTTGATACTAACTTTTTACTGGATATGTCATTTACAAATATCTTCTCTCATTCAGTAGGTCGCCCTTTTAGTTTTGTTGATCGTTTCCTTCGCTGCAAGAGATTTTTATTTATATAGTTTATTTTTGCTTTTATTTCCCTTGCCTCAGGAGACATATATAGAAAAATGTTGCTACAGCCAATGTTAGAGAGATTGCTGCTTGTGCTCTCTTTAAAGATTTTTATAGTTTCAAGTCTCACATTTAGTTTTTTAATCCATTTTGAGTTTATTTTTGCCTATGGTAAAAGAAAGTGGTCCAGTTTCATTCTTTTGCGTATAGCTGTCCAGTTTCCCGGACATCATTTGTGGAAGAGACTGTTTTTTTCCCATTGTGTATTCATTCCTCCTTTTTCAAAGATTAATTGACCATATAATTACAGTTTATTTCTAGGTTTTCTTTTTTTTTAATTTATTTATTTATTGGGAGGGGCAGAGTTAGAGGGGGAGAGAGAATCAACATGCAGCTCGATCTCATGGAATCATGAAATCATAACGTGAGCCAAAATCAAGAGAAATCAAGAGTCAGACAAACTGACTAAGCCACCCAGGTGCTCCCTGGGCTTCTATTTTATTCCACTGATCTATGTGTCTATTTTTATGCCAGTACCATACTGTTATACTTAATACTATTTTGTAATACAACTTGAAGTCTGGCATTGTGATACCTCCATTTTGTTTCTTTTTTTTCAAAATTGCTTTGGCTATTCAAGGTCTTTTGTAGTTCCATGCAAATTTTAGATTTGTTCCAATTCTCACAGTCCATATGCTTGTGGGTCTTGATGGCCATTCCCATGAAATACTGTCTAATCTCCTCCCAGGAAATAACCTACCCATCTCGGCATCTCATATTTTTCCTAATAATTTACAACATTCCATCTTTAATTACAGTTTATTGTAAACACGACTTGTATAGTGAAGGGCAGGAACTAGATTTCATTTCTTCTTGAAAACCTGACACATCCTGCAACATATAAAACTGTAAATAAATAGTCATGAGAGAAATTAATCACTCTACTTTCTGCAGCTTTGTCTTGCAGTTCAAGGCAATTTACTTTCTTAATTGTTCAGTGACTTTCTGGGTGTCAGTTTTTTTCATGAAAAAAAAAACATCGCATGCATATTTTATAGAAATTGGAAATATAAAAAAATTAAAATTGCCTATTGTGCTTTCACCCTTGGGTAAACACCTTCAACACTCTGCACAATTACTTCTAAATGCTTTTGCTATGCCTATATGTAGCTATTTTTATAGTTGCAAATAGCATATATGTTTTTGTGATGTGCTTTTTAGTTTTCTGATGTACCTTATAGATTTCCACAATTATAAAAATAAGTCATATAAATAAAAATAATAAAAAATAAAAATGTTTATTTATTTTTGAGAGAAAGAACCTGAGAGAGAGAAGGGGACAGAAGATCGGAAGCAGGCTCTTCACTGGCAGCAGCGAGCCCTGTGTGGGGCTCGAAATCATAAACCATGAGATCACGACCTGAGCTGAAGTCAGATGCTCGACTGACTGAGCCACCCAGTCTCCCCTTCCACGATTTTTTAAAGCAGCTAATCTAATACAATCTTATTAACCATAAGTGTATACAAGATCAACAATGCCTTTGATGGTCTTAAAATCTTTATTAACACTTTCAATTATTTAGAAATATTATACAGTAAGAGCAAATAAGGGCTCCAGGAAGAATAGAACTAAGATAATTGTTTATAGTCATGATTCTCTATGTGTATGATTCACGCTTATAACCTAAATGGTTTGGGAAATTCGTACGCACGTTTCTAATAATACAAAATGAGAGAAAACAACAGTTGTGGGAAAAAAGTGCGCTCTTTCATTCACTAAAAAAAATTGCTGAACACTCATCCCTGAATTAAAT
The DNA here is from genome assembly GCF_028018385.1 of Neofelis nebulosa. Taxonomy (NCBI): domain Eukaryota; kingdom Metazoa; phylum Chordata; class Mammalia; order Carnivora; family Felidae; genus Neofelis; species Neofelis nebulosa. Next base: position 105,304,762 of record NC_080787.1, on the reverse strand, counting down.
CCACAGTGAACAAGACATACCAGATGACTCTGCTTAAAGAACTTACATTCTAATTAGGGAAAAAGACAACATAGAGTTAAGCAAATAACTGAAATCAGTGCAGCTTGCAATGCCAAGAAGGAAATAACAAGGTTGCTGTCCAAGGAATAACCTGAGGGACCTACTTTCGAAAGGATCACCCGCAAAAGGGCAAGCCACAAGAGCACAGAACTAGTCCCGCCACAAAGAATAGAAAGTACCTCGTCCTGAGAGACACACATCACTCATCCTCTAGGAAAGGGCAGAAAGCTGGCCAGCATTGCTAGAGTTAGCAATAGACTGAAGGACATTTTAGAGACAGGAAGAACTTGGATCATGATGGCCCATATATCTGATCTTAGCTATGCTACAAGAGTATATTAGATTTGTAATGCATCTAAATATAAAAGATATTAAACTTTGCAACTTCCAACTTCTCCTACCATTTCCTTATGTGGTATATGTACACTTATGAAGACAGAAGTTCTACAAGTCTGGTTACAAATGAGTACATTTTTCTAATTCAGTCATTTAGGTAGGTCATTATAAAAATATATATGCTTTTTAACTTAGGATAAAACTGAATGCATTCAATGCAATAATGCACACAGAAATGTTGATTGAGTCAGAATTGCTGTTGCTACCGAGACAAGGGTGTGAAATTCAAATATATCGGAGGAAATTTATATCAGTTGCTGCTTATTTGTGTTTTATTTTCTTTAAGAACAATAATTCAAATAAGAATCCATGGAAATGGAATAGAAGTCTGAATACTACTTCAATAAATTACTTCGTTAATTGTGTTATACCATTAACATTTCATCTTAATTCATATAGATGGTTCTGAAACATGAATTATTCATGTTAATGTTTAATCTGTAGGTTATTTCTTACCACTCAGACCCTCATTGGCTTCCTTTTGCCCTCCTGTATTTCAGCTGAGTTTCATACCTGCCTGAAGCTTAGGAAACCTGGACTTTACATGAGTGCTATGGTAGACACCTAGTTTTCACATAATATATTCTCCTCCACCTCCTTTCATCTTAATGCTATTTTTAGCCTGCATTTCCACCTACTCTTTTTCATCAATTTCCCATTTATTCAGCACATCCAGATTCATGACTTGATATTCTGGCTTCTGGCGTTTGACTTTCTGGTGGTCAGGGTGGAGAACAGCCCAGAGGCAGGAGGACCTAGGAATTTTTAAATTTTATCCTTTGAGGTTTCCTCCCCCACCCTCCAGAGCTATGTGGCTTATTCGGGGTGGGGCCAAGACGGCTATGGTGGGTAGGGGTGTGGGGATGGCCATATGTCACCTCCTTTTGGGTTGCATCCATGATGATGAGAGGGGGCTCCATGATGCCTTGGCTGAGGAAGGCTATCATCCTCAGCCACAGTCTCTGACCAGGGAGCTGGGAGTCCAGACCACATGGGCCAGACACAGCAATGTCTTCAGCTGAGCCTCCCTCCAACTCTGCAGGTGGTTACATCACCATCAGCCCCATCTTCTCAATGACCAGATTCCAGAATTTGAGTTGTTATGGATTGTAGTTCTGCTCGCCATCATGGACTTCCACATTGACCTTGGCCCTACCAGCATTCTCCTGGGACAACATAGTGTCAGGTCTAGAATTCCCCTCTTATGAATATACAAAAAAGGCAGGCATAAACTTTTTCTTCCAGGTCAGTTATTTATTAAAAATTGATACCCAGAGATGCACGTCTTCCAAAACAGAATCCGGGACCCTCCTTAGACCAACTGAATCAAACTTTCCAGGGCCAGTAATTGAAATTTGCTTTTAAAAAATACCCCTGGTATTATTTAATATTTATTTGCACTAAGATTTGGAACTCCAATTGTTTAGAGTTCATTTATTTACATCCACTTATATCTGACATCTGCCTCTTTCTATGGAGGATTTTAGATGGCTAAATTTCCTAAAAAATCAAGAAAAGTCAAAATATATGAGAAAAAAATTAATATATGGATGACTGTGGAAAGTAAACAAATATGTTTCTTTACTTAGTTTTTTTTTTTTCTGATTTTTGGTAACTAAAAATAGGGGCATTTGCTTCAAGCTAGATTTTTTTTTAAGAAAAGATAGGTATTACAGTTAGAACTCAAAAGATTCACATTTCTGTTTTTTAAATGTTTTTTAATGTTTATTTATTTCTGAGACAGACAGAGCATGAGCGGGGGAGGGACAGAGAGAGAGGGAGACACAGAATCCAAAGCAGGCTCCAGGCTCTGAGCTGTCAGCACAGAGCCCGACGCAGGGCTCGAACTCACGAACCGTGAGATCATGACCTGAGCCGAAGTCGGTCACTCAACCAACTAAGCCAACCAGGCACCCCAAAAGATTCACATTTCTAAATGAGCAAGAGCAAAGAAGAGAGAGACATTATAGTTCCAGAATCTCAAAAGCCTATACATAGATATAAATAGAAGAAAATCTAGACAAATATCTAAGTATAGAGAGTAAAAGTTAGCTACTAAAATTCTTTGGGCTCTGGAAATGAAAGACCACCTTCTAAGTAGTTCAGCATAGAGGTAATTCCTAGGCAAGTCTTGGGGATGCATCAGAAAATGGTCCCAGCCTTTGATATCTCCAAAGTGATGCAACAGGCACCTAAGAAACATAGCTGCCTTCAAGAGAGCTTGACCTGTGGGACAAATGGAGACTATGGTAGGCTGGATGGTGCAAGTCTGCCTCATCTAGGAGGTGGCCCAAATTTTCCAGAGGAAGTGTCCTTAGCCGGAGTTTTGAAGAAAGGACCTGCCCCACTTCTCTGTGAAAGAGATGCCGCTAGGTATGTGCTTCGAAGGACTGAACAATCATCCATTCGTGAATCTCACAAAAAAAGAACATTTGCCTCAAGCCGCCAGGTAGTTGCATACATGAAGTGAAGAATTTTTAAAAGATTATTTTACTTTTTAAAAATTCACATATCGTACTGCAGTGGAATCTGCTAATCCTAAATGTCATTCTTGTCTCAGCAACTGTGTTAGCTATGATGTACTAACAATTGCAGGCAATGGCAACGCTGGAATTGAAGAAGTCAACCTATTTGAGATAAAATGGATTCAAAGCATCACTAAGGCCTCAGGGTCCTAAAAACCGAGCCCCTCTGTCCGTTGGCCCCAAGGACCAGAGACTAAGGGCAGGTCGTGCTCTTGAAGGAGACATTCTCAGCCCCAAGCCTCGTGTCCTGCTGCGGGCCCTGGAATTTTAGGCAAGTCATTTAACCTTGTATAAATTGATCTCATCCCAAAGGAAGGATAATACTTGCTGAATAGGGTTGATCAAATCTATGCATACATACCACATAATGCTGTTGATGTTTTAAGACCTAGTGTAATTAATAAGCTATTCAATTACATTTAACGTGTCAAAACAATCCTTGATTTTTCAAATGGCTGCCGAGCACGACCGTATACAAAAGTATATATTCTCTTAGGTAGCACTCATGTATATTCTGGGGCAAGCGTTCTAAGGGGAGTGATACTTGAACCTTTATGTTCGTGTTCCCTCTTGCCCATGACATAGCATCTTTCATCACTAACACATACAGGCTGGAAGGTGTCCTACATACTCTGTATCTCTTCTCGTACTGATGATAGTCACAAGCAGAAAAATTGAATCACTCTCCTGTAGTTTATAGTAGCTTATTTGTTTACTGCCTTCTTGGTTAATACTCCGATAACATGCAGATTTTGTGCCACCCTTGAGCATGATTTAGCACGTTGTTTGCAGTTTAGAAGTGCTTAAGCATACTTCCCTCCCAACACCAACCCCGAACAGAGCTGCCATTGTTCAGAGTCAGCCAGAAGTGTGATGCGCTCGCAACAAACAGGATTTCAAGAGCTAGAATCAATGAGTATACTCAGCATTACCACACTGCATACCCCAAAGGAATGGCAAAATGACACATGAACGGGAACTAATGGTTGATTATCTCATGGAGCATGACAAAGATTTTTCCAACAGTTGGCTGCACGGATTTGGAGGCTGTTCTTTGGGAGACACATCACATCCATCCACAGAAATTATAATTACAGCATATTCCAGGCTGAAATTATTTTAACCGGCTTTAGTGATGTATCATTTGTTTTACATTTCCTCTGAGAGTTTATACAATAGATAGCTATTATAGGTAACTGCATATACACGTAAACACACACAGAGAGAAAAGAGAATTATAAGCAGTTTCAGATTCTGTTTTCACACCTGTCAATATATTTATCTAACACTAGCAGTTTTCCAGTCTCAGGGCCAGGACAAATTTTTGATACTGAATGTCAATGCCAGCCATTTTTTCTCTATTCTAATGGAGGTTCTTGTGCTGGCACCTGTGGGGGCACACACATGCCTTCCTTAATAAGAATGGGGGCCTGAGGATTCATTAAAGCATCCTTTTCAAAATTGCACGCGGTTTTAACCTTTCACAAAACTGGGGCGCCTGGCCGGCTCAGTAAGTTAAGCGTGAAACTCTTGATTTTGGCTCAGGTCACGATCTCACAGTTCGTGATATTGAGCCCCACGTCAGCCTCTAGGCTAACAGTGCAGAACCTGTTTGGGATCCTCTCTTTTTCTCTCTCTCTCTTTCTGTCTGCTCCTCCCCTGCTCTCTAGATAAATCAATCAATCAATAAAAATAGAACTTGAAATCTATAAATCCACATTTCACAAAATTGCTATTACCAGATTTATGGCTTACTTCACTGAGGCAAATAAGCACTTTAAGTCCATGTTAACTGGGAGAACATTTACTAAGCACGTCTGACACCTCTATGGACATTATCTGCTTCATCTCCCTAAGGTTTCTAAGTCTAGGTTACATATAAATCTTTCTTTTCTAATGTTTAGGGCCACGTAAAATGATGCTGGTAGTGTTTGCTTGTCACTAAGCAATAATTTTAGAGAAAGTGAAAATCAACATAATTATAAAACACACTTGAAGCACGCACTTAGGGGAGGGGAAGTAAAGGTTACTGTATACCCTGTTATTTTAGCTGCTAATTTTCTAGCATTTCCTTTCTGCCCCCAGCTAGCTTAACAATTAGTTTCAGCCTCTCATTGTCACAGGAAAAAAAATACTAGTCTCTCCCTGTAGTGAGAATTTTATTTTCTTTTTCTACCTAATCTGAAAGATCTAATCCTCAGGGGTTAAGCAATAGTTTTCTGTAAGCTGATGATTCTAATCCTCAACTGATCCCTACTTTTATGGGGCAATGTGGGCAAATCACAAGTTTCAAGTTCTTCTTTTATGAAGTAATTTTAGTAACTCTTTGGGCTTAGATATATCTTGAACTCTAATAGATTTGTAAAATATACAATGTATATGTTATACAAATCCATAAGTTATATATATATATATATTTATGTATATATATAAATATATATATTTATGTATACATAAATATATATATTTATATATACATAAATATATATATTTATATATACATAAATATATATATTTATATATACATAAATATATATATTTATATATACATAAATATATATATTTATATATATATATTCCAATTATATATAAATAAGTTCCACATACAGCCTCAAATTTGTTAACATACATGAATTATTACAATTTTGAATAATATTGTTACTAGCCCTCTTTTAAAAGTACTTTTCCATTTTGGAAATATATTAAACCTTATGACAAAAGTTTCATAAAAGAGAAAAAAAGAATTCCTCATAATTTAAACTGACTGCTATTGTCATTTTGATGTTTCTCTAGCCGAAGAATAACACTCAGATCTCGGCATGTCTCCAGGTTGTATTTATTCTTCCCTACCTGCATCTGCATTTCCTAAAATTTTAGCCCAATTTCAATTTCTGAAGCTTTCCCAACTTATCTTTGAAGTCATTCAGAAGATCTCGCAAATATTCCCAAACTCAGAACTTGGGTAACCAGCAGGGATCCCATAGACTCAGTGGTTCCTGCTCTGATCTATGCTGTCGTGCTGCTTTAAAGATACCCCATTCCCTCCCCACCATGACTCTATTACCATTGAGCCTGCTCTGAGGCTACCAATAACTGAAGCAGAATATAGCATCATTGTACAGCTGACGATGCCACCCCCTATTGCTGTCAGTTTCTGGTACCAACCTTGCTGAATTCACTCATGCTGGCTTGCATTTTCAGTCTCCCAGAGATTTTTATAAGACGGCTAGGATTTTAGATTCTTCTTTCCAGATTAAGCATAAATCCATAAAAATGGGGCCAGAAAATAATAGTGTTGGTGATGATCCTGGTGACCGTGGTCATCATCATCACCGTGTGTATTATACTCTAAAGTATAGCCCTCACTGTACCTTGGCCCATGGTCTTTGAAACTCCTTTGCCAATTTAGAGAATTTGTTGACAGGTTGTCTTTCACAAGAGAAAAGGCCTATTGGACCTGTAAAGTAAGACCAACTTAGGTTTATGCTATGGCACCGATATGGGTATATTTCCCTCTGTTCTGTTGTCTTCCACTCAGGAGTACCATATGCACTGCGCCTAGAGCTAAGAATACCGAAGTAAATAAATCAGTTATAGCTCTCCTCATATGGAGCTTAGAGTCTATTAGGTAGAGGAGAGACAGACGGTAGACGAATGTTTGCAGTATTAATGAGTATTATAAAAAGTAAATTATAGGCTGTGATGTGAGGCTGGAGAAAGTGAATCTAATGTCAGGCAAGGATGTCAAACTGGCATAGTGTGTGTGTGTGTGTGTGTGTGTGTGTGTGCGTGCGCGCGCGTGTGCACAGGTACTGGCCTATGTCCCTATTTTGTCCCAGGTGTGACTAGTCCATTGTATCATAAGAAATGGCTTCACACATTTATATTGCCTACTTGGTCCCAAGACAACTTGGAGTTTGTGAGTAAAAGAAGATATCCCAGATGTAAGACTTAAAAAATGAGATAGAATTCGTCATAAAAGATGGGTGCGGGATGTTGGAAAAGAGCATTTTAGTAAAAAGACTTGTATATACAACAAATAAATATATTGTTAACGACAACAGCAATAATAACAACCATTTTTATGTCACAGGAACCATTCTAAGTAGTTTATATTTATTATGTCATTTAATCTTATATCAACAACATCAAGAAAATTCTATTCTAATCCATCTTTTTGTAGATGAAGAAACTGAGATTTAGAGATAAAGTAATGTTGCAAAGTTTACCAAGTCATCCAATGGTCAATTTAAGATATGAATCCATTTTTGTCAACTTTAAAACATAAAACCTTAACTGCTATGTGAGCATTGTTTTAAACTGTGGGTCCTGATCCATTAAAGTGTCATGAAAGTAATTTAATAAATCAATTGCCTAGAACTTTTCTTTTTTGGTAAATACAATAGAAAAAAGATAGAAAATATTACAGCATGTCATAGCTAAAATGGATGTGTTATTTGTTAAAAAATTTGTGTCATTAAAATACATGTATGAGCATAAATTATTATAATGTGAAATCTAATTTTATTTTTTTGGGTCAAAAATATTTGAAAAAGAAAGCATTAATCTATACTGACTCTCCAGCTCTAAAACAGGAAAATAAAACAATGCTCAGTATGATCGTTGCATAGAGAGCGAGGGGAAGATTATTAGGAGGATTATTAGTGAAGCAGGTCGAATGATAGAAGATTTTTCTGTGCTACAAATTTGAACTTAATTTAAGGGTATTGAAAAACTACTAAGGATTTAATTAAGACAGTGATATGGTATGTATTTTTCAAAGATCATTTTGGAATAAATTAAGACAAAAAAATCCCAGAGATATCGGTCAGGAGAATATTGTGATTTTCCAGGGAAACAAAAATGAGAGCTTGGATAAAGACGTGGCAATAAATGTGGAGAAAACTGGAAACAGATTAGTGGTATTTGGGGGAAAGAACTGACAAAACAAGTACATGATTTTTCTCCCTTGCTTTTATTTGTATACTATTAATAAGAGTCTAGATCTAATTTTTAACCTGCCTGTTTAAGTTTAATTTTCATTGTGAACATTATTTGATATAATTATAAAATGTTATTTAAAATTATTTTTAATATGTGATATTAAACTGTTAGCTACAATTTTCATAACAAAAGTAATAAATACTAGCTTTTGAGCTAAAGTCTACACTAAAAGTTTTCTGCAGCAAAAAAAAAAAAATAGAAATCCACCGTAAAGAAAAATAATTGCATAAATATTTCTATTAACTATATACACATTATCCCTCTCAGACTAGAAGCTTTATGAAGGTATAATGTTTCTCTGCATTATACAAAAATTATATAAACCTAGTGTTCATGGGTGCAAATATTTTTGAATGGATACACCATAAATCATGTAATCAGAAGTCAAGATTATAATTCTGTCTGGTTGTACTTTATATTACATTAACTTTAATTTTATTTAAATTGATTTTTCTAAAACGAAAAGCAGCAAAGCAACAAAAAAAGAGAGAGAAAGTAAAGGAGAGAAGGAGGAAAGAAGGGAGGAAGGGAAGAAGTTGTTTTGTAAATCTATTATTTTAAACCAAAAAAAAGAAAGTTGGCACAGGAACTTCATGAAAGAATTGTTTTGTTTTGTTTCGTTTTGTTTGCAGATTAACTTTGCTTATAAGCAAAGAGCAATTTATATTCCTTTAAAAATTTGGTTACTATGTTTTACCCAAAATAATTAAGAGAGAAAAAAAAAAAGACTACATAGTCTCTCAAATCAGGATAACATTACCTATGTCATAGTCTTGCAATGAAGATTTGGGTATGTTTATCCTTGTAAACCAGTGGGTACATAATAAGCATTATGTAGGCGTTTGGAAAAGGAAGGAAGGAAGATAGGGAGGGAGGATGGTCATTCAGCAATAGTTCTATTTCAAGAAATGCTTTCAAGAAAAAAATGCATGCCATTTTAAGTTTGTTTACTTAAAGCGTGTATTAACAATTGGAAAGGACTGATTGGTATCATTTTGCATCCACAGTTAGGAAGATGTTTTTGTACAAGAGACTGATGGAAGAATGTTGGCGCCTGCTTCATCATTCTTAAAGAATAAGCCAGCACCTGTTATCACTATAGGCAACAGTGCTTTACCAGCCATTTCGCATGCTGATAATTGATCCTGAAGATTCTGACACCCAGAATACAGTCTACATGCCTTGAATGGCCGTTAAGTACCTGGAGGGTTGACTAAATCAAATATTTTGAATTACAAAATTATTATATGCATGAAATGATCATGTTTAGCACATTAATTTTGACTATGCATAAGGGACCCATCTTTATTTCTCTAAATTATTACAGAAACAAGGAAACAATTTTCCCTTTTTTAATCTATATCACAAAGTAATCATACTAAACTGAAGACAAAGTAGAGAACTTGTTCAACAAAAAAGTAATTTTTGGATATGAGTCTGAATAGTAGTAACTAGTTTAAGGCAGGCTAACAGCTTTAATATTGAAGGATGAGAACAAGTAAATAAGTACATCTATAAGTACATATATATATTTATATAGACCCACATATGTGCACATATACATATGTATGTGAATTTAAGTTAGTATTAATCACTCTTCATTTTGCATTAGTCTGGACACACATATAATTCTATTTGATTTTCACAATTATACACAAATTAATAATAAAAGTCATCATTTATTGAGTGGTAAAACCGTTACCAGGCATTTTACTAGAAATTTCCAATATATTCTTACCTCATTATTTATTAAAATAATTCAGTAATGTCGGCATTATTATTTCCATTTTAAAGGTGAGATAAAGAAACAGAAATAGTGATGCTTGGTAAATTAGAACCATGGTATATAAGCTTCTCACCTTAATGTTAAAATATCCTGTGATATAGCATCAAAGTGGACGTGCGTTTCCCAGGCAGAGCTATTTGAAAACCTAAATTTATTGTCATTTCATAACAACTTACTCTTGTTGATGAGGATGAAACTATCACTTTATTGCATTTTATTTGCACTTTGTAATTATACTACATATATCATATTATTTCTTGCAGCTCTGTTCTCTACTTTTCTGTGCTAAGTAATGGGCTACACTTTTACATTTAGGGATCAAATAAGCTGCCCAATATAATGATGTTTCTGTCTGTGTATATGTTGCCTCACTAAATAGACTTTAACTTCACCGTGGGCAGAGACCGTTAGCTATATGACGAACTCTATAGTATCTTGGTCAATGCAAAGTGCAGAGGTGTTCATTTAATATCCATTGTCTCGTAAGTTTATTTGTTAAGAACATTACCAAAGATATGTAATAATCTACCAACTGCCCAGTCCTTTAACATGAAAAACTTGGTAACTTTGAGGTATGTTTATTTCCTTAGAGTAAATCTCTCTTCCTTTCAATGTTTATATTGTTTTTCTGCTCCAAGATCATGCAAGACTAATAGTAATATTTTAAATATCCATTAGCTTACCAAGCAAACTTCATGTAGACCATTGAATTGTTGATTTCTTATTCCCTTAACACACTTCTCCAGCCAAGTGCCAAATGATACAGATAAAATATGTAAATAAAGAAACTTTGTATAAAATATGCACCAAAAATATTGCATTTCATGGCATTATTAGAAAGAATAAAAATTACCACTCTGCAGTTGGAAAAATTCTTTACCTGATAAAGAACCATTTATCACCAAGAATTTTTTAAAGTTGCATAATATAAGATTGGCTAAGCAGAAATAATACTTTTAATGAATATTAGAACCTTGTTCACATGTGTTCACGACTATAATAGAGATATGATTTAAACATTTTCATTTGGTTGAGAGACCATACAGCATATTTTTCTCAATTCAAGGAAAGTACAAAGTCAACAACTCATGTTATTAGAAATGAATGTCAACTTTAAATAAATAAGAAGTACAATATAAAAGAATTTACTTTGAGACTAACTTTCATTTTTGTATCGCTCTGAAATTTCAGAGACTTTCTGATGATGAATAGGCCCTTTAAGACACTGCTGCCTCTTCTAGAATGTTAAATGCTTGGACATGACCCGAAATAGTCCACATACCTGTAAACTGAGAACAAGATTCATCATACACTAGGAATGCAAGAAAATGAAGCCCAGGGAAGGAAAACACATATGGCATTTCACATGACAGATCATGAGGCTAAATTGCTCTTTATATTTAAAGTTAAGAGAAAAATCCAAAGCTTATAAAATCAAAAGCCCTAAAACAACAATAAAAGCCACCAAGAGCTTCTCAAGCCTCTCCCAATTCTGATATTGAATCAGTTCAAATGGAGACTATGAATATGTGATTAGCTAATCCTTGAATCAAATTTCACTTCTATGTAGCTCAAACTCTAAATACAGAAGGGGAAAGGAAAGAAGAGGGAACAAGCTAAATTTTAACAGGATGCACAATGAAAGAACTTACCAAAACGAAAATCGTGACTCTACGGATTATTCATGAAAAAATAAGGCAATTATGCACAAACACATATGTACACGTGCACATATTGTCTCAGTCTTTCTCTTTTTCTAATTAGCAGCATGATGAATCTTAGGACTATTTGAATGACATAGCTTTCAGGCAAATGAATTCAAGGGCAAAGCATTACTGCCTCAACCTCGGAACACTTATTTTAAGTGCTGATATTTTTTTCCCTATTGTTTGTTTTAGGGACTATTATAGAGGGTTGGGTTTGGTAGAAATATGAACTTCAGGTGAAACTTTACTGTTATAAATTGTGTTCAGCATATCAATTTCCACGACTGAAGTTCAAGCTTACTCTGATGTTGGTCTTTCTGCAAAAGGCCATTTACAAAATTTAACTGGATCTACTCTATCTTCCTGGATGTAATTAAACATATAAAAGGCAAAAATCTCCTCTTGAAGAACTGGATTGCTTGTTTCATTTTTCAAAGGAATTTCAGAAGAAAGATATTAATTTTTATCCTTAAAAGTGTGCTTAAAATATTTTGTTCTAATGTATGAGAGGAAATGACTTATGTGTCTTTCTTACCCCTCCCTATATTTATGAGTGGTAATAGAAATTACATAAAATCTCAAAAGAATCATTCAAACCTTAGCCTGTTATGAATTACAATTTCTTTTTTTTATGTAAGAATATAATAATATTGCGGTTTGATTATTCAATATAGAATTGCTAATTATATACTTTCTCTGGGGAGCTACAAAGAAGGAAACATTTATTCTGCCAATAAAGACCAAAATAACAAAGTGGAATAAATTCCACAATTCTTTTTTTTTTCAAACATTCGCTTACTGTGTCTTTTGAATTCTATCCCATAATTTCCCCTCAAATTAACTTCACCCCTGCATTTCATGCATTTGTTCATTCATAGAACACGTTTTTGCATGTCTCCCATGTTTCATGTGCTAGACTGTGCTCTGAGAGCACCAAGATTAAAACAGGTTAGAGACCTCACTCCAAAGAACTTCCAGTAATTAGCGGGAGACATTCAGGAGCTGGCAATAATAACATAATTGGGCAAGTGTCCATGGCACAGGCTCACAGTTACAAAATTTCTGAAGGCACCTGACTGGATCCAAAGAAAAGGTAATATTCAAAGAGAGTATTCAATGACAAGTGTTAATTTAAGTAGGTTGACAAGATCAGTAAAGATGTTGTAGGTAAAGGGAACACTATCTGAAAATACAGAGAGCATGCCTCACTTAGGAAACTACAAGACTTTCTGCAAAACTGGGTAAGAATTACAATCTCTTGAGGCTGTATAAGAGATCAAAATAAAAATGTCTCAATAGGACAAAGCATAAGGGTCCTTGTGAGCATATTGCAAAGTTTTTCCTACAGCTGTAGGACTGAGATCCCCATTTTCCTACTAGCTGTCCAATGAGGACTGCTCTCAGGTTCTGGTCATGTGGCTCCCTCCTTCTTCCCTCTCATTTTGAGTTTCTGGTTATCACTCTCAGACCTCTAGACCCAGGTCTCACAGAATTACATCCAGGCCACCCGGATAATCCTCCTTTTTAAAAATCAACTGTGCCATGGAACAACCCTAATCATAGGGTGAAATCCCTCATATGCAGGGAATCTTCTAGAGTATCCTAGAATTCTGCCTACCACACTGGTTAACCAGTAAAATATTGCATGGGACCTTCTACTCACTTTCTCTTCCCTGCCTGCTGCCAGATACAGCTAACCGATAGGGGACTCTGAGGCCTTGAGAGATAGTGGGGCCACCAGATGAAAGGGACATAGGTCCTGGAATGAACATAACCACCGTTTACTCTTCCCAACCCCCACCGTCTTGCATTGTTCTGGGAAGTAAATAAATTGTTCTGGGAAATAAATCTTTATTGCCTTAGATTTTTTGGAGTTCTTTGTTCAGTTGATAACCCGTTTTGGTTTACATAGAAATTTGTATCAAATGACAATAAAATAATATTGTAATCTATTAGAGCTTACTGTTTTCCAGCTTTTTATGTAGTCTTTCCTTTCCCAATAATCCAGGTATTTCCTCTCCCTTTCTATGTATGGTGGCCTTGAATAAAAAGCTATGTTGTGAGCTACTAAGTAGAGTTTGTAAATCTTACCACCTGCAGATATCAATTTGAAAGCCAAGGTGTTTTGATGTGCAAAATATGTAGGCTTTATTGAGAAACAAACGTTTCTCTTGGAATTATGAAAAAACTGGCTTTTGCTTTTCCAGAACAAAGTTGTGGGGTTCAGGTTACAGACTAACAGAGCAGTGAAAGATGCATGCTAACAGGTAATCGTTTACTTGCCTAACAGAAAAAAAAATCTGATTGCTGAAAGGAAGAGGAGGCTGGAGGGGTTGTGAGGAGACACTGAGAAGCAGAAAAGTGTATGACCTTGGGGGGATCTGTGAGCCCCAAAGAATAAGAGCTGACGAAGGTGCTTCATGGAGACTCCATGTTGGAAAAGCACCTGTTTGAGTTCCGAAGTATTGAATGGGCAGACTTATCTGTAGGGGCTGAGAGCCAGGACAAGGTCCCAATAGCAGGCATGAACTTTTCCACTAGACGCAAAGTCTGGGCCAGTGAGGATAGAAGACAACGTAAGGCAAGATGGGGACCCTGCTGGGGAGCTGCTGAAAATGGAGGATGACACTCATTACAAACAACCCTCCCCTGACATTAAAAAGCTACATTAAATGATGCCCTCCTCTATATTACTGTTAGATGACTTTCAGGGAGAGGGAAGAAAACAGAGAAGTGGGGGGAGAATTAATTTATTTTGAATGTTTCAGGGGAGTGACTGGGTTTATGAACTGGCAGTATTAGACTTTCCATCACCAGCTGAAATAGAGGCCCAAACTGAAGTTATTTGGAGAAATATGTAAAATTGCATCTACGAAGATAGGATGTAACATCTTTCCTAAATCATTTGGTGGAGTACTTTTTAATTGAAATTTTAATAGTTGCTCATATTGAAAAGGTAGGAAACACACACACACACACACACACACACACACGAAACTTTCCCCAAATAAAAACCTACTTCATTTCATGAAGGAAACCTACTGAGATGTAATATTTTTATGTTTTCATATGTTTCTTTTCTTTTGCCTACCTCTTAAATGTCCCTTTGAATTTTTTCCTCTGCCAATTTTGTTTCATGTTCTAAATACCACCCTCAAAAATTCCCAGGCAAAATAGTTGACTACCTGATCTTCAGCTTTGGTCCAGATCTTGCCTCAGAGTGCCACAGTGTATTTTGAAATCCTTACAAGAGAGCACCGTTGACCACTTCTTTATATAATGGGAACCTCCAAGCCAATATGCGTCTCATGCTCCATCTGCAATCCCTCTTGCTTTCCCTACCTTCATCACTGCCATTAAAAATCTTAACATTGTCTGAGATTTCTACTCCATCTATGTAGATGAATCTTTAAGCCTACGCCTATTCTTGTATGAATTTTACTTCCTCAACCTCTGACTTCTGCCACCTTATCTCACTACTCGTTGTCTTTGTTTAATCTCAGACTTCAGTTATTTCTTTGCAGGATTATGGGAATATCCTTAGAATGGCCTCTCTACAAGAGGACTTCTTTTTTTTAATTTTTTTTAACGTTTATTTATTTTTGAGACAGAGAGAGACAGAGCATGAACAGGGGAGGGGCAGAGAGAGAGGGAGACACAGAATCTGAAACAGGCTCCAGGCTCTGAGCTGTCAGCACAGAGCCCGACGCAGGGCTCGAACTCACGGACCGTGAGATCATGACCTGAGCCGAAGTCGGGCGCTTAACCGACCAAGCCACCCAGGCGCCCCTCTACAAGAGGACTTCTTACCCTCCTCCCCAAACTATACACCTGCCTCCAACCCCAGCTTAGCCTCCATATTATTTTCAAAGCGGTATTCCTAAAATGCAATCTGACTATATTACTCCTCTACTTTAAATTGTTCAGATGCTCTCCTTCAGGATAACATCCATGATACACAGGCCCTCATGGCTTCTTGCTTACATTTGCAACTTCATCATCTTCTTTCCAAGAGTGACCCACAGTTCTCTGAACAAGCCATGTTCTTTACGGCCCGTATTTTTACAGGTAGTAAGTACAGTGACTACCTTCTTGAAATTCCTTTTCCCTAATAACTTTCATCCAATACATTGACTTCCAGTTGTCTTTCATGATTCATTTCAAGCATTACATCCTCCTGGATTTTTTTCCTGAAAATCATCGTCTAGATGGAAGATAGAATTATCTTCTCTCACTCAGCCCCCACCAAGAACTTTTGAAAATTATCTGTTACTTTCCTTTATAATAATTATGAATAAAGTAATTAATTTCATTTTCCTTTTAGGTAGCAATAATAGAATTGGTAGTCTACCCCTCTTATGACATTCTATAACCTTCCAAACAAAACCTATTTTTGGTTTCTTTTAATGTTATTTTGTTCCTATCATCTACATCTCACTTTGGTTTCCTTCCTGTGGTAGTTACTTCTTTTTTAGCTTTTTCTTTTTTTTTTTTTTAACGTTTATTTATTTTTGAGACAGAGAGAGACAGAGCATGAGCGGGGGAGGGGCAGAGAGAGAGGGAGACACAGAATCGGAAACAGGCTCCAGGCTCCGAGCCATCAGCCCAGAGCCCGACGCGGGGCTCAAACTCGCGGACCGCGAGATCGTGACCTGGCTGAAGTCGGACGCTTAACCGACTGAGCCACCCAGGCGCCCCTTTTTTAGCTTTTTCAAGTATGCGTATCAAATCCAACTTTCATGTTTGAAAAGTTATAGTATTATGTATGCACGTGAATGTATATGCTTTGTGTATTTAGGATACTGGTTTAAATATCACTTTTTCTTAAAATTTTCATGCTTTAGTCTTTTAGTTCCATTCATGTTGAAATATATATATATATATATATATATATATATACATATAAATCTAGTTCTCTTTTTGGAATATTGCACAGTATTCCAGAGCCCACATTTTAACTGAGTACTGCAAGGTATTCCATTATATGCGTATCCTACATTTTAACTACTCCTTCCCCCCCCAGCAATGGCCAATTAACTTGCCTTCAACTCTTCTCCTCCAGTGGTACCAGGAATGTTTTCTTACCTATTTCCTAGCATGAGATTTACTCCACAATATATTGAGTGGAATTAGTAAATCTTGGGGAATACACATACCTTACTTCATGGAGCATTTCCTGATTCCTCTCCAGAATAACTGCTTTAGCTGGAAATTCCCAGCTGTGGTACCTAGGTGTCTATATATATCCGTGTTAAAATTTCTTGTAAGTTTAGACATTGCAGGTAATTTCTCCTATTTCTACATTCTTCGTTTGATTTTGCTTTTGGTTTCATGGAACAGAGATCTTCAATTTTGATACAATCATACTCTTCAGTTTTTCTCTTTGCTGTTTGTGCTTTTTGAAGTCTTGTTTAAAACATCCCTCTTAACCCCAAATCACAAAAATATTCTTTATTTTGGTGACTCCTATTGTCCAGATGTTGACAATTCTGCCAATATCTACCATTTTTACTCATTAATTTTTCTCCCTCGCTTCCCTCCTGTCATGCCCAATTAATCCCTTCCTGTGCCTCTGAGAGGGTTTCCTACCCAATTCCCACCTCACTAATTCATTTTCCTACGTATTCATTTTGTCATTCAACCCATCCATTGCTCTTTTTTAAAATTTCCACATTGAGTTGTTTCTCCCCCAACACCTGCACATTTTCATTAAAATTTCTCGTTATATGTTTTAATGTTTTTCCTTGTCTGTTGAATACATTTATAATATTCAGTTTATTTATTTTTTTTTTCAACGTTTTTTATTTATTTTTGGGACAGAGAGAGACAGAGCATGAACGGGGGAGGGGCAGAGAGAGAGGGAGACACAGAATCGGAAACAGGCTCCAGGCTCCGAGCCGTCAGCCCAGAGCCTGACGCGGGGCTCGAACTCACAGACCGCGAGATCGTGACCTGGCTGAAGTCGGACGCTTAACCGACTGCGCCACCCAGGCGCCCCTATAATATTCAGTTTAAATATTTGTTGTTTCTCTTGCATTAGTTCTGCTTTTTTTAGGTGATTTCCATTTGATGATTTGTATTGCATATTGTTTGAGCCTCTCAGTAACTAGAAACGCGTATTTTATTGGATCTGTCCACTATTTTGACTAATATTTGTTACTGGAGAAGTTACAAAAACCTGGCCTCTAACTTGAGCTCTGTTTGGTTTATGAGTGGATATTTTATTGTCACATTCTAGACTGATAGCCCTTCCAGCCCCGACCTACTTCTAGGAACCTTCTAGTAACTCTGCCCCTGTCATTGATTTTATCCTAGACCCTTCCCTTCTGATTAGCTCACGCAGTGGGGAATGAAGGTGCAGATTCAAGAACATTCAGACATTCCCCACGCTATGTACATTCATTGCTAGAGGATCTCCACCACAGACTCCATTCCCCTCCTTGTTCCTCTACTTTATGTGACTGTCAGTGGAGCTGGTGCTGCTATATTCTTGCCCCATGGAACTGAAGGCTTAGCAAGAGGGAAGGGCATAAATAGGAAATCCAGATCAAGCTGGGCCTCTTTTGAGGCTCCTGGCCTTCCCCAATTTGAAAACTTCACCATCTCCCAGTACCCTTGTTCCATCAAGATCCAACCATCTTTGGTTTCTGTATAGATTTTTTCAGTTTTGTTTTGTTTGGTTTTGGTTTTAGTTAGTGGTTGAATAGAATTTCTCATGGCTGTTGCTTTACGTATTCCAGGGAGCATCATCCATATTA
Organism: Neofelis nebulosa; assembly: GCF_028018385.1. Taxonomy (NCBI): domain Eukaryota; kingdom Metazoa; phylum Chordata; class Mammalia; order Carnivora; family Felidae; genus Neofelis; species Neofelis nebulosa. Next base: position 105,286,527 of record NC_080787.1, on the reverse strand, counting down.
TATTGTATACTCCAGTGAGATACCATTCCCTAAGAATACAATGTGAATAGTGCTCATCAGAATTTTGCAATGATTCAGAATGCATTAACTTCTCTAACTGTTCTATGGTTGGTTCTGTGAAGGAATACAGAGAACTGTGGTAGTTCACTGTGTTTTCCAGAAGCAAAAGAAACCATGTTTTTAATACATGACACCCCTCAACTACTGACAGTTCCTTTAGAATAAAGACTATTTCAATCATCAGTCTCTACCCAGCATGAGATTCAGTGTGTGGTTCATAGTCGAAACTTAATAACAAAGTTTAAATCAATTTGTTAAATGAAATAAGAAAGAAAGGAAAGGCAGTTTGCTCAAGAGATACCAGAGAGAGAAATAGAGATAAAGACAGAAAGAGACAGTGACACAGAGAATAAAGAAGGAAATATAGAGAGTAACTGAAAATTTTTAGGTGAATATAACACTGTTGATAAATTACACTCTTGGCTTTACTATCACTCAAAGAACCTCATAAGATGTCATTTTACTCAAATATAATCACAGGGCATGTGTTTGTTATCATCTGTCTGCCAGAACATGCAGCATTTCATATCATTATTCATCTAATTGCAAAGAACCAAAAACAAATCCACAACTTGTCTCATTACTGACTTCTTATAAAAATGTTTAAAAATAAGATTCACATCATCAAAAGCTATTGGCTTACGCATGGATATACTCATAGATTTTTCCTCAGAACACAATTTAATTAATCCAGGAATGTGCACATCCGTGAAAAAGCTGACCAAAAATTAAATTTGTACTTCTTTAGTGCATATATTGCAAAAATCAAAAGCTTTATCTTTATTGGGCAAATACTTTTCAGGCTATAAATATGGCCTTCTGACCATCACCAGCCATGCTCTGAATCTATAGCCATACAGAGATCATAATTTGGAGGATTACTGACAGACCCAACTTCTTGTCACAGAAAAATCAGACAGTTGATGATTGGTAGGCACATTCTGATTCTTCAGGTGTATACAGTTGCCCTACTGAATTTCTGGTCACTCTTAGAAATTATTTTAAGCAGGGATGCTTGTGTGGCTCAGTCGATTAAGCATCTGACTTCAGCTCAGGTCATGATCATGCGGTCCCTGAGTTCGAGCCCCTCATCGGGCTCTGTGCTGACAGCTCAGAGCCTGGAGCCTGCTTCAGATTCTGTCTCCCTCTCTCTCTGCCCCTCCCCTGCTCACGCTCTGTCTCTCTCACTCTCAAAAATGAATAAATGTTAAAAAATATTAAAAAAATGAAATTGTTTTAAGTAAATGTCTGTCACAGGTTTTCTATAAAGATCATCTTGTTTGAGTTGAAACTCATAAAGCATAAGTAGATTTGTTTTGGCTTTGGCTCATAGAAAACAATAAGTTTTTAACTGAGATTTTGGATTAGCTTTAGAGGCATAAGATGAAAGTACCTCATAACATTTTCAGGGGAGTTTTATTTCCAAAAGAACCTCACTATAAAGGAACATGGGTTCCAAGGAAAGTATGGCAAGTAGCAGTGTGCAAAGTTCAAGGTAAGTATTAATGACGCGGATATAAATGGCTTCATGAGAACTCAAGGAGACAATTTGTATCATAGCCTGTAACGGCAAAGTAGAGGAAGGAGAGGTTCATGGAGTTGCATCTGCTCTAAATATCCAACACTTTTGAATCAGGGGGAAAAAAATAAAATCAGAACTACCCATGGGGAGAAGGAAAATGTTCTCTAAATGGAATATTAGTTTGAGTTAAGGAATAAGAGAAAATGAGCTTTTGGCTTTAAAGACAAATATTGTTTTTTCTTTTGTAAAGTACTGATCATTTAGTCATTTCTCCTTAATTATTTTTAAATATCCTCTTATATATACATTTTTTTTCCTGTAAGAAAGGAGTACAGCCAGACTACCTGTGTTTTATTCAGAATTTTCAGACAGATTTAATGTTTTTTGTTATCTGACAAGTGCATTTATTGAAATTGTGGTTTGTATTTCAGGTAAATACAGTACAGAGACATAGGAAAGCAATGCCAGCATTAATCAATTTTCTGTTCTGCATTAAGTTGGAATAAAACATTCCTGGGCGACATGACAAAACCACACTTTATAAAAGGGAGACGAGACCCAGATAGCTTTTGGTTTTTCTCTTCGAGTCTTGTCATATTTTTCCAGCTGAAAAGTCTTTCTTTAAACGAAAGCAGATATAGAATCTTCGTACATATATTTAAATTTTGATAGCTTTATCAAGGCATCATTTCCTTTTCATTTTTAATTGCAATGGAGTCTCAGGACTTCTTAAAGTCTGTTTTCTTCTTTGATTTAATAACAAATGATTTCCATCACACTGGGCTCATAGTTTCATTAAAAGCAAGTAACAATTGACTGCATGTTGTAAGAGTCTCACACTGTGAAATTCAGATCTTCACAAAATATTTACCACATACAGCCCTCAGATTAGAACACTTCTTTCCAGTCTTTTCCACCTATGCCTTATGAATATGAATATATATGTATATAGATACAGTTTAATCAGTTGTCATTTATTTGCATTTATTTTACCATTTTATCTCCTCTAGCTGTGAAACAAAGTCATAAACATGACACTGGCTTAAAATGAAAGTTTATAAAGGAGCTAAATAATTTATCACAATTCAAGCCTTATTAACAATTTTATATGAATTTTTAAGCTTTGGCAGAATAAACTTTAGAAAAGTTCAGGAGCTTAAAAGTATACACTCTCATGGTATGTCTATGTGTGTGAATTAATTTCTCTAAAGATATTATATTTTAAATATAAAATGTACAAGATTTATATAAATATAAGTTATTGGATTTGAGATCACTAAATATGTAATCCCGAAGAATGTGAACCAGGAGAGACTGTTAAAATTACAACCATGTTTGCATGAAGAAGTACATGATTTCATCTGATTGTTTAATTGATGTGTTAATTTTTTTTTAAGTTTATTTATCTGAGAGAGAGAGAATGCGCACAAGGCAGAGAAAGAAGAGAGAATATCAAGCGCGTTCCTCACTGCCAGCGCAAAGCCCAATGTGGGGCTCGAACTCACAAACCTCAAGATTATGACCTGAGCTGAAGTCAGACATTTAACCGACTGAGCCACCCAGGCAGCCCATTAGAAGCTTTAACTTTAAAAATAAATCAAATTATGAATATAAACACTTCTAACAAAATTAAAAAGCAAATAAAATTTGGAAAATGTCACATATATGAAAGAAAAAGTTACTGTCCTATTGATGTCTTATTCATGTTCAATATATAGGATTAATTTTTTTAATTAATAGAAAAATAGTCAAAGGATATCTTTAAAGAAGAAAAGATACAGAATTTAAAAATACTGAATTGTAATAAAAAACCCATTATTATAATGATGATGTACCTATAATATTTTCTTCCTTTCTTATTCCCTTTTTAATGATTAAATGTTCATATTCACTATAGTATGATGAGATACTCTCCACTGTGGGAGGGACTAATCTGTGCCACACTTCCTGAGAAGCAATCAAGAGTTTCAAAAATGATTTTGAATAATAAAAATTTTTTGAATAAATAATAATAAGTTTTGAATAAAATATATAAATAATATATAATATATATAAATAAAATTTTTGAATAAAAATATTTTAAATGATAATTCTACTTTTAGAAAATTTACTGTCGGTATAATTACAACTATGGACCAAATTGTGTTTTATAAAGGATTCTTGCCAGCCTTATTTATATTAAGGCAACTTTCACCGGGTGAAATATCCAATCACAGAGGAATTGTTGACTAAATTACGACACATCTAACTGACAGAATTTATGAGGCCCATTCAACTCATATTTTTGAAACAATTTTAATGACACCTAAAAATTATTCCCATATACTGTAAAGTAAAAAAGCAAGTAAAATAATATCAACTAATACCAATAAAACATGTGAAAAAAATGTTAATCATATATAAGTTAACTTGACCCTTGTACAAAAGTTGTCTATATCTGAAATGGAAAAAATACCAGTATCTAGCTCATAGACTTACAGGGTATATTAACTAAGATACTACATGTGAAATAACTGATTTTAGAACTGGTACCTGATAAATATTACATACATTTCAGCTAGTTAGGGTTAGCTCTCTTAGAGGAGAATTAGGTCAGAAATGGGAGGGAAATTTTGCTCTTATTAAAGTGTTCGTAGATGTCCTTTCTTTCTCTGTGTGTGAAAAAAGCAATGATAACCAACAATTTCAAAATTATGAAAGGAAAGGTAAACAGTTTATCTTCCTTTTTCAAAGTAATGAATGAACTTGCACGAACAACATGGCCAGGACAATCAAATGTCAGATACTAACGGTCTGCTCTCAAATGAAGTAATTATTGACAACTCTTTCCACTGGCCAAAAGTAAAGGGTGACAAGAACCAGTTATCCGTATACTTGGTCTGTGCCATCAATCTCTGTGTGTTTAGCTCCCTCCTGAGAATTCTCTACAGAGTGGGATCCTCGGTACCTGCCACAAGAGCACCATCTTTTATTTCCAAGCCCAGAGACAAAGGAAATTGTGTTTAAGGGTCTTGTCAGTAGCCGGGAAGCTACTGGAGTCCTGAAAAAAAGGACCCAGGGTTCTACTTTTGAGAGACAAATGATTCTGTAAAATTAATAGAAGGAACTTTATCCTTCTTACTACCTTCATACACATGTGCTACACATAAGGTGGGCACTATCCAGCATACATTTAAATCCTGTCGCACTTCCTATATTTTTAGCTTTTTGTTTGTTTATCAACAAATTGGTCAAATAAACGATTCCCTTTTTACATATATGGAAACGGAGGTTCTGCGAGTTTAAATGGCCCACCCAATGACTCAGCAAGTAAATGCAGGAGCAATGATTCTAAGACATGTCTTGAGTCTTCCAGTCTCCCTGTGACCCTGTGTTCTTAGAAATGTAGGTCATCTTCACTGGACTCACAGATCGCAGTTCAGCTCCTTAGTTCACATTTTGAAGAGGTCTCCATTGCCTTATGTGGCTAAAAAAGCCAATGTCCAGCTTTACTTTGTGACAGTGCAATGGAGAAATAGATGTCTGTTCTCCATTGTGGTAGCTTTATAACATTACACTTTACACAGAGCCTTCTTTTTCATATCCATTCTAGGGAAGTGTATCTGAAATTGCTTCCATCTAGGAGTGGGATCAACAGGGTCACCACCAAAGTGGGAGAACAAAACAAGATCACAGGGTGAAAAACCAATCCCAGACTGAAACAAGTAAATGAAGAAAATATCTGCAAAGTCACGGTTCTGATTCTAGTCACATGTAATAACTTACAAACAGCTCAGTTTCTTCTTCAATCACTTCAGAGTTTCCTCAAGAACATGGGTATTTTCTTTTCATTTCTTCCACTACAGAAACATTTTAGGATTTTCCCCCAAATTAATGGAAGACAACTTCACGTTTCCACTTCTTACAAAACCATTCACCATTAAATTTTTTTTTTTTAATGTTTATTTATTTTTGAAACAGAGACAGACAGAGCATGAATGGGGGAGGGTCAGAGAGAGAGAGAGACACAGAATCTGAAACAGACTCCAGGCTCTGAGCTGTCAGCACAGAGCCCGACGTGGGGCTCGAACTCACGGACCGCGAGATCATGACCTGAGCCAAAGTCGGCCACTTAACCGACTGAGCCACCCAGACGCCCCACCACTCACCATTAAACAACAGCTTTTCAGCTTCCACTCACTGAAGTCGCAATAATCTTAAGGTTTTCCCAGTCCCAGCATCATTATATCAAGTACCATGATACATATAGGACAGCCCCGATTTGAAAAATATATATTTTGATTGACCCAAGCGTTTTCAAATTGAAAGCAGAATTGTGGTATTAAAATTAGAAATAGTATTTAGGAGTATTATACACGGTCATTGCATCTTTTAAAAAATACTTTTTCAATCTCTTCCTACATTTCAAAATAATATACACCATGTTTGCATGTTTCCAATGATCCCTTTTCCTGCAATCTAATTAAACCCATTAGGCACAAACGTAACATTTGAAGTCGAGTTTGTATGAACTTCGTATAGTTAAACACTTTTAGTTGGAGTATTTTAAATAGAGTGAAAAGGGATGGTTTTCATGGATGGAGAATTTAAAGGGTGATTTCAAGGATCAGATCTAGTCATATCATTCCTTATAAGAGGTGGGGAGATTGCTATTAGAATAATTCACCTCAGCCTGAGGTCTGGGAACACCTTTTGAGGCCTGCAGGGTCTCTATGAGCATATTTTTTATTTGTTTTTATTTTGATGATCCTCTAAAAAATAACTGACTCACTCTGGATTACCTGGTGGTCCTGTTTGTTAAGTAAATGCTGCAAAGGGATGCCAGCACTTACATTTATATATATAAATATAATGGAGTCCAAAACTGAGCAAGCAAATGGTTCCAAAACTTTGACCTGGGAAAGAAATTAAGGTATTAGGGCAATTGAGTTATCACACAGCTCATGATACACTTGAACAGCAACAAAAATAAAGCAAGTGCAAAGGCAGGCATTGTAGTCACGTTTGAGATAATCTATTGCACTCCTCCTGTGCTTATGCACTCCTCCTGTTGCAGTTAGCAACAGTTAATTAATAATAAGTGTGGAAAATTTTTCTTTTCTTAACATTAACACTAGACATTCATTTAATGTGCATTTCTGTAATACTATAACATGCAAATAAGCAGGACAGCTTTACAGAATTATCAAATGATATCTTGATAAAAATTAAGCATCCGACTTCGGCTCAGGTCGTGATCTCACAGTCTGTGAGTTTGAGCCCCGCGTCGGGCTCTGTGCTGACAGCTCAGAGCCTGGAGCCTGCTTTAGATTCTGTGTCTCCCTCTCTCTCTGCCCCTTCCCCCGTTCGCTCTCTGTCTCTCTCTGCCTTTCAAAAATGAATAAAATGTTAAAAAAAAAAAAAAAAAAAGAAGGAAGTCTCAATGTTCTGAACTAAGAAGCAAGGTCTTAATGTTTTAACCAGCATTCTGACAATATACACAGGCAAGCCAGCATTGTCTGAATGTTTATCACTAACTTTAAAATATAGAAATAGATTAAATGTAGACCCACAGTTGAGAGGCCATTCTTCCACCGTTGGCAGTGACTGGTGAGGAGGCCATTGGAAGGGCCCTTGGGAAACCTGAGGCCTACTGCAGCACTTTCCAGCGTTGTATTAATTTGAGCCCAAAACTGAACCTCCCTAAGACTCAGTTTCTATACTATTAAAGTGGTAGGACTTAAGACTGTTTCTAAGATCTCTTCCAACTCTGACATTCTAGTTAGAGGATGCCCTAGGCATCTGATGTACATTCATGTGTCATATTTTTAGTTATTTAAAATAACTAAGCTTCATGAAGAGTGTCTTTTCTGTCATATTCCATCAGAGGGTTCCTCATCTTCAAACTGAAGGACAGGGTAAAGGATTCCGATGTTATTTTAAATAAAATGCCTAAACGAAAAAGACCCTCGTGAATTCATTAGTCATTATTATTTGAGGGCTATTTTACAGCAAACTTCTAAAAATGCATAATATGTTTAACTTCAATATTTTCGTATAGGGGGAACTTCGTTAACCGTTTAATTGCCTGATAAGCCTTTAAAGTGTAATATGTTTTGCTTTCAAACAGAAACATCATTCATTTACATTTGGTGGATGGGGCGCCAGGGAGGCTCAGTGGGTTAAGCGTCTAGCTCCTGATTTCAGCTCAGGTCATGATCTCAGGGCTCATGGGGTCAAGTGCCTCATGGGCTCTAAGATGACAGCACGGAGCTCGCTTGGGATTCTCCCTCTCCTTCTCTCTTTCTGCTCTTCCCCCACTTGTGCGCTCTCTCAAAATAAATAAACAAACTTTAAAATAAATAAATAAATAAATAAACAAACAAACAAAGGAATGAATTTGGTGGAGATGATGTGAGAATGTGTGCATGTTTGGCTGTATTCAAGAGGTAGAGGTGAACTACCAAGTTTATTATGACAAAGGCACAGGGTCTCTAAGTCCTCTGAGACCTTAATTTAAAAAAGAAACTCTTATCTCCTATTCTTATGAGTGAGTAGCTTATCACCATGGTATTTTTCAAATGACTTTTCCTTTCGCGTATAAAAATACATGACTATAGACCAGTGGTCCTCACACCAGGCTGAGTTTTTTCATCCAGTGGACGTTTGGCAACATCTGGAAACATTTTTGGTTGTCACAAACTTGGGGGTGGGGGTAGGGTGGGAGAAGGGCTACTGGCATCTAGTGGAGTAGAGGTCAAGGATGCTGCTGAATATCCAACAACGCAAAGGGCAGCTCCCTACAACTAAGAGAAACCCTACCACAAATGGAGGACAACTCCCCCCCACGACAAAGAATCCCACCCCAAATGCCAATAACTCCAAGACTGAGAAAACGTGCTGTAAACTCCAAGTGCAAGTTGAAATTCACTTCGGCATCAGGTCTATGAGAAAGTTAAAGGGTACTTTTCTCTACTTCCCCACCTTACAAATCATGAATTTAAGGCTTTTATTCAAGTAGTATAATTTCTTTTTATTTTTCTGTTGTCTCCCACAGTCGTGAATATATAAGGAATTGAAAATCTTTAAAGTGCCAACTTTGGAAACTATTTCTGTTCTTTGCAAATACAGTAAATTTCACTACAGGGTCTGTTTAGTGCCTTGTTTTTTCAGAAAAGCTTAAGTTTTTTATATTACAGCCAAATAATGTCTTTCCATGCTTTTGAAAATTTAGTTGAGGAAGCCAATGCAATCTTTTGATTCTTGGGTTGTTTTTCAATGTGTGAAAGTTGAAGTTACCAAGACTTCAAAAAAGATAAATTGGGTAGGGATTGGGGGAGACTTTGGTGCCGACATTTAAAATGTGTTGTCTATGCTTATATTTATTTGCGGGTTTGTCCAGCATAATTTCTTCTTTTTTTTTTCTTAAATTGAACAAGCCATTGTTACCAATTTTTTATTAACATTTCCATTTTCTGAGGTAATCCCAAATCAACGTCTAGGTAAACCATAATGGAGGCCTGTTGGTGGTTCTTTTATTATTCTCGAAGGATTGCAGCGCCACCTACAGGAGTCCTTCTGCATACTACTAGCCCTCCTAGCAAGCATTCCTATGCCTGCCTATAGCACAAAGGAGAAATGAACAAGTCTAGAATGCAAAATACAGCAAGGAAACAAACAAAAATCCAACGGAAATACTTACATTGTATCATATGTCTTTCAGGTATGAACTTTACTGAACTCTTTGAAAACAACTAATTTCTTGATTTTTCAACTCCCTAGGGAAATACTACTTTCAAAAATCTGGATTCTTTTAGCAAATAACTGCATCTTTAAAATAAGAAAACCATGCATTTTAAAAAATGTGTTGAGAAGAAATGAGAGGCAAATGTTTAATGATACTGAATTTTGAAAAATCAATACAAAATTATATAGCTGATCTGGAATTTAAAAAAATAAAATAAATGCATAAACTAATGTAAAAATAAAAAAAAATAAATTGGAACGTATTTTTTGTTTTCCTTTTCCCATTCTCTTCAAAACATGGGTTTATTCAGTTGAAGACCTAGTTTCTATTTTTGGCAAAAGCCAGAGTTTTCTAGGTTTAGAACTCACACCATCTATTTTTGATAATGACAACAGACATCAAGTTCATATCCTTGTTCCTTGTGTTCTTCTTCCTCATGCATGTGAACTTTACTAATGGAAAACTGTTATGCAGACACATTATAAAACAGTATCTGTGAGAACCTTTGAGAGTCAAGGACGGATTGAGACCATGTCAGTAAACATCTAGTTGTTGAGTAAGGAAGAAGTTGGCATTCAAAAAGTTACCACTTCCCTCCTGTGGAAACAAGTTTAACTCCTGAAGGTCCAGTATTTACACTAGCCAGAGGGGGGAACTTCCGGTAATTACATCATTAAAATCTGTCTGCCTACTCTGCATGTGCCATGCAATCATACGCTTTGATGAAGTGGAGGGGGAAATTACCATAAATCTTGTTCACTACTAGAATGTTCATTGGTTCCTTTCGGTAATTTTATGTGGTGTGGATGAAAACCAGACTTTGTTCCAATCAAAGAAGGAAAAGTAGAAGGAGCAGAAGATATTTTTAGGGTGAAGACTAGCCAAGTAAATTAAATCAGACCATTAAGCTTAATGGGGTTTGAGAGAACAAGGGCAATTATTAGTTCAAAAAAATGACCTTCAATCCAACTTCAAGGAAATGTGTAATAGAATTCCCTCAGTCAGTCATTCAGTGAATCTCTCTTTAAGTGTGTATGTGTGTGTGTGTGTGTGTGTGTGTTTCTCTCTTGCTCCCTGCTCTCCCTATGTCCCAAATATAACCACAGAGACACAGGGATGGGGTAGCAGGAATCAGTAACCAACTAACCTGACCATGCGATATAGTTATATAGCTTAAATCTATGTTCCCAATAATATTAATTTCCTTTGATAGAATTAAAATAGCTCATCAAAAGTTAGCCATCCGGAACCTTCTAAGAATCCAGGTAGAACAATTCTTTTTTTTTTTTAATTTTTTTTTACGTTTATTCACTTTTTGATAGAGAGAGACAGAGCATGAGTGGGGGAGGGGCAGAGATAGAGGGAGACACAGAATCCGAAACAGGTCCCAGGCTCCGAGCTGTCAGCACAGAACCCAACGCGGAGCTGGAACTCACGGACCCTGAGATCATGACCTGCGCTGAAGGCGGACGCTTAACCGACTGAGCCACCCAGGCACCCCCGGGGAAGAATAATTCTTATAAAACTTGGCCCTGAGGGAATTTATGGCTATTTATAGCCTGAAAATGGCACACTGGCTATAAAAGAATAAAAGCTGTTGGAGGTAATATCAGGAAAATAGTGGAAGGAATCAAATGTTTTTTATGGGATATCAGTTTTAAATGTGGTGGGAGAAACCTTGTTCTTTCTCTGTTCTATTATGCTGAAATAAGGTGTGAAAGGCAGATTAGTTGCCTGGTGTAGGGAATTTTAAATTGCCCTCAGAGTAGTAGGTTGTAAGCAGAAGTATGGCCTCCTCTTTGTGAGTTTGAGATCTATTTACATGCACCTTTTGGGGTGTTATTTTTATGTAGATAAGTCTTACTCAAATATAGTGAACAATAATACCGAACCTTTGAATGAAACCACGTCTTTATTATGCAAAATGGCTTTGGTAACCTTAATATCTAGTTTATTTTATGGTGAATTATGACTTACAATACAGATTTAATATAGCATACTTATGCCCTTGCTATATAATTTTATAACATACAAACAGAAATTTCTTTCTCTACACTTTAGATCAATTTCAGAACGAAAACCATGTACCTAATACATATTAAATGAGAGAATGGAACATTAATTTCTTTAAATTTTATTTCAAATAGTATAAATCTATAAATATTTTTATATGATCTTGGTAACTCCTTATAAATAAATGAATAGTGCAAAAGATTCTGTGATTTGGAAAAGCAAAGTCTCTTTTAAAAAAGAAATATAAATCAAGAAGAAAATTAACACAAAAGAATTCAGTCTGCTTAGGATCAAATTGCATTTTGCACATAATTTAAACAAAATTCACAAAGGCTAAGATGCCAAGTTGATACATGACTTGGAATATATTGGCAGTTATAACATAAATTCTGGAACACTGTTGAAGGGAAAAAGAAAATGCTGTTAAATATTTGATGCTACAAATGGGAATGCTTTACCATCATTTAACATCTTAACCTAAAAAGTACATTTTAATAAGTATGTTTCAATCATATTTCTGGATCTCTTCTTTGAAGCTAGCTTTTAAAAATCCACAGTCAGGCGTTATTTTACTAAACCATATTTTCTTTCATTTCTCTAAAAATGAATTTTCACATATCTTTTCTGGTAACATGCTGAGAACTGTAAGTTGCTTTAAATGAAACAAGAACAGGGGGAGCTCATATTTACTGAGTAACAAAATCACTTTCTATTGGACGATTTCGTTTGTATCAATCTAAATGAGAACTAATACAGAGACTAAAGGCAGCATGGGCTAGGGACTGAGCTTGAGTCTTGGCTATGCTGTCTATAAACGGGTGACTTTGGAGAATTATTTATCTTCTTTGAGTCTCAGTTTCTCTATCTGAAAAATAGTAATAATGATAATGATAATAATAATAACAACAGCCGCAGTAGCAGTATCTATCTGATGGGTAGTTTTGTGTATCAATGACAAACATGTGAAGATCCACTATACTGTCTAACAGGATAGGTACATAATAGAAATGGTCCCTCAAGTCTCTGGGTGATACATTTGAATTCCAGTTCCTCTCTACAAATGATGTATTCTTGGATGCATCTTTGTAAAGACTTTCTCTCTATAAAATAGACAGCGATATGAAAAGGTACATGTGAAAGCCCTCATGCGTTAACAAAGCAATGCTTCTTTGTTTAACCAGTGGGTTGGTTAGAACAGGCTACATAATGCTGTGATGGCAAACTATAAAATCATAACGTATTTGTCATTAAATTCATCATGGGCCTGGTGACTCTTCAGGGCAGCTCTCTTCCAAGGGCTGATACAAGGAACAGCTTCCATCGTCTACACTCTGAAGTACTTGACCTTTATAATCAAGGGAGAGGAATAGGGTGGGGAGAGCTTACACATCCCTTAAGTACTGCAGACTGAAAGTATCACTCTGTTCCTAAAACTGGTGGCATGGCCCCAGCCAACTTCCCAAGGGAAGTTGGGAACTGGAGGGCAGCATAAGGAATATTACATGAACTCTATTGTCTGCCATGTTGAATGTACAAAATAAACTACTAGCAAAGCTATTTAATGTGTCTTCCACGGTTTAACAGTTATGATCTGTTTTAAAAAATGTACTTGATGCTTGGTTTTAAACCTATATTAAAACTATGAAGACTGAAAAATCTTTTTCATTATATTTTCTACTTGTTTAGAATATTTTACTGTTCATAACATTATTACGTATTCCAGTTTTAAAATAGGGATATAAATTAAAATATGTTCTGTGTCACTATCAGATTTTGGCCTGTTGTCCCGTTTTGAAACCAGCTTTTATCTTTTATAGTAGATAGACTCAGCAGGATTACTGGTAATATTTGGACTAAAACCTTTCATAAGCATATTAAAAGAATCCAATGACCATGGTAAAGCTGCAGCTTATCAGAGAATGATCGCGATGCACCGTTACACAAATCTAAGGAATAGTATTTTTCCTGAAACAGAGATAAAGCTATTTTGCAAATTAGAAATTTTTTTGCAAAAAAAAAAGTCAAGATAGATAACTGAGGCTTACATTGTCCCCAATGATTCCTTGGTGATGGAGAAAATAGACTAAATCTGCATTATTACCAAAAACAAAAATTTCAGAAAAGCATGCATACAGTGCCCTAATACATACATTGGAGGTATGATGACACATTCTTTTCATGAAGAAATAATATAACTGCAGGCAAATGATTATCCCTTGTGGTTTAGCTACTAGGCAGAATTTGAGAACATGGGCTGTTTCCATCGAAAGCACATGTGAAAAGTCTGGCACAGCTTGACCAAAACCATTGTGTGAGTTCTTTGAACTGTCTGCCATCATGCCAGTGTTACATCCTTAACTGAGAAGACACTTCTCATGGCAAAAGCTTGAAACTACTCCTTCCCACGTGTTATTTATTCACGCACTGGAGACTCTGCCTCTCGTTTGTCAGAGGAACACTTCAAAATGGAAAAACTATGATCAATCAACATTATTTATTTTCATTGAGAAATGTCCAGCTTAGCTTAACTTTTTAATCGACGGGTGTTGGAAACTCCATTTGTCACTATCAGGTGTGTTATAAGCTTCTCAAGCCAAACATACTGATGCTCCCGTCTCCAAGTTCAGGCTTACCCCCTAAGGAAGTAAGACATGTACTAAATATAATTTCTACTTTAATGTCTATACGGGTGATTAAGGCACACAAGCTTAGTCTTTTATGAGAAAGGACCCCATCTTACTAAAGACGGTATTAGGAAACTGTGGGAACATAGTGTGTGGTACAAATAGTTGTTATTTTCACTTGCCTGCTCTTTGGTTATACCAAGATCCCTGCTCGTGAGGTTCCAGAATGCTGTCTCCTTCCCATCTCCTTCTCCTGCTTTTATAACTCTTCTTCCCTCTACCGCTCTAGTTCACCAACAAGCACACCCCTACCTGGATCCTTGGCTTCCCCTAGGCATCATTGTGATCACCTTGCTAGTAACTGCATTAGCAAGGGCAAGTCCTCTTTTGCTGTGGTGGACCTTTTGCTTTCGAGTGGAGTATGTGTGAAATGGGCCTTGGGTTTCACTGATATGCGTTAATTCTCCATCAGTACCCTAATGTATTATAATGTACAACAAAAGCGATTCTTGTTTTGCAAGGGACCCAACAGATCACTTGAATGCATCCAGGTCCTTTAAACACAATGATCAAGAGAAACAGGGTGAAGGAGAAAAGAAACTCTCTCACGACCATACCCCTCCCACTAATTGCCAATAACTAGGCTTGGAATCGAGTCCTTTTTCAAGATCCAAAAGCTATTGGCCCAAATATCTGGCAGTTAATGCTAACACTGTTTGTTGTGTCATCAGTTTTAAAGTTCAGTCTTCCTAAGATGCCGAAATGACTAGTGATGAATCAGTGAAAATGTGTTTATATCACCCAAAATTCGAATTTTACACATTTTTTTATTAATGGAGTAGTTGAGACTGAGCAATATTTCTTGTACTGACACTAAAATCTGGCTGTTTAGAAGTATTCATTTAAAGAAAGAAATGATTTTTTAAAAGAATTGTATACCAAATCCAAAATCATCGATCTGCTCATTTTCTCCCTTCTTCCCCGTTCTCAATTTGAATTACTCTTATTTAGGAGTCTGAGTTTCCTCCTAACTCTTAGCTATCCAGCAGATAAAAGAAACGGAAAAGCAAGGCTGGCATTTTGTGCTTCAGTGTTAGAAATAGCATGCTAAGTGTACTTTCCAGGTCCTCCCAAAGGATTCAGTAAATCATTCTGTAAATTATTCCAGGGTTATTGACAGAGTATGGCTTTAATTTTCTGCTCTTAGCCATAGCATAGAGGAACTTATTGGTATGCGGCTAACTCTTCAAAAGCTCTAACTGGAGGGGGATGGGTAGAAACACAATTTGAATAAAGAGTATCTCCTAGAGCATTCCTCTACTGGTTTTCCATTCAGAAGTTAACAATGGACAATACACAGAATAAATTTCTCTGTTGGGAGTTTTAATCAGTTGAACAAAAACAGTCTCCAGAGACTTTCTAGTGTTGGAAACTTAGTATCATGGCAAGTCCATAATTGACTTACCAACTTCTTCACATTTCACATTACTTTGATTCCGTTTCTTCACACACGCAGAACCTGTTAGTTTTAAATGTTTATTTTTACTTATTTTTTGAGAGACAGAGAGAAGAGGAGGAGGGGAAGAGCAGAGGAGGAGCAGAGAGGCAGGGAAGGGGCAGAGAAAGAGGAGACAGAGGATCCAAAGCAGCTCCCCACTGACAGCAGAGAGCCTAAGGCAGGGCTCAGACACCGGGCTGGAGCCCACGAACCTTGAGATCATGACCTGAGCCAAAGTCGGATACTTAACAGACTGAACCACCCAGGCGCCCCACAACCCTTTAGTTTTAACATTCTCTGTGATGCCTGAGTAACTCAGTCGGTTGAGCATCTGACTTCAGCCCAGGTCATGATCTCACAGCTCATGAGTTTGAGCCCCGCATCAGGCTCTGTGCCGAGAGCTTACAGCCTGGAGCCTTCTTTGGATTCTGTGTCTCCCTCTCTCTCTGCCCCTCCCCCCGGCTCAAACTCTGTCTCTCTCAAAAATAAATAAACATAAAAAAAACTAATTTTTCTGTATTCCCAAAAGTCAATGACAAAGGTGTTTCAAATTTTATAAAGCTATAATTTTTTGAGACTGATAACAGTAAAAAAAAAAATGAACAAAGGAGCAGAATAAACAGCATTTACAGAAAACACATATATTATTAAGGACTTAACAAATGTGGAAGGACAGGATTATTAAATAAACGAAGCTGAAAAAACTGCTTAGCTTGTTAAGAACTTCACCTCAGTTGTGGCAGATAAATATAAATTGATGAAAGAGAAAATTAGAAAAAAATACAGAGGTAATAGAAGAAAATGGAAATTAAAAATATCAAATGTCAAGAATGTCATGACATGTAAATATATAAACACTGTATATACATTAGATAAATAGATCATATGCATACATAAATAATAAAAGAAGTGGGATATTGTTGTTATTTGTTTTTAAAATGTTAATGAATTACAGAGTTTACAAATAAAAGAATCTAATGCTGATGGACATGGATTTTTTTCAAACACTGTTGAAGACACTGAAAATATCCATTTTGAAAAGAATGTGGCAACGATTATATAACAACATATAAGAATGGGGCCCTTTTGGCTAGTATCCAAAATCTATAAAGAGCTCACCAAACTCCACACCCAAAAAACACTTCTTGCCAGTGAAGAAATGGGCAGAAAACATGAACAGACACTTCTCTGAAGAAGACATCCAGATGGCCAACAGGCACAAGAAAAGATGCTCAACATCGCTCCTCATCAGGGAAATACAAATCAAAACCACACTCAGATATCACCTCACGCCAGTCAGAGTGGCCAAAATGAACAAATCAGGAGACTATAGATGCTGGAGAGGATGTGGAGAAACGGGAACCCTCTTGCACTGTTGGTGGGAATGCAAACTGGTGCAGCTGCTCTGGAAAACAGTGTGGAGGTTCCTCAAAAAATTAAAAATAGATCTACCCTATGACCCAGCAGTAGCACTGCTAGGAATTTACCCAAGGGATACAGGAAGGCTGATGCATAGGGGCACTTATACCCCAATGTTTATAGCAGCACTCTCAACAATAGCCAAATTGTGGAAAAAGCCTAAATGTCCACCAACTGATGAATGGATAAAGAAATTGTGGTTTATATACACAATGGAGTACTACAGGGCAATGAGAAAGAATGAAATCTGGCCCTTTGTAGCAACGTGGACGGAACTGGAGAGTGTGATGCTAAGTGAAATAAGCCATACAGAGAAAGACAGATGCCATATGTTTTCGCTCTTATGTGGATCCTGAGAAACTTAACAGAAACCCATGGGGGAGGGGAAGGAAAAAAAAAAAAAAGAGGTTAGAGTGGGAGAGAGCCAAAGCATAAGAGACTCTTAAAAACTGAGAACAAACTGAGGGTTGATGGGGGGGGTGGGAGGGAGGGGAGGGTGGGTGATGGGCATTGAAGAGGGCATCTTTTGGGATGAGCACTGGGTGTTGTATGGAAACTAATTTGACAATAAATTTCATATAATAAAATAAATAAATAAATAAATAAATAAATAAATAAATAGGAAAAAAAATGGGGCCCTTTTTAAATCAGTTTCAGTTGAGCCCTAAGACAATAGGTGATAACTGACCCCTTATTCTGTAGTAAAATGCTAGGCCATCTATAAGACCTGCAAAGAAAATATCCAAGTGTATAGGAACTCAATACAACATCTACTTCCTGGTGATATAAACAAACAGCCAATAATTTAATTGGGGGAGTTGACGGCTTAAGAGAGGATTTATTTGGAGAAACATGACAGTACTGTGGTAACCATGGTATGTGCGTGTGTATGTATTTTATTGGCCTCCAACATCGTGAGAAATGATTTAGACAGACAACGCAAGACTTCGGTGTGATTTCTCTGGAAGTTGAAGGGGGGGGCCTTGCAGAGGAGCATCTGATAAACGTGTGGTATCTAAACGAAAGAGCCTGGCTGAAGGGGTGTATGGCAGTGTGGTGGGGACTCTCACTGACAGAGTCTGCCCTGTGCCCGTAAGGACTGTGATGGCGGATCTTTGGAGGACAGGAGCAGGGAGGGAAGGGATACAATCTGATTGACATTTTTAAAAGCTGACTCAGGCTGAGGAGTGGGTTAGTAACAATACAAATTTTGACGGATAATTTTATGTGTCAGTCTGACTATGCCATCATTTGTCCAGACATTTGGTCAAACATTGTTCTGGGGGTGTCTGTGGTGCTGTGTTGGGATGAGATTAACATTTGAAGTGGTAGACTGAGTGAAGCACCTTGCCTTCTCTACTGTGGGTGGTTTCATACACTCCGCTGAGGGCCTTAATAGAATAGAAAGGCTTAGATAAGCGCTCTCCTGCCTTACAGTGCCAGCTAGGACACTGGTCTTTTCCTGCCTTAAGGACCCGAACTGAAAAATCAACTCCTTCTGGGTCTCAGCTTTCAGACTAAAACTACACCATTGGCTTTCCTAGTTCTCAGGCCTTTGAACATGAACTCGAACTAGATCATTGCCGCACCCCCTCCCCTTCCCCGGGGCTCCAGTTTGCTGACTGAAGATCTTAGGGCTTTTCGGACTTCATAATCATGTGAGCCAGTCCCTTGTAACAGATTTCTTTCCATATATATGTACAGTCTATTGGTTCTCTTTTTCTGGAGAACGTTAATAGCAATAAGAATAATTACTAATATTGTTTCTTGTACTAGGTGATATCCGAATGCTTTATGTTTCCATATGTCAATCTACACAATCCTCACAATGACTCTGTAATGGATATTATTATGGTTATCATTTAAAGATTAGAAAACTGACAAAATTAGTTAAATGGCAAGTCTAAGATTCTCACTCATACAGTCTATTTCCAGCACTCACTCCCTTCCATCCTGCTCCATACGCCATAATAACAAAACATAACTGTGGGTAGGAACCATAACGGAAGCAAAGATTACAAGGCTCTCGGCAGTCGGGCAAGAGAAGATGGTGGCTGAAACTAGGCTTAGAGCAGATTTTAATCATGTATTTATTGAAGGTACGGTGTGAGATACAAGTGCCAAACACAGCAATGAACATGTATCATATGAAAGAAACCGAGATTTTTGGCGTTGACTTCTTACTCTAGCATACCTAAACTATCCTCGCTTGTACAGAAAACTTGTTTATAATTCACCCATTATGATTTTGATTTTTCCACATCTTGTTTTAATGCAATTGAAATTTTATGTATAGATACATATATATGTGTGTGTGTGTCTGTGTGTGTGTATATTTTATATAGTTTGTATAGACATGTGCTCATATTTGTGTGTGTGTATATATATATATATGTATACAATTTGAAGTTATTTCTATACTGCTTTGTTTAAGTGATTATGTGTATTTTATTGAGGGATCTATCATTACCAAATTCTCGAAGAGGCTTGTGTCCTTACAAAAGTTTAAGAATGCAGGTTTAAAGAGTCCTCTATCAGGAGTTACTAGGGTACGATATAGACATGTGACCCCCACTAGAGCCATTAAACTCGTTGGTAATGTTCTTAAGTGGAACCTTGATTTCTGGGAGTAAAATTTGTTGGTAGCTTCTGAGTTAGAGCAGATATTGAATGGGATTGATAAACAGCAATTATAAAGACAAGAGGACAGGGAGAGGAGAAGGTTTGGACAAAGATAAGAGTATTGAGACAAAGAATCAGGAGTTCGGCTTTGAACATTCTAAATTTGAAAAGCCTTTATGCTTCTAAGCAAAGAGTCGAAGTGGTTGCCTGGCACTCAAGGGAGAGTTCAGTGTGGAGCCATAAATCTTAGACTTTTCAGCTTATGGGTGATATTTAAAGCCACGAGACTAGAAACCACGTGACTAGGGAGCGTGTTTAAATAAGGAACAGAACGCAGCTCAGCACCAAGTCATTCCAACATTTGAAGCTTTGAAACGGGATGCAAAATTAGCAAAGGAAACTGGAAAGGAATGGATAGAGGGGTCAGAGGGAAATCGAGAAACAGCAGTATTGCGAAAGCCGAGAGAAGAAAGGATTTCAAGGCAAGAGCTCAGCTGTGGGAAAAGGTGCTGCTGAAGAAGTAAAATGAAGGACAAGAAGTGACAGAGGGTAGGACGGAGGCTCAAAGCGAGCTGGATCAGGGCTGGGGAGGGAGCAGGGATGATGTTGCACTGAAGCAGGTTGGGGAGTGATTTGATTTGAGGATAGGAAAGCAGACAAAAAAGTGGAGACGGTTAAGCAAGCATATGAAGGATTAACACATGCATATTACTGGCATTATCTAATAAAACTCCAAATTCTCTTTCATTACGGATCTTAAAATTTTCTCGTATAACAGTCTCAATTGGAACATTGGGATGTGTGTGTGTGTGTGTGTGTGTGTGTGTGTGTGTGCGTGTGTCTAATTCTCCTTTGCTTCTGTTCTTGCCATCTGTGTTTGATGTCCCCAGGACCACCACAGGTCTGGTAATTTACCAGGAGGACTCACAGGGCTCAGTATACAGTCACAGTCAGGTTGATGATTTATTACAGAGAAAGGATGCAAAGCAATATCACCAACGGGAAAAGGCACAAGGAGAGAAGTCGGGAGGAAATTAGACACACATTTCCAATAGTCCTCTTCCAATGGAGTCACACAAGACATGCTTAATGCTTCCGGCATTGAATTATGACAACACATGTGAAATATCGTCTACCAGGGAAGCTTAGTAAAGACTCATTACCCAAGGGTTTTGGTTTTTTTTTTTTTGTTTTTTTTTTTTGGAGTTGGTCACATAGGCACATACCGCTGAGCACATACCAAAATTCCAGACTTCCAGAAGGAAAGCAGGTGTTCAGCATAAACCACATTGTTTATACAAACAGTCCAGGCACAGTGAACGTCTCTCATCAGTTAGAGATTGGTAGCAACCTTCCCAAGATATGAGTTCTCAGACATCAGCCAAGGGCCAACCTTGCAAGCAGGACTTTGTAAGGATAGCAGTCTCAGGACTGCTACGCTATTTTCTATATACCTTTGTTATGGACTATATCCTCCCTTCAGTAACATTCATATATTAAAGCCTTAACCTCCAATGTGACGCTATTTGGTGGCGGTGGCCTTTGGCAGGAAATCTCATTTAGATTAGGTCGTGAGGGTATGAACCTTACGATGAGATTAATACCCTTAAAAGCAGAAGAGGAAGAGGGCACCTGGGTGGCTCAATTGGTTGAGTGTCCAAATTCAGCTCAGGCCATGATCTCAGGGGGTTCGAGCCCCACATCGGGCTCACCGTTGCCTGCATGGATCTCACTTCAGATCCTCTGTCCCCATCTCTCTCTGTCCCTCCCCTGCTCGCATTCTCTCTCAAAAATAAACAAATGTTTAAAAAGAGAGGGGAAGAGGGAGAAATCTTTCTGCACACGCATGCAGGAAAGGCCATGTGAGCACGCGATGACAAGGAGGCTGTCTGCCAGCCAGGAGGAAGGTTCTCAACAGAACCCAAATCCGCTGCCACACTGATGTCAGACTTCCAGACCCCAGAAATGCACGAAATAAATGTCTATTTTTTAAGCTACCCAGTCTATTGTGTTTTGTCACAGCAGCTCCAGCAAACTAAGACAGCATCTAAAGTTGATTCACTGCCCCTCTGTCTTAATACTTTTTAGTGGTATTCTGGCTTCAGTGAATAACCATCAAAGAGGCTGAGCAAGGTAAAAGGTAATTAGCCAGATTATCGGTGTGTCTGGCGACAGCTAACCAGACCCAGACACTGTTCTGAGGGCCAGGGGCACAGCTGTAGCTTAAGGAAAACTGGTAAGGGCATGAGAGGGCCAGAACTTAAAGCAAAAAGAACATCAAACAGCAACATTACTATTTTTCACGGGGGGTATTAGTTTATCCCAGCTCCCACCTTTGACCAAGACACTAGTATTTCCAACTAGTGGAAATAAGGCCAGCCACGCCCAGATGATAGGTCACAAGCGGTAGAGTTGAGGTATCATTCACAAAAACAGACTTTCCCTGCTTTAGAACCAACTTGGGTTGCCAGCAGAGAAGTCTGTCCCAGTTATCTCTTGCTACGTAACAAGAGACCCCACAACTTAGTGGCTTAAGGCCACAAGTATATTACTATATCTTAGGATTTTTTGAGTCAGACATTGGGGCAGGGCTGAGTGATTCTTCTATTCCATGTTGTATTTATAAGCCTCACTTGGTGCTATTCAGCGGATAGGACCATTCTGGAGGCTCCAAGATGGCTTTACTCACATGTCAGGCATCTTGGCAGAGGCTCAACCAAGACTATTAACTGGAGAACCTGCACATGACGTCTTCAGGATGGTGGTCTCACGGTACCTGAACTTCTTATAGACAGACCCAGATGCCCGGAGAAAACACTGTAATGCCAAAGAGGATTGAAGCCTTCTTACATAGCTACAAAAACCCCAGAACATTATTTCTACTACATTCTATTGGTCAAAGAAATCACGAGAGCCAGCTCAGTTTCAAGGGGAGGTCAGTTCGATTTTCCTTCTGGATGGGAAGTGCAGCAAAGAATGTGTAGCTATTTTTAAGCTACCGCATTCACTATTTCCAAATGTATTCTCAATTGTGGTAACGCATGGCTCCCTCTTGCCATGTTTTCTTTCCCATTTCATTTATAAAGGGGAGGCACTGATTTTCAAAAGAAGGAAATATTCTAGCTGTCTAAGAAGCTAGTAAGAAGTTGCCTAACGGCTTTAGTTTTTACTTTACACCAAGGAAACATTGATACTTATTTTGAAAACCAAAGAATTTCCAAGAACTGCTCTCAAATCCATATACGAATGATAAATTTGTCTCACATATAAACACACTAAGGTATGATAGAACTGGGTCTGTTCTCTCAATAGAATAGGGAATTATTTTTTTTACCACTGGACTCTAAAACCTAGGGTTTAATTTATTGTAGGGTTATATGGCAAGAGAAGACAAAACATGATTCCTATTTGGGGAATAACAAATTCCTATTTGAGGAGGGTGTTTAATGTGATTCAAATTCATGCTCAGTAGTCATAATAAATGAATATGTACAAGTACATAGCCATTCGTGGTTGGTTGGATTATGTTTTAGGATTGAGACACCATACATTCACTTGTATACATTTAGTAAATATTTTTTTACATATTAAAAATCACAACTTTCAAGAAAATGAAATTTCACTAAAGTTTTAAATCTTATTAAATCATTGACAAGATGTAATGAGAACCAGTTTGCAACTAGAAACTACTTCTCTGTTTCCAAATGTCAAATCAAAATAAAGAGCATTTTCTTTCAATCTTATTTGCAAATGAGAAGTTTGTCTGCAAACAGTCTACATCGTATAAAAGGTAACATCTACAGGTAAGGCATTGAAAGGTTTTAAAAAAAATATTTATAGGCAGTAATCTCTTAGACATTGGCCCTGGCAATATATTTCTGGATCTATCTCCTCAGGCAAGGGAAACAAAACCAAAAATAAATAGTTGGGACTACATCAAACTAAAAAGGTTTGCTCAGTGAAGCAAACCATCGACATAAACAAAATGACAACCTACTGAATAGAAGGAAGTATTTGCAAATGATATATCTGTTAAAGGGTTAATATCTAAAATATATAAAGAATTCATAAAACTCAACACCAAAAACATAAAGGATCTGATTTAAAAATGAGCTAGGACCCAAATAGACGTCTCTTCAAAGAAGACATACAGATAGCCAACAAACACATGTAAGGATGCTCCACATCACTAATCATTAGGAAAATGCAAGCCCAAATCACAGTGAGATATCACCCCATACCAGTCAGAACAGCTAATGTCAAAAAGGCAAGAAATAATGGTTGTTGGTGAGGATATGGTGAAAAGGGACCACCTGTGCTCTGTTGGTGGGAATGTAAATTGGTACAGCCACTATGGAAACTAGTATAGACGTTCCCCAAAAAACTAAAAATAGAAATACCATATAACCCAGTAATTTCACTTGTGAGTATTTACCTGAACAAAACAAAACACTATTTCAAAACAAAATATATGCACCCCTATAATTCTTGCAGCATTAATTACAGCAACCAAGATATGGGAGCAACCCAAGTATCCATTGATAGATGAATGGATAAAGAAGTGGTGTATATATTCAACAGAAAATTACACATCCATAAAAAAGAATGAAATCTTGCCACTTGTGACAACAGGGAGGGACCTATAGGATATTATTTTTAGTGAAGTACATTAGACAGAAAAAGACAAATGCCATGTGATTTCACCTATATGTGGAATCTAAAAAGGCATCTGAGTTTTAAACATCACCCTAATTACTTACATAGGTTCCACTTTAATTATTACTTGTAATAATCACTGGCTCACAATACAAATATATCTCACATAGTTTTTTTGCAAGTTCATGGGAGGAAAAGTCATTTGCCCTTTTAAGAAGGATTTGTCTTTTCTCTCTTCCTTTTGGAGTAAAACTGGAAAATGGAGGAAGTGACCGCGCTCATACAGTAAAGCACCCATTTTTCAAGATGACTTTGGCTTGAGCTGGTCATTTTCTTTTTTTTTTTTAACGTTTATTTATTTTTGAGACAGAGAGACAGAGCATGAACAGGGGAGGGTCAGAGAGAGAGGGAGACACAGAATCTGAAACAGGCTCCAGGCTCTGAGTTGTCAGCACAGAGCCCGACGCGGGGCTCAAACTCAAGGATTGTGAGATCATGACCTGAGCCGCAGTTGGACACTTAACCGACTGAGCCACCCAGGCGCCCCAAGAACTGGTCATTTTCAACCCTCAGTCAACACTAGGATGGATTTTAATGTCAAGTTTTATTTCAGGAGTGTTATCCACTGTCCAGTGTGAAACACGAGTGCTATCTGTGCACTTTTTAATTTCCAAGCTTAACTCCAACAGCTGCCATAGAAAATATCCTTCTCTTAGACTCCTCCTTAATCACCAGGAAGGCAGCTTCCTGTGTTTGAATATTCATTGTAAAGCCAATAGAGACATTAATAGTAGTTGATCTGACTTTATCCTTCTGGACCCAAAAAATATTGCCAAGAAAACTTTAGTTGCACCACGTTGGTCCAGAGCTACCTCAGGCCTGCCAAAGGGCCAGAACTGCCTGGTGGCACCATTTCCAGGGCCTCGCCACATCATGGTCAAGTCTGTGCCTCTGTCCCTGATTCTGGTGCTGTGTGGTTGGCATCAGGTTGCTATGGTTACCAGAGACACCAGTCACCGTGATAAAGTGACCCCTCTCGCATCCACCTGACAACCTCCGGTCTTCAGCAAAGTCTTTATATAAAGCTGGAAACCAAGAAAAATAGAAAAGGGGAAAAAAAAAGAGAAGCCTTTCACAGGATATTTTGTTTAAATTTTTACATTTTAAAAATCACTCCTGCTCACACACCTTCTTTTTGATTGGGATTTACTGATCTAGTTAATGAAAACTCTGGTCATTTTTTTGTGAAATCAACCAGCCTTTGAGATAACTAAATGAGAAATGTGTCCTATCATGTTAGGGCAATATCTTTCCTCACTTACCTTGTTCTGCAGGTTGAAATGTTGAGTCTTCTGTCAATGATGTTAGCGATCAGGTGTAGAGGTACCATGCCAATTTAGCAAATTGAAAAAAAGGGGGGGATGCTCAATTAAACTTTCTAATAAACAATGTGAATAATTTATAGTATAAGTACATACCATGCAATACTTGGGACACATTTATACTGAAAAATTATTCATTGTTTCTCAGAAATTTAAATTCAACTGGGCATCTTTTCATTTATCCAATAAATGCACTGCATTTCCATAACAACTTAGAAATCTCACTTAATCAAATAGGAGATAAACATTCGAATGGAGGAAACGTTTAAATGAAAATGAGAGTCACTATATAATAAAAGTCCTTAAAGATACATTAAAATAGCTAAACATCATATTGATTTGATTATCCTTTTGACTCATTCAATAACTTTAAGGTTGGCTGGAATATAAAAAGCAGCTCAGCGGCCTGAGAATTTTATAACACTGTCAAGAGATGAAGCAGTAAATTAGCAAAAATTACTCTTTACAAGAAAAAGTCCCAATTTTGCTGATATCATTATTTATAATTCACAGAAGGATACATAGAAAATATGACAGGTGTTAGAGGAGCAGAAGGACCCACGGGATATGGGGTTCTTTTTTTTATACAGATCAGTGATTAGAAAAGTCAGACTGAACACTAATTTATCATTTCAGCATTCTCATATAATAGTAAAGAGACACTAATCCTAAACCACAACTCTCATATCCATGATACTTTGTATTAAAATACACTTTTTCCTTCTTATGATAAGTGGTTAACTGAACCAGTAGTAGACTACTGCATATATATTATATACATATATGTTTTGTGTGTATATGAAAGTCTGTACGTATGGATGGATGTATGGATATATATGTGTATATATGTGTAAGCATATGTATGCATAAATATATATATACATACACACACACACACATATACACACACACAAAATCACCTTACAGAAGCAAGAATGGCTGCATTTTTCATAAATTTTCAATATGGACCTACATTTTACTGTTGGTAAATACAAAAGACAAAAACGAGATAAACAATAAACTTCATTATACATGTAAAGGAACCACAATTCCACATATGTTTGCCCTTTATATTTTTAATGCTTATTTATTTCTGAGAGAGAGAGAGAGGGGAGGGGGGGCAGAGAGAGGGAGAGAAAGAATCCCAAGCAGGCTCCACACTTTCAGCGCAGAGCCCTACGCAGGGCTTGAACTCACAAACCAAGAGATCATGACCTGAGCTGAAACCAAGAGTCTGCTGTTTAACCAAGTGAGCCACTCAGGCACCCCTATGTTTGCCCTTTAAATATTTACATATCAATCAGTAGTTGAGTGTTTTCTATAATCAAGGACTGTACCTCCTTACCTGCAAAATAGGAAGTTGATAATGTCTTCCCTTCCTCTTCTATTTTACAGGGCATTACTTTTCTTTCTTTTACCAATCTTATTTCATGGAGAAAACAAATCACATTGTAATGAAAAATAACAGAAAAGGTTTCTAAAAAGCGCATGTGTTACTCTGGAAGTAGCTCATTTAAAGCAAGAGGACTCATTTCAACCAAGAGCCTTTCACACTATCAGAATAGGTTTATTCAAAAGAAAATACATTAAATAAATTAGTAGTGTTAGTAATACTATATAAAAAAATTAACCTAGGGGCACATGGGTGGCTCAGTCGGTTTAGCGTCGATTCTTGATTTCGGCTCAGGTCATGAGCTCACGGTTGGTGAGATCAAGCCCTATGTTAGGCTCTGCACTCAGAAAGTAGAGCCTGCTTGAGATTCTCTCCCTCCCTTTCTTTCTGCCCCTCCTCCTCTCTCTCGCACATGTGCACTCTCTCTCTTTCTCAAAATAAATAAACTTAAAAAAATTAACCTATATAAAAGGATGTGTGGTCTTAGAAGCAACCATTTGAAAACAAGAACACCAACAAAATTATTCTATTGAGTCTAAAGAGGTCTATTACATCAAAGTATGAAGCTAATTTGCTATTCTTGCTATGGAATGAATGAATCCAATTTTATTATGAGAATATTCTATAATTCTAACTTTATTAACTGAACCTCACTTTTCCTACAACTAGGTTGAATTAGTGACATTTTGATTTTATGTGTGTTTGTGCATGTATGTGTGTGAGTGCGAGTGTGTGTGTATGTGTGTGTGATACCCTTTTCATACCTCTAAATTACAATGGTTATCATGGTCCTATTTGTATGTTTGACTGAAAGGACTTGTTTTCATTGTTCAAATGAAGAAATGTATTACTTTTGCTTTTTAGGGAGTGACTTTCAGTCACTTTAAATATAGCTCTTTGCTTTTAAAAGGATCCATTTGCTTATTTCTGCTAACGTCACCTTATAGGTATGAGAAGACAAGGTATTTCATAAGCAATTAATTCTGAAGAGGATGAGCATTAGGTAAGTAGGTACTGCCTTGAGTATTATGGTTTTAGAAAAATTACAATTAAAGCAGAGGAGATGGGGTATGAGAGAAGGTGATATTTAACTAAGTGATAATTTATTTTGTTGCAAATTTGAAACCCGATTAGAGATTTCCATAAAGTTTCAAACTACTAATGATCCCAACTTTTTATGCTGAGGGAAAAAGTTCCTATTTAGATATTTGACGGTAGAGTGTTAAAAGGTCATTTGCCAGCAGGGTCACTAGCTGACAACTTGTTAGGAAAGCTTGATATTGCTTGGTCCCACATTGTTGCTGCCTAAAATCCCATGGGCAGCTAACAAGAGCAATTAGGCAAATTCTGGTTTTGCTGAGATTGACCCCTTTCA
Source organism: Neofelis nebulosa (assembly GCF_028018385.1). NCBI lineage: Eukaryota > Metazoa > Chordata > Mammalia > Carnivora > Felidae > Neofelis > Neofelis nebulosa. Next base: position 105,258,237 of record NC_080787.1, on the reverse strand, counting down.
ATATGTTGAAACACACATAAGTGTCTGTCAAAGTGCATCAGCCAACTCTGTATTTAAAGATAAGAGGAGAAGCTGCTGGCAAAAATTTCTACCTCCTGCAGAGAACTGAGATTTAAGGCCAACCCACCCTCCTGCTAAAGCTTTGCCAGGAGAAAGATTATTAAAGGAGGTGGCAGATTGATGTTGGAAAGTTTGCTACTCAACTACACATTATACACATCTCTGCATTACTCTACCCTCTGTGTCCTTTTATGTTCTTTGTAGATCAGAAAGTACTCTAATGCCTTTCTATACTGAGCTCTTTATACATTATCTTATATATTTTAATGTATTCTAGTTTAAAATGGAAAATCAAAATTAAGTAGCAAAGTGTAATCTTGGAAAGTGAGTAATTTCACATTTAATATTGCTTTTGCATTGTCAAATGTTTCATGTGGGGATGAGAGAGAACGCAAGTATGATCAGATTTTTGTAATATCTTTCAAAAGAGATAATCAGATATTTATAACATCTCTCTGCTTGTTTAGGAAGTCAATATTAATTTTCAGGTAAAATTTGAAAATATACAATAATTGAGGTTCTATAAACGAGATCATTTATATTCTGTGAACTTGTTATCTCTTAGATTGTATCCCTAAGTCTCTACAAACCCAGTTGTTTTTTTTTTTTTAAAGAACTAACCTATATGTTCCTATTACTCATTCATTCAACAAATATTCCTGAAGGTCTATCTGTTTCAGCCACAATCCACAAAAATCCATAAAATCTATAAAAAGACTGAACAAAACAGAATGGGTCCCTGATCTCCTACAATTTAAAATCTAGTGAGTAAATCTTAGTATTACTGGATTGATCCCAAATAATTCAATATGTAAGTAGAACGTTTTCCTTTGGGTAAACCACGCTAGTTTAAAAGAGATACTCTTGGGGCACCTGGGTGGCTCAGTCGGTTAAGCGTCCGACTTCGGCTCAGGTCACGATCTCACGGTCCGTGAGTTCGAGCCCCGCATCGGGCTCTGGGCTGATGGCTCAGAGCCTGGAGCCTGCTTCTGATTCTGTGTCTCCCTCTCTCTCTGCCCCTCCCCCGTTCATGCTCTGTCTCTCTCTGTCTCAAAAATAAATAATCGTTAAAAAAAAAATTTTTTTAAAGATACTCTTTGGGGTGCCTGGGTGGCTCAGTCAGTTAAGCATCCCACTGGCTCAGGTCATGATCTCAAGGCTTGTGAGTTCCAGCCCCGGGCTTCGTGCTGACAGCTCAGAGCCTGGAGCCTGGAGCCTGCTTCAGATTGTCTCTCTCTCTCTCTCTGCCCTGTCTCTCTCTCTCTCTTTCTGCCCCTCCCCAACTTGCAGTCTTTCTCTCTCTCAAAAAATAAACATTAAAAAAAATTTAAAAGAGATACTCTTTAATGTCAGTGTATTGAAAGAAATCTTAGCTATAATTTTGTAACACATGTAACCTTACTTTGAAGGAACCAGTTTGTTAATGACTGAAAAAGGCACTCAAATGAAACAATTTCAGAAAATGGACATGTACATGAACACATGCACATACACAATGCAGTGTAAAGCCTAAAGTCACAAAATGGTTAATGTCAAATGCCCTTTGACTAGTATATTATTTTTTTTTATGAAAACAACCATCTGGACTTTTTCTTAAAAATTATATCCTCAGACAACCTCCCAGATACTATGATTTAGTAGGTTAAGTATGCATCCCAGGATTATATGTTATCAATTAGTCTAATCTGATTCAGATGCCCCATGGCTTACACTTTGAGAATCATTGCCTTAAATAATAAATAGACTGTATTTATGAGTTAGCAAATTAGACCAGGCTATAGGACTTCCATTCCTGTCCATGAAGACTTACCTGCTAAGGAACTTGTTCTCCTATCGTAAAATAACTAAAAAAACTAAAAACAAAATTAAAGAGTAGCAGCAACAACAACAAACAACCTCCCTGACCCAGAAAAGATATATAAAATGATGATCTTCATACATTTCAAACAGCAGTAGCAGACTATAATTCCTCAGAAAAAAATAAACGAGATGAGTTGTATGGTTGCTCCCGGTTAATTCATGGAAGTAGTTCTCAGAACTAAGAGCGGTAAGAGGAACTTAAACATTCCTGAGATGAGAACATAGGAATTGGACTTTAGGAAAACCGAGCCAGCCAGAAATTGTGGGGTACCCTACAAGAAAACAGGGGAACTGGAAAGAGACAGAGACAGAGGGATGGATGTACATAGAGGGGTTCCTTCTAGTCTTTGGCTGAGTATTTAAACACATGTGGGATGGGGCGCCTGGGTGGCGCAGTCGGTTAAACGTCCGACTCGGTCACGATCTCGCGGTCCGTGAGTTCGAGCCCCGCGTCAGGCTCTGGGCTGATGGCTCGGAGCCTGGAGCCTGTTTCTGATTCTGTGTCTCCCTCTCTCTCTGCCCCTCCCCCGTTCATGCTCTGTCTCTCTCTGTCCCAAAAATAAATAAAAAACGTTGAAAAAAAAAAAACACATGTGGGATAAAACACAATAAGACTGGGAAAAAGAAACACCAGGAATTAGGCTGAATAGTTCCCCCATGCTCACAGAGGGCTGAAAACAATTCACATTCCTGATTCCTCAGTCAGAATAGAAAATATCTCATAATGTACTTATGAAGTATTGAGTAGCATCAGAGAAGGGTATGACCTTAGTAATGAGCTAAGAGAGCCCAAGACTAAAAACTGTTTGGATTAGCCCTAACAAAGTTTCAAAGAAAACTTTGAAAGGATAAACTTGGTCTCAAATAGCTCAACTGAATGCTAGAAAAAGTTCAACACTTTTAAAAGGCAGACAACAAAATCTAATTACCAATAACATAAAATTCGTTAGGTGGGATATTCACACAAAAATTCTGAGGCATGCAAAAAAGCAGGAAAGTATGACCTAGAAGAGATATAAATACCAGTCAATAGAAATAGACCTAAATAAGAGATTATGGAAGTACAAGCCAAAGACTATAAAACGGAAATTGCAAATCTAATAAATATGCTCAACAGTGTACAGGAAAACTTAAAAGTGATGAAGAGACAAACAAAAGATATTTAGAAATAGAACTGCTAGCAATGAAAAATGCAATATGTAAAGTGAAAATACACTAAACAGGATTAACAGCAGATTAAACACTGCAGAAGAAAAGATAAGTGGACTTGAAATTACTGAACGAAAAAAAAATCTGTCAACCCTCAATTCTATATGCAAAGAAAATGAAAATGTTCCTTCACAAATGAAGGGAAAATAAAGACTTTTTAGGACAAAAGAGAGATAAGTAGCTTTATTGCCACTAAGCTCTCCTAAGGCAGGAGGATAATACCGGATGAGAATTTGAATCTTCTCAAAGGAGTGAGTAGTGCTAGATGATTAGCTGCTTCAGGCACAAATAATAACAGTGTTTTGTGGGGTTAAATCATACATAGAACTAAAATGTCTGACTATTACATTAGCATCAAGACATGAGAGCAGAAATAGAAGTTTTTTATACCAAAAGGGAAGTGATATAATGCTAGTTAAAGTGATGGTGACAAGTTAAAGGTGTATATTGCCAACCCTATGGGGAAAACTAAAATATAAATTAATATATGCTAATAAACCAATAGTGGAGCAAAACTGTCATCATAAAATAATCATTAATGCAAAAGAAGTCGAGAAGAAAATTACCAAAAAAAATAGAGGAAGCGTTTAGGAAGATGCTAGATTTAAAACTAAACATATCAATGGGGTGCCTTGGTGACTCAGTCGGTTGAGCAGCCAACTTCAGCTCAGGTCTTGATCTCATGGTTTGTGAGTTCTAGCCCACATTGGGCTTGCTGCTGTCAGCACAGAGCCCGCTTCGGATGCTCCACCACCCCCTCTCTCTGCCCACCGCTGCTGTCTCTCTCCCTCAAAAATAAATAAACATTAAAACTAAACATATCGAAAATCAGTCTGGCTAGATATTTAACAATCTTACTGACACTTTTAAAGACCCAAATATTCCTTTCATTAATTTTTCTCTTTTATTTTTTGGCTTTCTGTTTTACCGACTTGCATTATGGATTTGAGTGGTCAATACACTTCAATTAGAAGATAGATATTGGGGTACAAGTGCCCCTATGCATCAGTACTCCTGTATCCCTTGGGTAAGTTCCTAGCAGTGCTATTGCTGGGTCATAGGGTAGGTCTATTTTTAATTTTCTGAGAAACCTCCACACTGTTTTCCAGAGTGGCTGTACCAGTTTGCATTCCCACCAACAGTGCAAGAGGGTTCCCGTTTCTCCACATCCTCTCCAGCATCTATAGTCTCCTGATTTGTTCATTTTGGCCACTCTGACTGGTGCGAGGTGATATCTGAGAGTGGTTTTGATTTGTATTTCCCTGATGAGGAGCGACGTTGAGCATCTTTTCATGTTTATAGCAGCACTCTCAACAATAGCCAAATTATGGAAAGAGACTAAATGTCCATCAACTGATGAACTGATAAAGAAATTGTGGTTTATATACACAATGGAGTACTATGTGGCAATAAGAAAGAATGAAATATGGCCCTTTGTAGCAACGTGGATGGAACTCGAGAGTGTTATGCTAAGTGAAATAAGCCATACAGAGAAAGATACCATATGTTTTCACTCTTATGTGGATCCTGAGAAACTTAACAGAAACCCATGGGGGAGGGGAAGGAAAAAAAAAGAGGTTAGAGTGGGAGAGCGCCAAAGCAGAAGAGATTCTTAAAAACTGAGAACAAACTGAAGGTTGATGGGGGGTGGGAAGGAGGAGAGGGTGGGTGATGGGTATTGAGGAGGGCACCTTTTGGGATGAGCACTGGGTGTTGTATGGAAACCAATTTGACAGTAAATTTCATATATTGAAAACAAAATAAATAAAAGATAGATATCACCAGATTGGATAAACAATTTTCAATGATATGCTGTCTGCATGAAACCCAAAGTATAAATATACAGATAAAAATGAGTTAAAAGTAAAGGGTGCAGAAATATATGCCATGCCAAAAAATCTTTTAAAAAGCTTCAGGATAAGAAATATTACTAGAGGAAAAGATGTTATCTCATAATGATAAAGGAATCAATTAATCAAGAAGACATAAAAACCCTAAATATGCCTGCATCTAATAACAGATTTTTAAAACATGGATGAGGCAAAACTAAGAGAAATCACAGAAGTAAAATTATAGTTGAAAGTGTCAACACTCTTCTCTCAGTAATAGATAAAGTGATGCAAAAATTAGACCAAAAAATTCAATAAGAATGTAGAAGACTTAAAATACACTTTCAACCAACTTTATCTAATTGACATGCAGAACATTCTCACCAAAAACTGTAAAACTACACATGGTTTTCAAGTTCACAGAGAATATGGACCAAGTTATTTATACTCTGTTTTGGCCCCTAAAGCAAATTTGAATAAATGTAAAGAAATTAAAATCATACATATGATGCTATTTGTTCACAATAAAGCTAAAAATGAATACGAATAAATTAAGAAAAAGTGTATATTTGTGTATTTAGGAATTTTAAAATATGCAGCTAAATAACTTTTGAATCAAAAGGGTATAAAAACGAAAATTTGAATGTATTTTGAACGGTGTATCACAATGATACCACTCACATCGAGGGCTTAAAGGAAAATTCATAAGATTAAATAAAGGCTTATATTAGAAAAGAAAAAAAAGGGTCAAATAAAAGGCCTAAGCTTCCACTTAGAAACTTAAGAAAGCAGAGAAAACCACAAGGCAAGTAGAAGGAAATAAGTAATAAAAGTAATGCAAGTCGGTAAAACAGAAAGCCAAAAAATAAAAGAGAAAAATTAATGAAAGGAATATTTGGGTCTTTAAAAGTGTCAGTAAGATTGTTAAATATCTAGCCAGACTGATTAAGAACGAGGTCGCAAAGTTGCAGTACCTGGGAAGAACAATGAATACTGAATACACTTTCTATATTGAGAATCTGTTAAGAAAGGAATATCGTGAACACCTTTATGCTTGTAAATTTGAAAACGTATATGAGGTGGCCAAACATCTTTAAAGACACAAATTAGAAGTTCACCGAATAATAAATGGTAATGTAAGAAAACCATATGTATAAAAAATTGAACTCTTATCTAAAGCCTTCTTACAGAGAAAAATCCGAGTCTGAGGTAATGCAATGATGAAAGTCTGAGGTAATGCACTCCATTTTTCAATAAACAGTAGAGCAAATGGAACTCTTGCAAAAAAAAAGAGCTGTGAATGTTGACCCCTACCTTACATCATATGCGAATATTAACTTTAATGCATCATACTTCTAAGTATAGGGTAAAAGTTATAGAATTTCTAGGACAAAATAAAGTTAAACAGCTTTCTGTCATGGGGTTAGATGTTAAAAAACCGTAAGAGGAGAGTAATTAACAATTTGGACTTCATAAATTTTGTTTAAACCATCATCAAAATACATTATTAAGAACATGGAAAGGTATATAATGGATTGGGAGAAAATATTTACACAGCATATATCTGATAAAGGACTTGTATCCAAACACATAAAGGATTCTTACATATCAATAATTAGAAGACAATCAAATTAATTTTTTAAATTGGGCAGGAACTTGAACAAATTCTTTATAAGATAAGGTACCTAAATGGCAAATGAGCACATGAAAAGATATTCAACCCCACCAGTCATTAAGGAATGCAAATTAAAGCTACAATCAGATGCAGCCCTTGGGTGGCTCAGTGGGTTAAGCGCCCGGCTCTTGATTTAGGCTCGCGTCATGATCTCATGGTTCATGAGTTCAAGCTCCGAGTTGGCCTCTGTGCTGACAGCACAGAGCCTGCTTGGGATTCTCTCTCTCCCTCTCTCTCTCTTCCCCTCCCCAGTTTGTACTCTCTCTCAAAATAAATAAAATAGGCATTAAAAAAAAAAAATAAAGCTCCAATGAGATGCTACCATATATCCAATAGAATGGTTAAAACTAAACGTAATGAGAGTACTAATTAGTGGCAAGGACATGTAATAACTCAAACACATTGGTATTAACAGAAATGCAAAATGGTAGACATTTTAGAAAACAATTTGCCAGTTTTTCTACTGCATAAATATTATACAACTACATTAATGTGCCATCTACTTGTACTTTAAATTGGTGAATTTTGCAGTATGCACTTACACCTTACAACATTTGTTTACAAAAAAGACATGCTGGAATCCATCACGCATGAATGTTTTTCTCGTTATGAAAGTATTCATCAAAGTCAGACAGCCTTTAACTACACATAGCTCTTCATTCACTACAAAGTCATGGCATTCCTCTATCCAGCTTCACGGAACTTGGTAGTCCCCGACAGTGCAACATTATTGAAACACTTTGTTCCAAGAAAATGATTGTTAAGATTGTCATCTTCTTGTTTGATAAGGTAAACATGACTGGTCAAAAGCAGAAATCATTTATATTCAAATAAAGGAAACGCCAAAAGCATAAAGGCTTCCCTGTAATACATTTTTTTTCTCACTTGAAATCATTTCTGGAGGCACATGATATAGTGTGAGGCAGATCTGAACGCACAAATATAGAGGACCTGGTAAAAGCTACAGAAAAAAAAAAATGATCCAAAGATGCCAAAAACCGCCTGGGAAGAATGATATCACTAGAACCACTTGCACGTCGCTGAGAGGGTGGGAAGTTCCTCTTCTGACCTGCATAATGGATCGTTTCACAACATGGCAATTTCATCTGTTGGTCATTTGGAGTAAGTTCCTGAAAGAACAGAAAGGATTTATAAATCAGGAATTGACAGTAGTTGTTACTTTGATGAAAATTGCGTGGTGGTGGGATTTTACATGTTAATGAAATGAAAATGACAGTGTTTTCTTCGCACTCTTATGAAACCCCAGTCATGCTCTCCGTAAGAATAGAAAAAGAAAACTTAGTTATACCTTTCATCTCAAAGGTCAAACAGGTGGTAAATTCGACCCTCACAGATTCCTTACCTGAAAGTATACAGAGGAAAGAAGCCATTAAATGCAGAGTTATTTTAAGTCTTTAAGTTAAAAGCTTGCACTTTATATCTTCCTCAGAAGAAATTTAGGGAAATGAACAGCATGTCAGCTTTTGAGGGAAACCAATCTGTGCTGGATTTTCAGTCCTGCTATTCCTATCTATAACCTTGGGAAAGGTGCTATGAATTTCAATTTACTTTTCTAAAACACCGGGGAAAGAATTCATGCTTTGCAATGCTCTTGAGGTGAACAGAGAAAATGTATGTGGCATTTAAAATTGCTATATATTCGGGGCGCCTGGGTGGCGCAGTCGGTTAAGCGTCCGACTTCAGCCAGGTCACGATCTCGCGGTCCGTGAGTTCGAGCCCCGCGTCAGGCTCTGGGCTGATGGCTCGGAGCCTGGAGCCTGTTTCCAATTCTGTGTCTCCCTCTCTCTCTGCCCCTGCCCCGTTCATGCTTTGTCTCTCTCTGTCCCAAAAATAAATTAAAAACGTTGAAAAAAAAAATTTAAAAAAAATAAAATAAAATAAAATTGCTATATATTGTATTTGCTTCTTATTTAATCTAGACGCCTAGTTAGCCCAAAACCTTACCTACAGCAAATTGGAAGCAGCAAATAAGAAAACGAAGTATGGGCAGAAAAAGGGAAAGATCAAGTAGAACCTGTGTAATTATATAATGAAGGAAATGATCATCAGAGACAAAGAGCAGAATTAAATTGTCACATTTCATGCATGTCCAAAACTGCCTTATATTATGTATGCCCAAAATGATAATGTACTAGAACTTACTGAGAAAATTATATTGCATGTCCTGTCCTCTGCATAGTCAGATATGAGACGTGTATAAGAATGTGGCAGAAGGCTGATGGAGGCTGACCCTCATGTTCCCAATCAAATTATCATTGAACAGTCAGGAAAATCCAAAGCAACTCAACAATTAACACCACTGGGAAGAAAAGAAGAAAAGGAAGTACATACACCAAATCTGCTCTGTGGATTAGAATGCATATTTTTGCACGACATACGATATGCTCCAACATATGAACTAGAACAAAGACATTGTAAATAAAGAGTAAGCAGGGGGAGCCTGGATAGCTCAGTTGGCTAAACCTCTGATTCTTGATTTCGGCTCAAGTCATGATCTCACGGTTCATGAGACTGAGACCCCTGCATCAGGCTCTGTGCTGACAGGTGGAACCTGCCTGGGGTTCTCTCTCTCACTCTCTTTCTGACCCTACCCCACTCACGTACGCATTCTTGCACCCTTTCTGTCTTTCTCTCTCTCTCTCTCTCTCTCAAAATAAATACATGAACATTAAAAATGTTTCAAAAAATGGTAAGCAAGAGCTGTAAAAATAAGCATGAAGAGGGGGGAGGAAGAGGAAGTGAAAGAGAAGGAAGCAAAAGAAGAAAAGGAATAATAATTTTAAACGTTTAAATATAGTTTTAAACTATTCCTGTATAATTACTGGGTCAAGTAGAAAATTAAAAATCATATTTCTTATTATTTATAAAATATGACTAAAATGTCAAATCTTATGAGATGCCAGAGAAATTATATTAAGAGATAAATATATCATTTAAAAGTGATTTTATTACTAAACATAACGTTAAGTCTTCAAATAAGATTACAGGAAAAAAAAGTAACCTAAATGAGAATAATAGGAGTTAGTGAGCAAGCAGAACAAACCGATTATTAAATACTAAAACTATAAAAGTACGTGCCAATATCAATTTTTATGAAAAAATGAATAAAATTTTAGGCAAATAATTTAAGGGTAAAGGAGAATGCACAAAACAAGAAAACAAAAGAAAAACAAAGAACAAATGTTTAAAATATGAAATATTTTCGGGAAGATAAGATCTCAAAAATGGATTATGGAAAGAAAAATTACCAAAATTCTTCAGGAGTGGAAACATTTAACACAGCAAAAAAAACTCGAAAGAAACAGACATTAACTTGACAAAAATCACCTCCAAAAAAGTATGTGGATAATTATGTTTTATACGTTATCTCTGTCATACTTAAAAAAACAAAACAAAAGCAACAAACCAGGCAGTTCTTATTCTGATGATCTATTTCAGAGCATAGAAAGATATAAGCAGTTCCTTTTAGAAGTATGCAATCCCAGAAACATATACTTTGTTGTTTTAAATTTTTAAAAATTTTAAGTAAGTTGAACATGAAGCTTGAACTCACAATTCTGAGATCAAGACCTGAGCTGAGATCAAGAGTCGTATGCTTAACCAACTAAGCTACCCGGGTGCCCTAAGAAAGGTACACTGAAACATACACTGTGGTGCTTGGATGGCTCAGTCAGTTAGGTGTCCGACTCTGATCTCAGCTTAGGTCTTTATCTCATGGTCATGAGTTCAAGCCCCACACTGGGCTCCATGCTGGTGTGGAGCCTACTCAAAAATACAGGCATACCTCAGAGATATTGCACTTTTGGTTCCAGACCACTGTAATAAAACAAATATTGCAATAAAGCAAGTCAAATGAATCACTTTTTTTTTTTCTGGGGCTTATAAAAGTTATGTTTACACTATACTATAGTCTAGTAAGTGTGCAATAGCATTATATCTTAAAAAACTAACACGCATATCTTAATTAAAAAATATTTTATTGCTAAAAAAACGGCTAACCATCATCTGGGTTTTCAGTGAGTTGTAATCGCTGATCACAGATCTCTATAATAAATATAATAAAAATTTACAAGTTCGAAATATTCCAAGAATTACCAAATGACACAGAGACACAAAGTGAGCAAATGTTGTTGGAAAAAATGATGCTCATAGACTTGCCTGATGCCACAAACCTTCAAGCTGTAAAAAGTGCAATATCTGCAAAGCACAATAAAACAAAGTGAAATGAAACAAGATATGACTGTATCCAATTACTTTATTTTTCATTATCAAATAAAACTTTTTGTGTCTCTATGGTGAGATGTGTAATATAAGACACAGGAACCTTCTGCACAGTTTCAGAAGAAATATGCTCTTCCTAAAACCCTTAAGGAATGGACTCTAGTTTCTTTTTTTTTTTTTTTAATTTTTTTTAACGTTTATTTATTTTTGGGACAGAGAGAGACAGAGCATGAACGGGGGAGGGGCAGAGAGAGAGGGAAACAGAATCGGAAGCAGGCTCCAGGCTCTGAGCCATCAGCCCAGAGCCCGAGGCGGGGCTCAAACCCGCGGACCGCGAGATCGTGACCTGAGCCGAAGTCGGACGCTTAACCGACTGAGCCACCCAGGCGCCCCTGGACTCTAGTTACTATTCCGTCATAGGGGACCCTGAAATGATCCTTGTCTAAGCCCATCTTGTCCATTCTAAGGCATGATGCTCTGTTGCTCAAGGCATCCAATTCCTGTCCATGTCATCAGAGAAAGACATCAACATGGCTCCCAAGACCCCGGCACTTGAGTTTAAGCTCCCCCCACTTCAGTGCTGAGGCACACATTCTTTCTCTTAAATGATCCAACCCTTTTCTCTAAGAGTAAGAAAAAGGAAAGTATCCTTCTACTTTTCTGGAACAAATAAAGCTTTGATGTCAGCAAGCATTGACTCTGCTTTGTCCTTTTTCTCGTGTGAGGTGACAATGACCCCTCACTCACAATGATGAAACTACAGTGGGGAAAAAATGAGTTATTCTTCTGCATTCAAATGAATTAAATTCTAAACAGAAAATAAGGATGTCTTGTAAAATTATAAAAAAAATAATTTCCCAAAGTTTTCAACTACAGTATTTGATTGAATTAGTTAGCCAGGATTCTTCTACTAAATTTCAGTTATCAATACAGTGGGCCATCAACAAGTTACAAGTGGAATGAATATAATGCCATATATATGTATATACACAGACAGTAAACAATATGGAAAATATTGCATATTTTTCAAAACAATAATATTCAGCTATTAAGTATTTTGGAGATTGATATTTTAAATTGCACACGTTAATTAATTCCTTCTTTCAACATGTAGTAGACATTGCTGTTGCTTACCAACAAGTGAATGAATGTCACCTCTGTGTGGAAGCATTTCAAGCCAATGTGTGATCTCTCTCCCCCAGTTTGGCCAGCAAGTTCCACATCTTGCAGCTTTAGAACAATACAGCCTCTCTCAGCCTGGATCATGAAATTAGCCCATGGAGATCAATTGCTGACAGTCTCCTAGACCCCCAGTACACTTGGCTTAAATGGGAGTAAAATGTTAATTGTTCCAAGTCACCTATGTGCTTTGTTTTTAATCATTGTTTCTGTTGTTTGGATTCGTTTTTGTTGTTTGTTTGTTTTTTAGTTACCCCAGCATAAACGAGTTTAATCTTACTAAGATGATATCAATAACATACTAAACTCGGGTACTATGGAGACTTCTGTCCTCTAGAAAACTAAAGAGGCAAGAGCTCTAATCGGAGAAAGCTGATTAGTCTCTCAGACAAGAGGGCTGAGCTTAGCAAAATGACGACAATCACAGCATCATGCTCAGAGGTGGTAAGTTTCAGAAAACACCAAACTCATTTTTAATAACATAGAATGCTGATTTATGTATTTGTAGAGATGTCAAGGAGACTAGCCAATCAAGCCCATGTCCATGATTGAGATTTACTCTTCCATTCAAGAGCAAGATGAATTATAATGAAAACTTTGGTTATGAGACATGAAGGCAGAATATAGAGATTTGGTCGCCTAATCTTAATGGCTACAGAAGATGGACATGCCTGTTTGGGAGAGGAGGGATTCCTGGTCAGAGCATCTCTCTCCCAAAGGGAAATAAAACACCGTGACCATCCTTATGGTCTAGAATTCCTTTTCCTGAATTCCATGTAGACATATTCTTTGTTAAGATGTTAATGTCACTGATAAAGCTACAAATTGCTCGTATTGTCAAAATAGGCTTAGATTCTCATCCTTTTTCAACATGGAATTATGAAGGCATTTCAAGTAATTTCTGTGGAGAATTTACATCACCCATCATATGTTAGTTTTGTTCTCATGCTCTTGGAGATTGAGTAATCCCTCACACTTCTCTCATTCACTGAATGTTTACTGGACATCCGATATTTATTAGGCATAATTCACAATGAACAGGATGAAGCCCCTACTCATGAGACATAGTCTATGAGGGAGACAGTGAATAGATAAACATGTAATGGAAAGTGCCAGAAAGCACTTTAGTAATTAACTTTTCACCATCGCAAATATTTTATTTGCAACGGACATTGGCTTCTTTACTACGGTCCTTTAAAGAAAAATGGGGCACCTGGGTGGCTCAGTCAGTTAAGCATCTGACTTTAGCTCAGGTCATGATCTCACGGCTGGTGGGTTTGAGCCCCGCATTGGGCTCTGTGCTGACAGCTCAGAACCTGGAGTCTGCTTTGCATTCTGTGTCTCTGTCTCTCTCTGCCCCTCCCCCACTCTCTCTTTCTCTCTCTCTCTCTCTCAAAAATAAATCAACATCAAAAAAAAAGAAAAATCTTTCATTCATAACGTTTAAGAATATTAACACATTTAAGGAAAACAGTATGCATTTGCACTTTAAAATGGCTAGTTGTCAAAGGAAACCTTCAACAAAACAAAAAGCCTACTGAATGATGGAAAATATTTGCAGATCAGATATTCAATAGGGAATTCATTTTCGTATATATAAAGAACTCATGCAACTCAATAGCAAAAACACAGAACACAAAAATCTTATTAAAAAATGGGCAGAGGATCTGAATAGGCATTTTCTCAAAGAAGACACATATGGTACTTAAAAAAATGCCCAACATCTTTAATCATCAGTGAAATGCACATCAAAACCACAGTGAAATACTACCTCACGCCTCCTGGAATGCCTATTATCAAAAAGACAAGAAATAACCAATGTTGGCAAGGCTGTGGAGAAAAGACGGATGGAGGTTCCTCAAAAAATTAAAAATATAACTCTCATATGACGCAGCAATTTAATTTCTGGATATTTACCTTAGGAAAATGAAAATACTAACTCAAAAAGATATATGCACTAGACAAAGATAAATACCATATGACCTCTTATATGTGGACTCTAAAAGGTGAAAAAAAAAACCCAACTTCATAGATACAGAGAACAGATCGGTAATCGTCAGAGGTGGGGAGTAGCGGCGTGAGCGAAACAAGTGAAGGGAGTCAAAAGTTACAAACTTCCAGCTATAAAATAAAGTAATGCGACTGTAATGTAGAGCATGGTGACTCCCATTAATAAAAATGTGTCACGTATTTGACAATTTCTAAGAGAGAAATTTTAAAAGTTCTCATCACAAGAAAAGAAAATTGTAACAATATATGGTGAAGAATGTTAACCATAATTATCGTGGTGATCAATTTTGAATATATACAAATATCAAGTCACCATGTTGTACACCTGAAACTAATATAGTATTGAATGTCAGTTATATTTCAATTAAAATAAATCAGACTGCACAACAAAAAATCGATCTACTCTCATTATTATCCACTATATAAATATGTTGCACACAATGAATTTATCTTTTCCCCCAAATGCATGTGAGCCAAGAAACATTCTATAAATAGTCTAATAATGAACACATTGCACAAAATTAAATTCAAGACACTTACAGAAGTGCTGTCACAGCTCCAAAGCTGTTCCTGTGGATGAAACACCTAAGGAAGATGCCATAGAATGTAGCCACATTGCTTTTGCTTCCTATTTCTAGTTTTGCTGAGCTATAGATAGATTCAAAAAGAGTTTACAAATAGCAAGGCTGCAATGCCATGCTGATTTCTTGCGGAAGCACGATTCATTTTAATTAAGCGTTACCTTAAGACAGGCGGTATTTGGATGACAAGAAATCATATCGCTAAAATATCTGATGGAAAATCATAGGCTAGTAAGTAGTCCTATACCAAATGGCAATGCTGTATCCTAAACCACAAAGAAACAAAAAGGATGGGTCCTATGCATTCTAAGGGACCTCTGAAATCCCTGTGAGACTGATATTCTCTTCTCTAAATATCATGGAAGGTGTAATTTCTGACATCTCTGAAGCAATCGGAAGCAAACAAAACTACGGAATAACTGACAAGACGTGGTGCATAGGTTACAAAACAGGAAATGGAGAGACATGTTTCACTTTTTTAAGAAAGAAGAAATAGAAACTGTTACAATAACTCAGGTGTGATTTAGAGTGTCTAAATCTGGATATGTCTTTAAATCTCAGCTCTGATTCTATGCCCCACAAAAAAGCAAAGGAAATCTGGCACCCTTTCTTTTTTTTTTCCCCCCACGCATTCTTTTTGTTTAGTTTTGTTTTGTCATTATGACAGAACAACAAGTGGGAACATGAACCAACTCAAGAGAAATATGTCTAAGGAGAGAAAGACAATCTTATCAAAAAGTTAAAGGAAAAACCGCCAAAGAAAAGATGGCACACAAATTGGGAAACTGAGTGAATAATGCCAAATTAGCAGTGAGAGTCAGCTGTAAATAAAGGAGTTCACTATTTCAGGGACCGCCCACCCTTCTCTGGGAAGGACTAGTAGTAAAAGTTTTAGGTTTTGAAGGCCATATTGACAGGATTTCGGAGTGATGGGGTCCGGAGCTGATGGTCCAGAAAGAATTCTCGAGACATCCTTGGTCCACAAAGGTGATTTTATTAAAGCACGGGGACAGGACCCATGGGCAGGAAGAGCTGCACTGGGGTTGTGAAGAGTGACTGATTACATACCCTCAGGTTGGGAGGGGGTTAAGGATAGCATAAGTCTCTAACGTATTTTAGAAGCAAGGTTTCCAGGACCTTGAGGGGTTAGCTGCTGCTGTTAGTACTGTTTTAGTAAAAACTCAATCACGAGACCCTTCAGATGTATATCAGGGGGCCATAAGCTTGAAGTATGATTGCCAGCCTATTTCTTGGGGGAGGTAGAGATAAAGGAAGTTTCCAAAGGAATTTTTGTATGTTAAAATAGACTTACAGGATGCTGGAGGTTGGGATAATGTTAAGCTAAGATTGCCTTTCGCCCTGAGCAAAGTGTCATCACCAGGCAGGTGAGCTCCTAGAGGACAGTCACTCTGCCTATTTCAAGGACTTGTCAATGGGCTTTAGACAGTAAGGAAATTTAAGTTTTAATTTGCCGGTGTTTCCCACACCAATATGGCCTCAGTTGCAAGTAATCAACTTTCATTATAGTGTGGAAACAAACATATAAGTAATATCTAAATGAATGAGCAAAGCTACGTTTCAATAAAACTTCATTTATAGACACTAAATTTGAATTTCAATTTTTTTGAAATTCTTTGCTCACAAGTCATATAGAAATATGCCATGGAGCAGATTTAGCCCTTAGTTTGCAATACCTATACTATCCTAAAGAACATAACCAGAATGAAGGTTATGTGAAAATTTCTGTTTATTTTATGATGCTCTGAATGTTTTATGTTTAATAAACGTGGTTTTTTTAAGGTGTGACTAGGAAAAGACAGTCCTATTTCTTATTTTGGTCAAGTCTGTGTGGTACGTACATCTAACATCTTTAATCCCTTCATGGTATTAGATCCAAAATAGATTACCTAACTAGTAACCTAAGTCCTAGAGAGTCAAAACCGAACATCTGGGCCACAGAAGTAAAATCTTCAAAGCAATGCCAAAATGTGCATAAGAGAGAGAAATGGCCATTGTCGGTATATTTTTATTACGTCTGATATTTAACCACAGAAAATCTTCAGATCCTCAACAGCAGTTGATTACTACGTGTCCACATAAATTTATTCATTTTGGATTTCTTGGTTTTCTATGTTTAAGTGATTCTTTTTTTCTGGAAACCACAGTCCTAGAGAAGGAGATCTTTGTGGCCATTCTTGTCCAACCAGGTGTAATCTGGGGATGTGAGTCCTGGGGCTTCATGCTGCTTTCCATGTTCTGACTTATCTAGTGATGGGACGTTGTTAGAAGACTCAACAGTGAAGGGGTCTTGTAAGAAACTTTGATGGCTCTTTTATCCAGGAAGATACTGGCAAAAGTCGTTACATTTAATTTGTACATGGGGGCGGGGGAAGTGTTTCTGGAGGCTTCACTGTGCTGCAGAGTAATCAAGAGCAAAGCAAACAAAGGAAAACCTCGTCCACAAGAAGTACTAGATATGTTACCGGGAGGCTCAGTGCTGCCTGAAATGAAATTCACTTGCATCATTAGTTTTTCCCTTTGTATAATTTTAATGTCAAATTCATTGGTTTTCAAACGTTTTTTGTTAGGTTTAAAAAAAAAAAATGTGTTTATTTATTTTTGAGACAGAGGGAGAGACAGAATCCGAAGCAGGCTCCAGGCTCTGAGCTGTCAGCACAGTCCATAGTGGGTCTGCTCAGGGTAACTCTGGATGAATCTATTGCTTATAATTCTCTCTTCTAAGTCAGTGGTTCCCGGGGCTCCTTAGAATACAATTTGACAGCTGTTGGTCTTTATTCTTTACTATTTTACCTTTGCTCTGCTTTGCTTTGCAACAGTAAAAAAATTTTTTCCAGCGATATACAGAAATGACAGTCTATTACAAATGTTCTGTTTCAGAAGAAAAGCCCACACAAAGTTGTTATAAAGTTATGAAGGATTTCAAATTAAGACCTGTTCAAGTTCCTTTTCCCTTTCCCCACAAGAAATAAGAATCCTGCAATATGGCCCACTGTAGATTACTGTGCGGTCTGTTTCTTCTTTCGGTTGCTTTTGGAAAGAAAGTCTACTTTATTTCACAACACTCAATCTTGGAAGTATCCACATAGTGTATTTTTCATGCACAGCACTCACAAATATTCCTACAGAAGGCAGAAGCTTCAGGGTGGGGGAAAGACAGAGAGAGAGAGTTCTTGCTAACAGGAAGTATCTCAATGATTCAACTGGAAAGATTTCTAGAGAAGAGAGTGAAACTAGGGACAGAAAAGCAACCCCCCAACTGTGAACAGTCATGGGAAATTGAAAGATAGGAGGACATGCATAATTTAGCCTGGCTGACAAATTAGCATTCATTCCAGTCTTTGAATACACTGCCTTGGCCTGCCCACGATTAAAGTGCCAGCTTAGCTTTTAATTCAAGGGGCATTATAAGATCAGAAGAAAAAAATAACAGTTTCCAAAGTCTTTTATTCGGGGCACTGAAAACATCTTGAAGTAAACTGAAAGAACTTTTGCCACTTGTTTCCAGAGACCAAGAGAAATGCAACATGGAGATTGGTTGGGACAGTCTTTGGGGCTCCAGGAATCATTGGTGTCTGCTCTTGCTGCTGCTGGTTATTTGGCCTAAATGTTTAAAATATAATTAGGGCCCCAATTAAAATTCAGCCTGTCAGTGCTAAATGTCACTGAATGCAGCTATTTTCAAAACCACAAACTTTGAATTTAAGAAGCGGGGCACAAAGTATAATCATTTAGTAGCCCTTAACATAAACAGCATTTTCAAAATTAGAGAGCTGGTCCATGTGGGCTTACAAATGCAAAAGAGGGCACACCTGGAGATGGGATTGTATATTAATTTGTTCCTTGATCTCAAGCTGCTTCCTCAAGTTTGTAAGGATGTCATTTATTGTAGATTATTTGGACTTCTTTCCAAGCTGTTTTCTCGACCCGGGAGGTCAACAGAGGGAGGAGATGGTGAACAATAGTAGTCAGTTAGGGAATTGTTATTTTTTTAAATAGAAAACTTCTGAGGTTGCATATTTATCCCAAATTGTGTGTGTGTGTGTGTGTGTATGTGTGTGTGTGTGTGTGTGTGTGTAGGGTATAATGTAAATTCACATTTCTACAATATATTTTCTTCTAAAATCATATAATAGCATCTCCTGAGGGTAGATTTGGGAGTAGAAAGAAGGAAGATTTATTTATTTGTTGACAGTTTCTTAAACTAAATCCAGTTTCCATTTTTCTAATAATTTCTCAATGTGTTAAAAACATATTTTACATGTATTTGTGTGTATATATGTGAATATATCTATGTCTATGTATCTCTCTCTCTATATATATATATATATAGATAAATGCTATATATATTTTTCTAATAATTTCTCAATGTGTTAAAACCATAGAGAGAGAGAGAGAGATACAGAAAGAAATATAAATACAGACATATATACCCTGACTGTATGCTATTTGTGCACCTTTATAAACTCAGTTCTATGTGAAGGACACTGAGAAAGCATCAGCTTTTCATGTAGCCTGTGGCACAATAAAGTGTACCAGATAATGAGCTAAAAATATATTTGGCTGTGATTATGAGGGATCAGAGCATGCTTGCTGAAGGGCCACCAAAATGGAGTTAATTCCGAAATAAAAGCAGGGTCTTCATGGTATGAAAACACCCAGATGACAAGTGAAAATCAAGTCAATCACCAAAGCAATTGGACAATGTTTTACAGCTGTAGTGTTGTTTATCCCAAGTTCAGAGCTTACACATCAAAGGAAGAGGCATTTCTCAAGCAAGCGGAAATTCTCACGATCACCTAGAAGATTGTTAAATGCTTCAGAGACAAAAATACACACATTTTACTATAAGAATCAAACAAACAATATATTAATAACCAAAGAACAATGATTAGAAAGGAGATGGAAAAAGCCATGAACCATGGGTTTTCTTTCCACAGCTTAATTTAATTTCAGTGAGGAAATGGTGATTTCAGCCTCTTTCTAAGACATTCCTTATTTACTTATCCTTATCCCTGATCTCCGAGAATCTTGTAGCCCTAATAGACAGAAGAGTTGGCTGGAGAGATTGATATATTGGTAGGAAAGAAGGCATTTTTAATATTAACGTCCCAATTTTATTCCTCCCAAACATAATTGTGTGTAAGTAAATATAGATTCATTGCTAACTATGTCAAGGTGCTGTGTTTGGCATCACGAGAGAGAGAGGATAAAGGTTAAGGATCTCCGTTGTGGGAAGCTTGCTGTCTAGGGTCAAGCTTCCAGGCAATGGACCACATACACGGAGGCTTGGAGATGCTGAGCCTTTCAGCAATTGGGGCAGCCAGGTGGTCCTTGGAGAAGATAAGCCCAAGGCCAAAACCTCCAGCTGTACTCAATCTTTATTTTGATTTCCTTGGAGATTATCCTAAACTGGATGGCACTCCCTATGGTCCCCGTGATCCACTAAATGATATTGAAGAAGTTCTCTACCAAATAGACATCTACTTCTGAAACCAGCAAGGGTTTGTAGGCTACTTGGATGGGTTCATCTTCCAGTTATTTCATAGATCCCTCTTATCAGACAGAGGGAGTTCCACTCTTTTCCTACCTTTTGGGATTTTTTAAAAATTTATTTATTTTTGAGAGAGAGAGAAAGCGTGAGTAGGGGAGGAGTGGGGGGGAAGGGGTGTGGGGTTGGACAGAATCCTAAGCAAGACCAGAGTTGTCAGTGCAGAGACAGGTAGGGGCTGGAACGCCAAACCATGAGATCATGACCTGAGCCTAAGTCCGACTTTCAACTGACTGAGCTACCCAGGCGCTGAGAGTTTTTATCATAAATGAACATAAAATTTCGTCAAATGCTTTTTCTGCATATGCTTAGAAAATCATATAGTTTTCCTTATTCTGTTGATAATTCTGTTAATATATTAATATCAGTCAGCATTCATTGACTTCCAAATGTTGAACTTGCATTTTCTGGATAAACCCCACTTGGTCACAATGTATTACCCTTTTTACATATTGTTTAATTCTCCTTGCAAAGATTTGATTTAGAATTTTTACTTCTGTATTTACAAAGAATGTGTGCATGTAGGTTTTGATTTTGTAATACCTTTATCTGTTTTTAGTATCAGAGTAACATGATCCTTAAAAAAATGAGTTGGGAAATATCTCCTCCTCCTCAATTGTCCAGAAGAGATAAGAGTACAATTGATGTTATTTCTTCCTTAAATATTTGGTAGAATTCTGCAGTGAAGTGCTCTGGGCCTGGAATTTTCACTGAAAAAAATTTTGACTACAGATTCAAGTGAGGCTATCCACATTATCTGTTCCTTGGGTGAGCTTTGGTCATTTGATACTTTGTCTTAAAAAGATTTGACATATTTTATATACATTTTTATATTTACTAGCATAAAGTTGTCCACAAATTTTTCTCATCCTTACAAGATCTGTAGGATCTGATATCTTCTCTTTTCCCTGATATCAGTTATTTGTGTCTCTTTTTTATTTTCCCAGTTACTTTGGCGAGAGATTTACCAATTCAATTGACCATCTTAAAGATTGATATTTTAGTTTATTGACTTTTCTATTGTTTTCCTTTATATCTGTTCTTATGTTTATAATTATCTGTAATTATTATTTAATTATATGTATGATCTTAATTATTATTCTAGCTCTACGTACTATTTCTCATTTCTTCTACTTTTGTTGGATCTATTTTGCTGGGTTTTTTACTTATTTTTGTAACTGGAAGCTAAGGTCAGTAGTTTGAGATCTTTTACCTTTTCTAATGTAAGTATGTAATTAACATAAAGTATTTAAATTTTTTTTCTAAGCACTGCTTAAGCTACATTCCACAAATTTTGGTATGCTGTATTTTGATTTTTATTCAACTCAAAATACTTTTTTAATTTCCTTGTGATTTCTTCACTGGCGTATGTGTTATTTAGAGGTAAGTTATTTAGTTTTCAAATATTTATAACTTTTCTAGGTACCACTCTGTTGTTTATTACTAATTTAATTCCATTTTGTTCAGAGAACATACCTGAATTATTTTAAATTTATTGAGACTCGTATTATGGCCCAGCAAGTGATCTATCTTCATAAATATTCCATTTTCACTTGAAAAGAATTAGTATTCTTGCTGTTTTATGGACGGATAGCCTATAAATGTCAATTACATCAAGTTGTTTACACTGTTTTCCTCATCTTCTCGATCCCTATTGATGTCTTGTCTAGTGTTTCCATCAATTATTGAGAGAGGGATGTCGAAATCTCTGACTGAAATTGTAAATGTGTCCATTTTACTTTTCAGTTTTATCAAGTTTTGCTTCATAGATTTTAAAGTTCTGTTGTTATGTGAACATTTAGATGTTATAATTTTTTGATGAATTAGCCTCTTTATTATCAGAAAATGACCCTCTTTCTTTCATATAATATTCCTTGCTCTGAAATCTATATTTTATATGATTACAGTCATTCCAGCTTTCTATTGATTCATGTAAACCTGAAAACATTTACATTAAACATTTATATATTTTATTTAAAATGGGTGTATTATATACAGCTTAATGTCAGCTTTTTTTTTTTTTAAGTTTTTATTTATTTTTGAGACAGAGAGAGACAGAGCATGAACGGGGGAGGGTCAGAGAGAAAGGGAGACACAGAATCGGAAGCAGGCTCCAGGCTCTGAGCCATCAGCCCAGAGCCCGACGTGGGGCTGGAACTGAGCCGAAGTCGGACGCTCAACGGACTGAGCCACCCAGGCGCCCCTTAATGTCAGCTTTTAAAAAAACCAATATAAAATATTTGTCTTTAAAAAATTTTTTTTAATGTTTATTATTTTTGAGAGACAGAGAGAGAGAGCAAGCAGGGAAGGGACAGAGAGAGAGGAAGACACAGAACCTGCAGCAGGCTCAGGCTCCCAGCTGTCAGCACAGAGCCCGATGGGAGCTCGAACTCACAGACTGCAAGATCATAACCTGAGCTGAAGTCGGCTGCCCAACTGACTGAGCCACCCAGGCACCCTGAAAATAGTTTCCTCTTAATTGGTGTAGTTAGAACATTTATGATAGTATGCCTTCAAATGTCATTCTATTTCATGAAGGCCTTTAAAACAGAATTCTTCCACCTCCCCTCTCCCAGCCTTTGTTCCTTTATTTTCATATATTTTACTTCTATGTATGTTATTAAATCTATTTTGTAGTGAAGACATTTAAAAATGGCATTTATTATTTTTTTAAGTTTATTTATTTATTTTGTGAAAGAGAGAGAGTGTGAGGAGGGGAGGGGTAGAGAGAGGCAGAGAGAGGATTCCAAGCAGGCTCTGCTCTGTCAACACAGAGCCAGACACGGGGCTCGAGCTCACGGACCGTGAAATCATGACTGAGCTGAAACCAAGAGTCAGACACTGACTTAACTGAGTCATCCAGGTGCGCCCGAACCTGACATTTAATTTGTGAGAAGATCTTTATCTACAAATTCAATTAATACTATTAAGAAAATGAAAAGGCCAACCCCAAACTGGGAGAAAATATTGGCAAAACATGTACCCAGCAAAAGACATATCCAGAATATATAGAGAACCCATATAACTCAGTTATAGCTAAGCGACAAGTCCAAATATGCATAATAATTGAACAGACACTTCAGCAAGGAAGATATATGAATGATAGATAAATACATGAAAAGATTCTCAGTATCATTGGTCCTTAGGGAGCTTCAAATTAAAACTGCAATGAATAAATATTATACACCTATTACTATAGCTAAAACTAAAAAGATTTACCATACCAAATATTAGATTGGATGTGCAGCAACTTGACCTTTCATATGTTGCTTGTAGAAATGTTAAATGGTACAACCACTTTGAAGCATACGCCTACCATATAACTTAGCCATTTACTCAGAACAATGCTCAGTGAAAGAAAAATGTATAATTTCACATGGGAAACTCTTGGAGGTGCAAACAAATAAATAGTGACAGAAACCAATCAGTGATTACCTGAGGACATGATGGAAAGAAAGGGAGAGGTGGATTATAAAGGGGTGATTGATATGTTTATTTTCTTGATACAAAGTGAAGGCCTCATTGGGATATGCATACATAGAACCTCATCAAATCATATACTTCACGTATCTGCAGTTTACTGTACATAGGTGTGTCTAAATAAAGCTAGACATAAAGTATTTTACTTAAGTCTTAAAGTAGAATATTGATCTTGAAATCCATTTGTGACAAAGTTAAATGTTATTTTTATCAATTATAAATAGCTTTATATCTCTTAAATGTGTTTCCAATTGTTATAAATTATTAAGTGCTTTTAATAAATGATTTTACAGTTTTAATCACCTCCTGGCCTGAACAATAAGACTCATCAGTGGTGGCCACTTAGAATTTTAAGAGATAAGGATTAAAAGTCCTGATTAGATATTATATGTAGTCATTTCAAATATAATACCTATTACAAACAAGTGATGATCAATAAAAACAAATGGAAAATTTTTCTTTGAAAGTGGCATACAAATGCAGTATGTATTATCTCCCCAATTTCTTTTTTTTTTTTTTTTTTTTTTGAGACAGAGAGAGACAGAGCATGAACAGGGGAGGGGCAGAGAGAGAGGGAGACACAGAATCCGAAACAGGCTCCAGGCTCTGAGCTGTCAGCACAGAGCCCGACACGGGGCTTGAACCCACGGACCGTGAGATCATGACCTGAGCCAAAGTCAGACGCTTAACTGACCAAGCCACCCAGGCACCCCCAATTTCTTATATATTAATTTGGTTATAAAAATTATTTAATATAAACTTCAATGTAGTTTGAACGCTTATTCTAAATCTATCTTCCCTTGGCTACTCTCTCTCTTTCTATCTTTATGGTTACTCTCTTATCACTGCTTATTAATTTTTTTTCTTAAATTTCTCCTGTTTAAGTTACCATATGGCTGTGTCTCTTGATTGGACCCAGCCTGAAACATGGTACTGTAAATAGTGTTTGTATTTTAATATACACTATTTTAGGTGACTCTGTATAGCTTATAAGTAAGATAATGCTTTAAAAAATCTAGTACTTTCCAATAACCTAGATGACTACAATATTTTTCTCATAATATGCACTTGTATGTTTCATGAGATATGTGAATATATCGCAAGGCAAGAACAATGATAATAAATCAGAAAACAATAATACGACATGTGGCAAAGTCAACAAAGTAAACATATAGGTGACAGCAGGCATTAAAAGAGACTGGAACTTTCAATATCACATAAAAAGAATTTGACAACGAAAACTCAGCAGTTACTCTCGTAATAGTCTATTAATCTGTCTTTTAAAATATTTATTCCAATACCATAATTGCATTATAAAAGAGATATTAATGAAGACGTGCTTTCAGTTAAGGTAGTCTACATATGAGCAAGAAATTCCCGAAAGTTAGCAAAATAAACCCAACTTAACATATTTATATAATGTGATTATATTATTTCTAGATAATCTGTGCATCACCATGCTTATTTTGAAAAAAAATTAATAAAAAGTTACTAAATTATATCAAAAAGGCAAATTTAAATTGGAAAACTGAAAACAATTTTTTTTTATGTCACTACCAGCACCTGCCATCTATTTTCTAGGAAGAGTTGCTACAATAATAGGAAATAACATCCCACCAATTGTTAAACTTAACATTTTATAAGGAAACATAAAAACTTAGAGTAAGTTTGAGAGTGTTTCCAAGTGAATTGACTTGTTATGCATAATTCTGTGTTATTATGTTTTAGAAATTACTCATTTCAACCTAAAAGATAAATCGGATTTTAATCCTAAAAGATACAATTTTCTGTTTCATGTCTTGAATTTCCTTACCCTGTGGGGTGTCATTTTATTTATTTATTTTTTTTTTAACTTTGTGTGCTCAATTTAAGGCTGAACTAAAAACCTTAACTGGTGTGGGCAACATACGGCGTTACACTTTTGTGTGGGTGTTGCCTTTGCATTCTATGGCCATTGGAATCTCACCTCTGAAGATCCATTTGGGTCTACTGAGTACAAAAGCTGGTCCCAAACAATACCTAGAGGGGCATATGGAATAAGTATTTCACTCTGAAGTCTGACTGTATTATATTCTTAAACCATTATAATATGAAAGCCCCTCAAGGACCCCTGGAAAATGAAGGCACCAGCCTTGTTTTGTTTTCCCAGGTCTCTGGGTTGACTTGCAAAATATGAATTTGAAAATATTATAACTATGTTTCTTTCAAAATATTTACTAGCTCAGATCTTTCACTTTTAGTTTCTTTGCCAATGGTCTAAATTATGAGGTTTAAGTTTTCAATTAGCAATAGAAGTATTCTAGTTCATTTAAAGTGTTACAATAGATAGAAATATGGTATTTGTGATGTATCAATGTTATGTAACTTTTTAAATATTTATTTTTGAGGCAGAGAGGGACAGATCATTAGTGGGGGAGGGTCAGAGAGAGGAGACACAGAATCTGAAGCAGGCTCCAGGCTCTAAGCTTTCAGCACAGAGCCCGATGTGGGGCTTGAACCCATGAACCACGAGATCATGACCTGAGCCGAAGTCAGACACTTAACCAATTTGAGCCATCCAGGAGTCCCTGATGTAATATTATTATTAACATTTTCCTGCTACTAATATGAGACAAAAACAATCAACCTGAATCCATGATGTACACATTACCTTCAATTTAGGTAAAGGGAAAAATATCTTTAATACGAATGGGAAATTATAGTAATGTATATTAATAATTAATATCTCAGATAATTGGAATTTCCACAGTTAAGAAATGACTTTCTCTCCAACTCAGATCATTTTGCAGGTTAATTCCAAAGAATTTTAGAAATACAAGACAGTTCATTTGTTCCACAAATAATATCATAGTATGTCTTCATTTGACAGAGGAATTATCTCATAATATAGAATTAAACTTGAAAAAAGTTGAAAATTTTCAAAATCTTAAAAACGAACTAAAATGTTTCTTTTATTTTTTAAAGTTCATATTTTTATTCTATAACCACAGTTAAATAGAAACTCCAAAGCTTATAACCATCGAGGACCGTGAGCTGGGTTTTTTTTTGTAGTAATTATTTTGTTTGATGTACAAAATATATGATATGAGATATAATTAAAGTACTTATAGCACTTTGGTAATGGAATAAATAGCATGAGATTTTAAATGAGTTTTGGCAAATAGTTTTCTGTAACTGAATTTTGTCAATTCTACCCAAGTTCATGTCACCCTACTTGTGAATTTAATCCTAAAGCTTATTGAATGACAATAAACTTCTATCACTGCTGATTGTCTCACTGCATTTTGTAATTTAGTGTCACAGCAATACTCACACAAAGGCATTATTATCGGGCCCATTTTATATGCAATGAAATATAGATGCTAGGATCTCAAACCTCCTAGGAAACAGAAGGTAAGGAATAGTTTGGAGTTTGAGGCACAGTCCTGCACATAAGCTTCATTTTCTGAGCTGTGTGATTTTACAATTCACTTTTCTTTTTCTTTTCTCATCAGTAAAATGAGGTGAGGATACCCTCTAACTTACACAGTAAGTGAGAAGTAAGTTACTACGAGGTTTGTGAAAGTGCCTATCCCATGACGGATGCCCAACAAACATAAATTTCCTATTCTTTGTCCCCAGTAGCACAAATAATAAATTCAGATAGTGACTCGAATCCTATTCTCTTGATTCCAAGACCAACTACTATATTCTACATGGTTGATTCATCCTCTACTCATATATTTCGCTAAATCAAAATACATACTGCATTCAATCAGAGCCTATCCTGCCAAACACAGGGGAACAGGGCCTATCATGTCTGCATGATTACACTTTATCTGTGCCAGAAGCTGTGTGTGAAAAAAGCTGTCATGGCTTGACCTCTGGATCATGGGAAACTGTTTACATTTTACTTATCTTTCTATCATTCTTCTTGGTGGTATGTTAACCTTTTTGACACACAGGCTCTTCTTAAAAAATTTTTTTTAAATGTTTTATTTATTTTTGAGACAGAGAGAGACAGAGCATGAGCAGGGGAAGGGCAGAGAGAGAGGGAGACACAGAATCGGAAGCAGGCTCCAGGCTCTGAGCTGTCAGCATAGAGCCCAACGCAGGGCTCAAACTCACAAACCACAAGATCATGACCTGAGCTGAAGTCAGAGGCTTAACTGAGTCACCCAGGCGCCCTGACACACAAGCTCTTCTAAGTACATGTATGCAGCGAGCAGTCAGGGTACTTACCAACAGTCCCCTCCTCTCTTCACCTCCATAGTCTACCAGGCTTAGATTTCAGGGTCCGTTATTTCACAAACTCTCTTGCTTTTACCCTAGATTCCCTCGACCATCCGTCTTTTTGGCACACGGCTCTGAAAAATCACAATTCTGTATCAATCCGATAACCCTCTTTTTCTGTGTTGGAGGAAATCACAGGAAGCAGAAAGACTAGTTCCATTAAAATTCATGAACGCCAGCATCGACTAGATCTTTACCAATTCACCGGACTTGCCACAACATGATTTCAAGGTCATTTCTGCGGACTCCTTTCATCCAGCTCTACTTTCAGTAACCTGTGGGCTGCTAGATTGTTATACTGGAAAATGAGGGAGTTTTTCTGAGCTGGTTAATATTCTCAGCCTTAAGTCTCTGTGATTCTCTAATGATCAATGATCAAATGGGCATAGTTGTAAAAGGGCTTATGAACTGAAACTCTCTCCACACGTGTTAGTGATGGCATTGTCACCGTTATCACATTTGTTGGTTTGCAGATGAATGGATGATTCAGCTTTTTACTGAGTCAGGGAAGAGTAAGGCTGAGGTTGGGAGAAGAGGTAGAAAATCTTAAACCCTAAATGAATTCTACAAGTATATTATATTTCTATCCCTCATATTCAGTGATCTTTCATCTCTAAGACTCATTTTGCTAAATGACAAAATACCAAAGACGATTTTGACAGATGCATTGAAAATAGTTGCAGCCAACCCCTGGTCTCTTCCTTTATCACTCAATTCAAAAGGATCTTTGACCACGACTTAGATTGGAAAGGAACGTATTTCATTTTCATTAAATATCAATGCAATGATTGGTCAATGTTCTGATCTGTTTTGACAGCAACTAGGCAGAGTGCTATTTTTTCCTAAGATATGTGGAAGCATTATACTAATGATGCATTCATCCATGACACGTGAAGGCTATTCCCCTTCAAAGATACTAAAAATGCTCTTAAGAGCAGGAGGAGAGAGAGAGAAAGAGAGAGAGAGAGAGGGTGCATTATTGGTAATATTCAAAATATAACAAAAATTAAGCATAAAGAATTTGTATTTGATTTATCCAAAGATGCATGAAAAGCAGTTAGTGGATCTCAAAACAACCTAGGTTCCCAGCCACCTCTAAGAAATATTTTCCCTCTTAAATTACATTTCCTTTTGCGAAAACTGCCATTTTTGACAATGAAAAGTAGCTTCACGTATCTTTTTCTTTTTTTAAAGAGAGAGAGTACAAGCAGGGGACAGGGGTAGAGAAAGAGAGAGAGAGAGAGAGGGAGGGAGACGATCTTAGGCAGGCTCCACATTGATGTGGGGGTCGATCCCATGACCCTGGAATCAAGACCTGAGCCAAAAGCTAAACCAACTGAGCCACCCAGGTGCCGCATCTTTCATTTTTACAATATTTGTCTTCTCTTATATACTAATGAAGGAGATATCCTATTCTTGAGCAACAAGTAACACTTGCTTTTGACCCACGGCTCCTCTGCAGGAGAGGAAAAAGGTCTATTTTCAGGGAGAAAAAAAATGTCACTTATTGAGCACATATTATGAAAGATCAATCTGCTCTTCCTGTTTGCAATACACTGTCTTTAAATACTTACCAAACATGCCCATTTGGTGCTCCTCCCACCAAACATAAGTATAAAATATGGCATCGGTAGATTAGTTTTAAGGGTCAGGTATTCTCTTATCTGACTGTTTCAGATAGCTGCGAACACCAGAACTCTGCTTAGTAAGAACTCAAACACTCATTGTATATTCTTTTCATACAAGAAGCTGAGGGAAAGACACTGTTTGGACTGCTTCCTGCTTTCTTGCCGTACCATTTTTTGCATGGGCTGCCAACAGACGTCATCTCTTCCCTCTGTGAAGAAAGAAAGAAAGGCAAAGAAGGCCTTGGTAGACAGTGGGCAGAAACTGGCTACAGGAAGCTGCAAGGGAGCCTGGGAATTTGATGTTTCGCTTTTACTTGAGGAACAGGCAAAGAAGAAGGGGAGTGGAATAGATCGTAAGTGAGCAAACCCACACTTTTTGCTCCACATTCTCTTTACCGTCGCCCAATTCCGTCTTGTCTAGTCAAATTGAACAGACAGCCACGGACTCAAGAGAGGAAATCGGGAAGATGCTGTGGGAGTATCATCTGGAAAACTTTCCAAAATTCGTTCTTAATGGATGGCTGTTCAGATTCTCTAGTTCCCAGAATCATAAATTAATTTTTCTCACAAAGGAATCATCCAAACATTCTGAAAGAATTAATAAAAGAGCTATGCAAGTTATACTAAAAAGCAAAGAAAAGTTCTTGTAATGGACTACCCAAGATATCCTTGATAAGGGGTATATTAAGTAGTTACTTGTGCTGCATTTTCCACACTCTCAGTTTGCCTACTGTGTGTGTATTTAACAATATGGACACCTGCAAGCAGCAAGGTCCCTGAGCCACCCTTGTGAGGATATTTTCATCCACATTTGTAAGATGACTTCCTCCTCTATTCCACTCAGGATTACCCTGCCTCCAGGAAAAAGACTGATGTCAGAATCATCTAAGCATGCTTAGAATAATACAGGATGAAGCTTGTGGCACTTGTCATGTGGCTTTGAACAAGGTACTAAATCTTTCTGAACCCTGCTTGTATCATGTATAAATGAGATCTTTATAAATATACCAGAAGGAAGCTATGATTGTCAAATAAACAAACATTTGTCACTGTAAAAGTAAGGAATTATTACTAAAGCACCATTTCATTCCCAGAGAACAGTTCTGGAAACTTAGTTAAAAATTCAGACATATCAGGTTGGGGTGCCTGGGTGGCTCAGCAGGTTGAGTGTCTGACTTCGGCTCAGATCATGATCTTGTGGTCCTTGAGTTCGAGCCCCATGTCCGGCTGTGTGCTGATAGCTCAGAGTTTGGAGCCTGCTTCGATCCTGGGTCTCCTCTCTCTCTGCTCCTCCCCTGCTTGCACTCTGACTCTCTCTCTCTCAAAAATAAATAAAAAACATTAGTAAAAAACATTAAAAGGGACACCTGGGTGGCTCAGTCAGTTGAGCATCTGACTTGGGCTCAGGTCATGAACTTGCAGTTTGTGAGTTCAAGCCCATCGTGGGGCTCTGTGCTGACAGCTCAGAGCCTGGAGCCTGCTTCAGATTTTGCGTTTCCCTCTCTCTCTGCCCCTCCCCTGCTCACGCTCTGTGTCTCTCTGTCTCTCAATAATAAATAAACATTAAAATTTTTTTAATGGAACAAGAAATTAATAAAAAATTCTGATGTATGATAATGGAAAGCCAAGAATAGACCTATTATTATTATTATCATTATTATTAACACAGCTTCTGTGTTTTCCTTTATGTCAGATACTTTGCTGCAAATATTACTTTGTTCCTCTACTTTACAGATGGGGAAACTAAGATTTGTGAAATAAGTAATAAGCCCAAGATCACCTTACTAGTAAGTGGTGGCCCTGGATTCATAACTACATTTAAAAAAAATTTTTAACGTTTATGTATTATTGAGAGACAAAGAGACACAGAGCATGAGTAGGGGAGAGGCGGAGAGAGGGGGAGACACAGAATCTGAAGCAGGCTCTAGGCTCTGAGCTGTTAGCACAGAGCCCAACGTTGGACTCAAACTCAGGAACAGCGAGATCACGACCTGAGCCGAAGTCAGACGCTCAACCGACTGAACCATCCAGGTGCCCCCATAACTACATTTTTTAAATTGAGTCAAATGATTTTCTAGCACTTAATATATTACTCAGTAAAAGAATCTGAAATTATTCCATCCTGTTTTTTTGTCTGTGAATTGTGCGTCTCTCGATGTGGACTATGAGCTCCTTAACCAGCATACAACACGGAAATGTGGTTCGTTACCATATCCCTCCAACTTAGACAGTGTTCTCAGTGAATGAATGAATTTGTAGCTGAATAAATGTCTAACTATTAACAATCAGCGTGCTTAGGCCTTTCTTTCGCTCTCCTGGAAAATGTACTTTTCACAATCTCCTCAACTTGTAGCAGAGATACTCACATATTGAATCGTAGGAGTAGAAACATGTGTGGACTATTTCTTACCTTTAGAAAGAGTTATCTGAAAAATCTCCATAGCGTTCCCCATGTTAGTGGTATTTATAACCAATATGGTGTTATATTAGACACTTTGGAAATTAACAAAATATTTGACTACAATAAAAATTCAATAGGATCTAAAAATATTTATATAGCATAAACTCGAATGTGTACAATATTTAAATATGCGCGCATGATAAAAAAAAAAAAAAAAAAAGGCTGGAACGGACTTTTCCCAGCGCAGGAAAGACAGCAAAGACATGGGAGACTTCTCGGAGAAGGAGCACTAACAAACATAAAGGAGCAGACGCTAGCAAATTGGAGGAAAGAACACCCAGTTTTGTGTGCCCAGGGGCCGGCTGCAAGCTTGTAATAAAAGACAATATTTGAAATGCTGCTTATAGTCAGATGATAGAGTTACATGAATGTCAGCCCCAAAAGACCGAATTTTACTTTTGGAAGTTTTGGAAGAGGTTGGGTAGAAGACGGTGATAGCATTTGTGGTTAGCTTGAATTTTCACACGTTCGAGAGGAGGCAGCAAATGGCAATTGTACAGATGGATTTGAAACTCAGTGAGGAGATTTGCGCTGAAGACAGAAATGTTGTGTGACATCAGTCCCTCAGTGGATGTGATGCCCCAGGGAGGCAGCACAGAGTGGGAAGAGTAGAGTCTTGGAGCTGAATCTTGTAGGGCCACAACAGCTAATGACCGAGTACAGTGAGGCTCAAAGGAAACCCCTTAAGAAGCCGGTTAGTAATCCATGCAGTGTCAATGGAGATCTGATCTGGCATGACGACAGTAGAATTGGAAAGAAAGGGAAAAATAAGAGGACACTTCTGTTATTTTTTTTCTTTAAATTTTTTTTAAATTTTTATTTATTTATTTTTAATTTTATTTTTTATTTTTAAAATTTTTTTTTCAACATTTTTTATTTATTTTTGGGACAGAGAGAGACAGAGCATGAACGGGGGAGGGGCAGAGAGAGAGGGAGACACAGAATCGGAAACAGGCTCCAGGCTCCGAGCCATCAGCCCAGAGCCTGACGCGGGGCTCGAACTCACGGACCGCGAGATCGTGACCTGGCTGAAGTCGGACGCTTAACCGACTGCGCCACCCAGGCGCCCCTTATTTTTTAAAATTTACATCCAAATTAGCACGGAGTGCAACGATGATTTCAGGAGTAGATGCCTTAGTGCCCCTTACCCATTTAGCCCATCCCCCCGACCAGTATGTGAATGACCAGTTGTGTCTATGCCAGAGATTCCCACGGCCACCAAGTGGACGTGCCTTTAGTAACGCAAACTCTTAACCTTAACTTTTCCCCACTCTTGCCTCCCAAATCTGATTCAGTTGGTTTGTGATGGGATCCAAGAGCTGGTAATTTTACAAAGCTCTACAGTATATCAATGAGCAGCTGGATACAAGAACTGCTGATCTAAGAAACCACTTTGCACCCCATTCCAGCCCAGTATCTAAATGATCTTAACTGAAGTCGACATTGCTGTGTGAGCATGTTCCTCAATGGCATGAATAGTGGCCGTGGACTTGCTGAAGCACCCTTTATTGGCTTCCTTCTTTATCTAGTCTCACTTTGTCTTTACCTTCAAATGGTTCCTTCACCTTTCACATAAATGACTTTCACTCAAATCTTTGCCTCAGGGCCTGTTTCTGGGAAGCCCAAACTAGGCCATCTGGTTTTGACGTGCAGAAATAGTATTCCGGGCCACGGTATGAAAAGAGGATGGGACATTACAGTCTAGAGGCTGGTGGCCGCAGATACAGTGATGGGACAACAGAAGTACCATGATCGACAGTGGGGACCCCCAGACGCCAGATGACACTGCTGGCGGAGCTCCAAACAGGTACCTCAGGTCTCTTCAGGTCTACGTTTGAATTCCACCCATGACAATTTTACTATGTGCACATACATAGGCACACACACACATGGAGGCACACTCACAGTTCCAATGATTTCTAGAAGGAATAACTAGAGAATGGAAGACTACGGAAGGGCTAGATTTTGTCAGTCAAATGAGTTTTAGATTTTTGTGTGGTATCTCAAATAAATGCCATATGCTTGTTCTCCCCATTGGTAAGACCTGAAAATCACATGTTACATATATGAAATGTATATGCATACGTAAGAGGTCAACATAAAATATGCTGAAATCAATGTAACTTTCTTAGGCTGATTCCATTTTTTTTTCTTCAAAATTTCTTGATGATAAAATGACAATAAAATCAGACCTACAGACGACCACGTGCACGATTCTTTACCTGGAAGGGAGAAAGACAATGTCTGAGGTTTGTGTTTGACAAATGATAGCAACTTCTTGAAATCTGTCAATCTCTTGACCCGGCTTAGATCTGGGTCAAGCAGACATAGTCACTCTGTGGGTTAAGTGAATTTCCTGCTTTTCCTTAGACATGCACAATTCCTCCACTGTGAAACAAGCTCCAATGGTTATAAATGCCCACATCAAGGCTTTTGGACCTGAAGGAGAAGGGATTGCATCTCCTGAATAGTGATCTCTCACCGAGCTGGCTTTATGGGCATGCAATCTGTGACCCACAGATTATGTAGTTGGTCCTGAACACCAATGTACAATTATGAATATTCCCAGTTATTTTTTTAAGTTATGTATTTATTTATGTTGAGAGAGAGAGAGAGAGAGTGCATGCGCAGGGAAAGGGCAGAGAAAGACGGAGAGCGAGAAAGAATCCCAAGCAGGCTCCACGCTGTCAGCACAGAGCCCGATGCGGGGCTGGTACTCAAGAATGGTGAGATCGTGACCTGAGCCCAAATCAAGAAGTTGGATGCTTAGCCAGCTGAGCCACCCAGATGCCCCTGAATGTTTCCAATTACGGCGCATGGGCTGTTGCAAGAACATAATTGTCTATTAGAGGGAAGAAGCCCAAGGAAGAGGCTAGCTGAAGACAGCAGGAGGGGAACTAAGAGCAAAGCAAGAGGTGTAGTTTTTAAATGATAGGGGCGCCTGGGTGGCTCAGTCGGTTAAGCCGCCGACTTCAGCTCAGGTCACGATCTCGCGGTCCATGAGTTCGAGCCCCGCGTCGGGCTCTGGGCTGATGGCTCAGAGCCTGGAGCCTGCTTCCGATTCTGTGTCTCCCTCTCTCTCTGCCCCTCCCCCGTTCATGCTCTGTCTCTCTCTGTCTCAAAAATAAATAAAACATTTAAAAAAATTTTTTTAAATAAAAAAAAAATAAATGATATGTATACATTTCTCTACTTCATAATGTGAAGTCTCTGATCCACTGTCTCCATGATTGCAGCATGCTCGATACCATCATTTGGGAAGTGTGATTGGTTACAGCATTGACAGAATCTACAAGAGACCAAAGTGTAGTAGTCATGATATAGATTTCCAGCTGTGCTTGAATCAAGGAAAAGTCAAATGAGTTTTTGTGATGCTTACCTATTTTTCAGGAATTATTATGCTTTTTTTTCCAGTCTTACCTGTTCTTTCTATTGAAAGGAGAGTTGTGCTGATTTCATGTCAAATGCGTTATGCAACCTATATTTGTCTCAGTCTCCCTGTGCAGAATAGAATGAAAAAGTCTTACGGGGATTGATCTTAGATTCATCCATCTATCCATCTATCATCCATCCACAAAGCCTTGTCAAATATGCTACTAGATTTACAAACATCTTTCTAGAATGAAAACTTGACACTTATTTTTGGAATTTTGGTAAAATGAATTAGAATATAATTAAGTACTGGATAAAAGCTTGAAAAGTACTAACAAACTTAACATTTTGATAATGATTATATTATTTTACTAGTTATTAGCCAAATATACTTTTCAGAGGCTCTTGGCATTTACTGTTGATTAACATGGTCTAACCTGAGATGGTAATGCTAGCTTTGGTTTCAATGGCTTTATAATTCTTGTATAATTGGTTAAAAGTGATGATTTAGCTCATGTTGCAAAATTATGTAATTGCTATGTGGGTTAGTCATTAAATCTTACTTTCTATGTGGACATGATTTTACCTTAGGTCACTAAATTAAAAACAGACAAAAAATAAAAGTGAAATTAACCACTTTATAAACTAGTTATTATTCAACTCTAGATTTACTGATTAAATGAATCATAGGATATTTGCATTTCTGATACAGGCGATTATAAGCAGGTCTTCATTATTGGCAAATTAAGAGAAAATTATCTATTAGACTACTTACATAAATGTGTGTATGCTTCTAGTATTGAAAATAGAAGATCTAATAGCAAAATGTTTGCTTTTACATGAAATAAAGTAATTATACAGTTTCAAATATTCATTTCAATTTGTATTTCCATGCCAATTCCCCCAAACAAATTGTGTTTATATGAGAATCCCTTTTGAGAGTGTTTCGTAGACAGTGTTTAGGGCCAAAGCAAAGGCAAAATATGTGTTATCCATTGACATCTGGAAGTCTCTGTAAACTATAGTCTGGCTGGAGGCAAAAAAAAAAAAAAAGAAAAAGAAAAAGAAAAAAAGACCCTTGACATAAGAAGGCCCAGCCCTAGTGTCACTGAAGCACTTGATAAGAAAATGGGCTTGGCAAGATGCCTCATTTTCATGGTCCCAGTTTCTTCACCCCCAAATTAGGAATAATCATGTCTACTGTAAAATTTCCATTTCAGTGTTCATAAATGCTATTTAGAGAATTAATTTTATCAGTAACCTCTCATATTAGTGATGAAATATAAAGTATGCATAAATTCCAATGCTAAGAATAAAGTGAAATAATGAACAGAATAATGGCTAGTAAACCACTCACTGTATAGGGTACATATGATATTAATATTATTATATTTGTGTAGTTAGCCTTTATCACCTTGCAAAAAGAAAAATAGAAGTATCTGCAGACTCCAGACTAATTAATATATGTGTTTATTTCGTTGCTATACTATTTCTGAGATATTTGTAACAGAAAACAGTGAAGTCCATTTCTGGTGCAGGGCTGGCAACAATAGTGGGGCTCCTCTTAATTCATTTTCTACCACAGGCATTACAGTTTTTAAAGGATGGCGTCTCTATAGAAAATGAGATTCAAATTCATCAATCTGGGTCACAGTTTATGGTATGGACAGGGGCTGAATCACTATTAGGCTCATTTGAATATTGTAGATTAACATTTGTCCAATAGATGCTTATTGCATGGTCGCTTGCCACTTAATCCTCCCAGAACCCAAGCTTCTCGTGTAAAACATTTCTTCCCAATAGTTGTTTCTAAATAATCAAGGGTGGAAAAGAAGTCGAGCAATTTATTTGATCTCCCAACCCCCAAGAACATTATTTGTCTCTATGCAGTCTAGATGATTAAATGGTCTGGTTGCTCAGAGTGAATTAATTTTCATCTATATCCACCTCTACATATTTTGAAGAATAATGATATTCAAAGAGATTGAGTACTCAAGCTGTAATTCATTTCAGGCCTGCCTTAAGATCTATACAATAATAGGTTTTCCGCATGGTTGATGGAGTAATTCAGGGAGGATCTGATCAGACTCTCCAATCATTCTTCCCTTTCCAATTTAGTTTCCTAGTACAAGGGAAAGTGGATTACAGTAAAACAAATATCAGAAGATCGGGAAATCTGTTCAAATATACGCCCTCCTCCAATACTCTGTTAATCAGTGCAGTGCTTTAAATATCAAAGATTCGTTACTTCTTCATTGTACATTGCTCAAATGCAAATCAGATTTCAGGAAGTAGTCTCTTATTTTCTGAAAATGGAGGCTGCTCCATTATATACGGTGTTTTGGTATTTTGTGCAACATTTTGTGAAGTCAAAATTAAAATGCTTTGGTTAAAATACTTCTGTATATCACCAACAAGAAGAGAATATATTTCAGATAACTTCAAATAATGTGAAGACAACCTATGTTCAACCCCCCCCCCCCCATTAGGACCATGATAATAGTGATGCAAAACAAAGCATGCAGAATTCATAGTATAAAACTCTCTCCGTAAGAAATTATTGTGATATCTCATTTTTTTAAATAATTTGTTAGAATTCTAGCCAAAACACAATTTTTTAAAAAGCAACATAAACACTGTGTTAAGAGATCTAAATGAAATGTAAATACGTATAGACAATGTAAGTGAAGTGCTACATAAGTGGAAATGCATAAAACAAATATGCAAAGCAAATTTTTGGGTCTCAAAAATGTCTACATTTTAATCAGTTTATTCCAATACTAATATTTGGAAGCATTTAGGTCATTCATTCTAAATTGAGTAGATTTTGCATTGTACAGTTAGACATATGGGTACCACAATGTTAAAACTTTTTGGGGTAAAAATACTAGCTCACATTTAGAATCATACTAATATTGGGACTGTAGAATTCAAAATGACTGTCCCTTTTGGAGGCAGAAGAAATACTTCTGAATTTTTATTTTAAGTTGGAAAACATTATAGCAAACTTGTGGAAAACTGAGGCAAAAAAGTCAAGGTGACTTATTTGTTTTGTTCAGTTTTGATTTTTCACAAAATTTTGTTTTCATCTGCCTACTAGTATTGTGTAGTCATATTTTTAAATTAGTACCACTATAGATAAATATCCTGTAAGTTTTTGTCAATTATCCTTTTGTGTACATGCATTATTCGATATCTCATCACCAAATAGTAAGCTAATAGGTGAGTGTAAGGTTATGGCAGACATTATCGTTTTAAATATCTTATTATTCATCAAACTTGAAAAATAAAATACAGACAGTAGAACAAAATGTCATTTTTCTGTAGTCTGAAATGTTCAAATCAATATTTTCTTATCACATGGAATGTGCATTTTAGCCAGTTTCAATTAGAAGCATAGTTTTGTCCCCCTTTTATTACAAAATCCATACAGATATTCAAGGAGTAGTTCTCTAAATAATTATGGACCTCTAGATAAATATAGAGGACATACCTACAACTATGTTAGTTGCTTTCCTGTTTCTCATTTTCTTTTCCCGCCCTGCTTTATCTTTCTGATTTTTTTCACTTTCTCTACCATAAAAAATTTTTTTGTTTGCCACAAATCAAGGAATTCTAAGTAAAGTTTCAGAATCAAGTTTGTAGTTTGTTGTTCAGGACCAACATTATTTGTAAGTGAGCAGAGTTAGCATTCTAGATTCCTAAGAAATTCTCCCAGATCCATGTTCCCAATTTAAAACGGAGTCAGCTCATACTCAAATCACATGCAGGTTTAGGCGTGTAATGGAGAAAGTAAACAGAGGGAAGGCATTGAGGGCCAGTTCTCCCACCAAGTGACTTGCTAGAGTCACTTGGCTTCCTCCTTTCTTTTCAGTCCCTCTCATGGAATAGATATGTAAGGCTAAGCATGTGGCTACTTCTTCCTCCTGTATCCTGCCCGCTCTTTTGTTCTACCCCCAGAACCACACCCCATCCCGCCCTACCCCCATCCCATGATCCTTATTTCATAAACAAAATCTTTTGGAGTAGCTTTCAAGAAGGCGGAAGGTTATTTGTTAAGGTCCCACAAAGATTGAATTGGTCATGTTGTGACATAGTTTCAAGGTCCTACAGTGTGGATGGGAAAGGTGCATTCCAGGTCAACAAGCCTTATATCTCTAGTAAGCAGTAAAATTCAGAAAAAGTATGGCAACATGGAGTTCAAAGGGGTGCACATTTTTCATTTGAAGAGTGAGTGGAGCCGGATGGTTCACTTGGAAAGCTCCTTCTGCAATGTTTCATGTTCACCAATGTGCGTTTACATGCAACGTAACATAAGCAAATACAAACTCTTAAGATGATTTAATAAGACTTGGAGTATTTGCTATGTAGGGGTGCAGCAGTAAAGCATATAGCTATGTTATTTTATAGCTACTCCCCATTCTGACCTCAGATATGGATTCCACTAAATAAAAGTAGTATCAGTTGGCTAATCTATTTTATCTCTATTTACTAGTCGAAATAAGCAGGAACACATTTGCTGGTGGGACAGTGGATTAAGGGACACTGTAGTGTCTGACGTCTTCTGGCTTCATGTCACCAAGTCATTCATTAAAAAAAAAAAAAAAAAAAAAGAACATATCTGAAAATCAAGCCACTTCCATAGATTTCGTTGTGATTCATCAGGTTTGAATTTCCTGTGAAGGTATCTTTGAAGAGTTGCTCTAGGCCTTTTACTTAATGTTTAATAGCCACTTGATTATTGTTTCTCCCCTTGAGGGATTCTTGCTGTCATAAAGCAAGCATTTCTTGATTTGTACCATCCAAGTGTACCCTTCTCTTTGGTGGTGCAATTCCCTCCAGCCATTACTTCCCTTCACAATGGAAATTATCTGTACCTTTGTCTAACTTCCTGTGAAAGGCCTCTCCAAGCTCTTTCAATCTATGTCCAGGTACTGAGTGAATGTGTTCTGGATGTATGTTTTACAACTCAATTTAAATTAACTTTTGCTCAGGCCAAGTCTTTAAAATAGCAAAGTAGTTGAAGCAATTAAGCAATGTTCTTTGAACCATGACTCAGCATCTTGGTTTTCAGATTATAAGATAAAATCTACCTGTTTGGGCTATTGCCTTTGCAAAAATATAAAACCATCTGATATTCATTTTAACAGTGCATAAATCATGGCAACATACATAAATCAAAGAAATGTTTTCAATTTCAGACCCCAAGAGCCAAGAGAGATAAGCTGATCTTAAAAGATCCAAGTAAACGAGGGAAACAGATGTCAGAGACCTTGCATTTCAGACTTTTTTCCTCTGGAAGAATGTTAATTTCTCTGCTTGTTCATAAAGCCATAAAACAGGAAAAAGCTGCATGCATACCTTGTCATATTAAGTGCCCCATCACTTGGAATTAAA
Organism: Neofelis nebulosa; assembly: GCF_028018385.1. Classification (NCBI taxonomy): domain Eukaryota; kingdom Metazoa; phylum Chordata; class Mammalia; order Carnivora; family Felidae; genus Neofelis; species Neofelis nebulosa. The sequence continues at coordinate 105,217,413 of NC_080787.1, read as the reverse complement.
GCACAAAGAAGCAGGGCTAAACTGAGAATATAGCTAAATGAGGGATCAGAAACATTACATCTCAGTTCTTCATTTGTACAAAATGCTCAACAATATGGACCTTCTTCATGTGGCTTTCTTTTGAGAACTATTTAATAAGATGCTTTAGAAAACAGAATATAAACACACTATCTAAAAAACTAACTGTGTAGGGTGCCTGGGTGACTCAGTACTTTAAGTGTCTGTCTCTGGATTTTGGCTCGGGTCACAATCTCACCATTCATGAGATCAATCCCCATGTTCATGGAGTCTGCTTGGGATTCTCTCTCCCTGTCTCTTTGCCCCACCCCCACTTGTGTGCTTGTGCTCTTTCGCTCTCTCAAAATAAATAAATTAATTAATTAATTAATTTAAAAATTTAACTGTATGAATTATAATATATCACAGGTATGTCATATACAGCTTGAGATAGCAGTAATAATAGTATGTTGTAAAAACAAACAAACACTGGAATGTAAATCAGGAAATGTGGATTCTAACCTTTACTCTTTCACTATATGAACCATGATCCTCAAACAAGTCAGGTAACACTTCTCTTCTGCTCCTTTAGCTCTTAAATTAGGATAATAATATCCCTGCTAGCTGATTAGGATGGATTTTGTGAGAATCAAACAAAGTAATTATTTAAAAGTGTTTGGGAAATGTAAAATATATATAGCAAATATTTTTAATACGAATTCATTTTGTGGTCACCACCAGCAATTGTATAGACGAGGTCAATAATTGAACTTATTCATTCATTTGTTCATTTAATAAAAATGGATTTTTCCTTCCTGTGTCACAAGCATAATATATAATTTAAAATAATAACATGGAGATTCTTACAACCTCGTACAGAAGGCAGGCAGGCATACAAGTCATTGTGTTACAGTTCAATAATATTTCACCTTTTATTCCATACTTCTATGAAAGTACAGATGCAGGATCCATGGTGTACTTTCATCAAAGAGGAGACATTTAAGAAGGTCTAGAAAGATGCGGAGGGGTCTGACACAGAAATACAGAATCAACATGAGCTAAAAGTAAAAGCTGAGTGAAGAACCTTTTGGAGAACTTTAAGAATTTCAGTGCATACGAGACATAGATTGAATACAAAAAGTGTAGTTGTTTCAAGGAAAGGAGTGAATACTGGACATATTGAATTGGGGTCGCTGTGGGATAGCCAGATGACCATGTGGTCTAGAACCCAGCGGGGAGGATGTCTAAGTGGAATAGAGGTTCCCAGTCCACAATGTAGTTGCAGTGGTCTGCATCATCAGAGTAGGTATGATGATCCAAGGAGAGTGTGGGATGGCATCCCTAGTGCCTCTGTCATGCAAAACAAATAGTTTTCAGGGGCGCCTGGGTGGCTCAGTCTGTTAAGCGGCCGACTTCGGCTCAGGTCATGATCTCGCAGTCCGTGAGTTCGAGCCCCGCGTCGGGCTCTGTGCTGACAGCTCGGAGCCTGGAGCCTGTTTCGGATTCTGTGTCTCCCTCTCTCTGACCCTCCCCCATTCATGCTCTGTCTCTCTCTGTCTCAAAAATAAATAAACGTTAAAAAAAAATTTTAAAAACAAACAAAAAAAAACCAAATAGTTTTTAAAACTTTTTATTTTGAAGTAACTACAGATTCAAAGGAAGTTGGAAATATAGAACAAAGAAGTCTTCCAGATCTATCATGCAGTTTCTCCCAGGTGCTGGAATTTACACCACTATGGTGCAATATGGTGCAAAACCAGGCAACTGACATTGGTACAACGAATGTGTATAGCTGCAGGTCAGTGTATCACATATGAACATTGGTGTAACCACCATTAGAACCAAGATATAGAACTATCCCATTACCGTGAAGATCTTCTTTGTGTTTCCATTTGATAGCCCCTGAGCCACATTATCCTCTTATCCGTAGGTTAATCAACCAGGGGGCATTTACTTCTTTTTAAAAATAATTTTTTTAATGTTTACTTATTTTCGAGAGAGAGAGAAAGGGGGGGGGAGGGGCAGAGAGAGAAGGAGACACAGAAACTGAAGCAGGCTCCAGGCTCCAAGCTGTCAGCACAGAGACTGACGTGGCACTTGAACTCATGAACCGTGAGATCATGACCCGAGCCGAAGTTGGATGCTTAACCGACTGAGCCACCCAGGCGCCCCTGGAGTATTTACTTCTCATGGAATGGAAGTGAGCCTACCACAAACTCTGAAAAGTTGCCAGTTAGATAAATATGTTGAGATTTCTTTCAAAGAGATGAAATTGATGCTCCATTGTGAAGATCTGTCATACAAGCTCCATCAGGAGCCTCTTAAGTGAGAATCCGAATCTAGAAATTTGAAGGGGAAAACTTTAAAACCAAAATTCAGATTAACTTCATAAAGAAGAAAGAATTAAATTCTCTCTCTCACACATTTGTGTGCACGCCCATGCATGCGCACGTACACACACACACACACACACACACGGGTGCACACACATACACACAAACCACAATTATGAACAGTTTCTCATTTCAGCAATTCTCAGGAGAAACTGAGTGAAGGAACATTCGATTAAATCATATTGACTCTTTTACTAGGCCTGGTATCGCTAAATCTGAATAAACATTGTTTCCCTTCATGTGTCTCAATCTTACAACTTTCAGTCATCAAGATTAAATAAGAGTGGGCAGATCTGACCAAGCCTTTTGCTTTTATACAAATATTATACTTTGTTTCCCTGATTCTACTACTGCATTCTATATTCTTTAAAAAACAACCAGAGCTATCATATGAAAATGTAAATCAGATTATAATACCTCATTTTGAAAACTCTTCAGTGGCTTCCCATTGTGCTTGAAATAAAATCCATATGTGCAGATGTCCCTTCAGGAACAAAGCCCTTATTTCATGAGCTGTTGGGAACACGGCCAAGCCAGCCCTCAGGTATCAGCCTTCCTGGTAGATTGTCTTGGCTGAAGAAAACTGCTTCTCCCAAAGTCAGGCTTCCTTTCGGGAGAAGCCCATATCCACTACCTGATGGATGTTGCAGGACCATTTGGGACACTCTAAAGAGCCGTCCCAGCTCCAGTGCTCCCGTGGAGTTGGCGAATACCTTTGTTGGAACTATAGTACAGCTTATTGTCTCCTTTTGCCCTACCCCCAATCATCGCAGCCTTCCAAAGTTGATCCTAAGAGTACTCCTAATAAACTCTTCCATGAGGGTTTCTGTCTTAGAGACTGATTCCAGGGGAACTCAACCTGGGGGGCTCTGACCACAGCCTACAAGGGATCTACATTGTCTGGGCCTTGCCTACCCCTCCTATTTATCTCACTTCACTGTCTCTTTGCCTGCTGCTAGATACAACACCTTCTTTTGTTTCCCTAACTGCACCACTCCTTGAAGAACGCTGCATTTTTCTTCCTTAGCTGGAGCGCATGCCAGGCTCTTTTTGTGCCTGGGCATTTTTCATTTTTCAGGCGCTTTTCAAACTCCTTTCCAAAGCACCTTATCTCTAGGAACCCCTGGAAATGTCTACTTCCCAAGTCACACTCTGCTTCTTTTTTCCTTCATTTTATTTATAACCTTGAAATGATCTTGTCTCCTTCCTCTTGGCCAGAAGCTCCAGGATAGCAAAGATCATGTCTGTGTGGCTCATCATTGTACCTATAGTGCCTAGAAGGGTACCTAACACATAAATGATCAGTACATATCTACTGAATTAATGGAGAACTCAAAATTGCCTCACGAAAAAGTTTTATTTTTATGATCTCTTAAGAAGGCTTTATTTCCAATTTTAAGTTTTATAAGTGGTATAATAGAGTCAGTAACAACGCACACCGCGTCCCCCCCTCCCCCCCCCTACACAAACTATTTTGATATCAGGCCACTGCATACAAACCCCCTTAAAATGTGGTAATATTTTCAGTGGAAACATTCTTAATTTGACTCATTCAACTGGACTCGTGTATTTAGCATTCTTTTGGAGTTCCTGGACTTTTTCGAACAGCCTGCGATCATTTTGAATTACGAAAACATTATTTCTCGGGATTGTGCCATTATGGAAAAGTCCTTCAATTGGTAGAACGCAGCTGTCTCCACCCACTTCTCTAACGTGAAGGGATTATGCAAACAAGTGACAGAGAGCACAACCTCTGACCATGAGAGAATGTGATACCTCAGGGGAGGCAGAGCACATAGAAGCATGCCATAGAATAAAATAGGTCAGGGACTCGAAACATCCACATGTGAGTTCACTTATGGGAATTACTTTTTTGATGAATCAGAGCGATCATCTGAGACACCTAGATTTAAGGTGAAAGGTAGGGCCTACCCATGAATTCTGTAGAATTATGTACCTCAGAACTTTCCTGGGGCCTGGACCAAATAGCAAAGATCTACCTGCCAGATGACTACAGCTGTGTTTCACTATCAGGTACCTAGCACGCACATGCACGTTCAAGTTGCTGAGACTCATCTGTGTCCACATGCTTTTTGATCTCATGCTTCCATTTTTTCGTGCATACCAACACCTGGCTCTGGTAGGAAAACAGAAATAGTACTCAAGGCAATTCTGTGCCATCAGTGCGGACTACAAAAGCGTAGTGATGGATATTTTACTTATGTTACTCCCAAGTTTGACTTGCAAAAGGCTGAATAAATCATCCTGACATCAATACACTAACATCCTTCAAGATGACTAATTTACTTTGCAACAGACGAATCTTCCTGAAAAGAAGGCACCTTTTGATGGAAAATAAATTCTCTCTAGACACATATTTCTGAAGTGTGAATATTAATCACAGTTTGGACCTGGAAAGAAAATATGATCATTTTTTGGTGAGTATCTCGTTTTATTAATAGAGACATACATGATTCAATTTTGGCTTTATTCCAGCTCTTCCTCGGCAATCAGTTTCTCTAACAGTGACAGGATATTGTTTTCTTCTAGGGTTCTAACATGGAAAGAGCTCTGTTCTGTATAGATCTTACCATATTTTTTAAAAACCCACAATTTTTAAGTCAAATCAGATTATTGAAGATTATTACCAGTAAGAGATATATTTTGAAATTAAATCTCCTTTAGTTTTACATACTTGGAAATATTTTCATTACATGCTTCAAAATGCGTGGCTCTTTTTGATATGTCCATCAACCAATATCTCAGCACTTTTCATAAAAGTCAGTCATTGAACAATAAGAGGGGAAAAAATAACCTAATGTTTAAGATACCAAATGTTTTAAAGAACAAAAAGGTGGTCTTGCCCAGTGATTGTTAGAGTAATATATGTTAAGTCATGGAGGTAATACAATGCAAATGATCAGCATTTTATGGATAAAGTTCAGGCTTTTCTACACCACCCCTCCCCCAGTTTTAATTAGTGCCTGATGCAAGTGCAAATAGTTATTCAGAGATATTTCCCATTTATCTAGCTTTGGAAGCGCAGCTTAGACTAAGTTTTATGTATTAGTCACAGAGAGACCTCAGACATCAAACTACAATGGGAGTGAAAACAGTGATGGAAAAAGATGCTGAAATGTCTAATCTTTTTCATCATTGATGGGATGATAAATATATCCATACACAAATGAATCGATATTCTTTCAAAATATTGAAATAAATATTTTAAGAAAAATGAATAGTATTACATGTGGAAAAGGGCAATGTATATATATAGCAAATGTTCAAAAGCTGCAATTTCCTGTTGTGTATTAGATACCAAGGTAATACACAGTGTATTACCATGGTGCAAAAGGGATGTTGGAAATTTGGAATGGAGCTAATTCTCCAGACGGGGCTTAAAGTTTCCTGAGCAGTGTTCTGCTGTAGTGATTCTAAGTAATTTGTTTGCTACTTGATGTAGGGTAACTCTTTAATTTATTGTCCAGACCAGTATGTTATGTGGCACCATAATAATGACACTGTTGGAGTAAGTGAAAGCTAGGGTTTTCTCAGGTACCCTGGGATGGGGGGAGCCCTACCGATTGCAATAAACCAGAGATCATCATGACAACTTTTCCATTTCTGGATTATTATATTGCAGTGGCTTGAAGAAGAGATATGTCTACTCATATGGAAAATAATCAATAACTTTTAGTTAAATTAAAAATTACTCATTTTAGGGCACTAAAAGACTCTCTGGTATTAAAGATAATCAGTAATTGTTGCTGGGACATGATCAACCCCTAGGCCCCATCTAGGACACAAGTGCTGGCTTCTCTGCAGCTGATTGTGGCCCCATGACTAGCTCCAATAAATAAAATGTGAGCCAGTCAGTGCAAGGGTATGATTTCTGATTGACCCGATGCTGAGCTTCTCTCTTCAGTAGATGGGAAGACAAAGAGTGGAACAATCTTGAAGTCATCCATTGAAGACAGCACATCTATCGTGAGACTGGATCTCTGAATTACCATCTGGAGCAGAGTATCCACTCACCTGAAAAGTTCACTTCAGAACTCTTACATGAGAGAGATGTAAACTTTTAGGTTTCTCAACCACAATATTGGCTAGGTATCTTTATTAGACAGCCAAGCCTTTTATCTTATCTCAGGCAAGGCAAGAACTTGCACTGATCATCTTTCTTTGATTAGGAGCAACTGACTCAAAGCCAAAGGGCTGGAAACAGGAAGTTTCTTTTGGAAAACATGTGTGCAGTTATAACAACTCAAGCATATCCTTAGTCTATTGCTATGAGAGTCAGATGAATGAGACTAAAGATGACATTGTATAATTTGGGGAAGCACCTTTCACATAGTCTAGGTGAATAATGCCTCCTGGAATTATTGGAGGCCCAGCTCTGGATAGACATTTCCAGAAGCCCAGCTCTGTCAGGCATTTCAAATGACAAAATAATAGCACCATGTTGCCTATTCTAATTTGTCTCCTGGGAATGCCAAGCCAACCTGGATATTTTTTTTTCTTCTATTCCTTGACTATGCATCTATAATCTATCACTTGTTTCATTCATTCTTGATTTGCAGCTTTTAGCAAAAATTAGTATATCCTTTAACCTATCTTCACACGCGTCATTTCTGTTCCTGTTGTCTGAGCTTTATTTAGGCCTGTAGCCTCAAATTAGCCTTCCACCTTGCTTCCTGACCCATCCTGCCCCTGAACTACCTTTCCCAGCCAAAGTTGCTTTCCCCAGCACAATGGCTGTGGAAGACATGTAGGGATGATTAAGCTGTAAGGAGCTAGAGGAATTATGGAAACTGAATATCAGAGCAGTTGTTCTACTGAGTTGAACTGGAAGAACGAAAGACTGTACCTGGAAGCTCTCAAGGTCTCTTAGATGCTCTACATAGCATCTGAGGAGAGTTAGCGATGATCCTCGATAGCCTAGAGACTTGCTATTAATCCTAAATGTGGTCCAGCAGCATTGGCATCACCTGGCAGCTATTAGAAGTACAGAATCTCAGGCCCCAGAGCTCCAGAATCAGAATCTGCATTTTTACAAGATTCGTATTTTAACAGGTGATTTGTATGCACGTTAAAGTTTGCAAAGCACTGGTTGAGGAACCAGACTGGCTGGGATGAGACATGGAGGCAGAAGATGAATACAAAGCATAGACCCATGAAAAGATTGCCAATTCAACACTAAATCAGCCAGGCAGTGACATTATAAGAGCAACTCTGTCATGTATAAGCCTTCCAGCTGGAAAGGATATGTTGCAAGATGATGGGTAACTCTTCCTTAAACACTGTAAGGACATAGTGAGACTTAGATCCTTGAATTTTTATTTCCTAAGTAATATATTTTTGCTTCTTAATAAATGATATTTTGATGATATATGGGTCAGCATGCTCCCAAAGTGGAAGGCAATTCTAGGGAATGATTTCTCCTGTTTATCCTAGGAGAAACCTTGAGCCAACTGAAGAAGGAAAACCTGAAGCTTAGTCTGGGACTGATTATCATATATGCCTCTAACGAGAAATAGAAGAGGCTTTTTTTTTTTCCTGTCTTAATACTCACAGTAAAATGCTATCACTGCAGATACATTGTTAGACTGCAACATATTAGATACATAAGGAAATACAGCAATAGGAAATACTGATAGGAAATATTGTACCTATCAGTTTTGGTGAGAAAATACAGTAAAATCTTGTTTTGCAAGCATCCCGGAAATATGCTTGTAATCTAAAACACTCGTATATCAAAGTGAATCTCAAGAATCATTGGTTCAGTTGTGATCATGTGATGTTCGGTGTCATATACTACTCGTATTGCAAGACATTGCTCATTTATCAAGTTAAAATTTATTAGCAATGTTTGCTCGTCTGGTGAAACTCTCGCAGAACAAGTTACTCGCAATCCAAGGTTTCACTGTAATTCAATCGAGACTAATTTCCTACAAAATCACTATTTGCCTGCATAAGAGGCACAATGACAGTAGTAGGAAATGTAGTTAGAAAGTCATTAGTTTCAAGTTTAATGCATTTACTAGGGCTTACAAATTTTCCAGTAAGGGTACCGCGGTAGCAGTATGGTTAACACAAAGAAATAACGTCATACAGAAAGTGAGGGACGGTTGTGAAAAGCATTACGTTGCTATCGAGAACCCCAGCTCCTCCTATGTTTATTACATGCACACAAAAGCAGATTTGAGAAGCTCTGAAAGCAAATAAACCAAACTTCCTTTCAACCGCAACTAGACCAATTCCAGAATAGTAGACTCTGTTGGAAGGGTTGGCAACTATATAGAACACAGAAACAAAAGAGGGACGTTAGGGATCACTTCACGTGACCATAAATCAAAGCAGCTCACACTGCAGAAATGCCTTTAAAGTAAAGCCAGTGAGAAAAACAGCAGGCCCACCAAAAGGGTTCTTGTGTGTCTTTTTCTTATTCCTCCCTTTCATGAAAAAGAGATGACTAATATTACTTTGTTGAAAGTAACAATAATTTTTAAATATCTTAGGAAATTTTAGCCATGCTACAGATACCACTCCACAAAAAGCCACGAAAGCTCGCTGGTGCTACATTGGGAGGAAGTTTCTTTCTTGGCTGGTGTAGAGAGTAGAGGATGTGAAAAGGTTTTATAGATAATTAATGTCACCCTGATACCAATCCAGAGGTTGGAGAATCAGACTCGTTAATTTAATCGTACACTTGTTGAAGTTTCCAGCACTTCCTCCTTAAATGTATCTACTACCTTTGAAAAAGTTTTCAGCGAATGCCAATTTCGAGAATAAAGAAAACTTCAACACATCACAGCCCTGCCAACGACTTGTGGGATGCTATTTTGAGCATTTCTCTGCCTTTTAAGTGGAATCCAAAGGAAAATTTTCAAACAAAGGGTCTTGTTTTGAAGCTTTTATCCTCCAATACAAACACCAAAACAAGAATCCCAGACAACGGGCTCATCTTTCCAGCGCACATTCAAGTGCACAGAACGGGATAATGGATCTGCCCTAATGAAGGATGAGGGAATCCATCAAAAAAGTCTTAGGAAAGTAAGTGAAATGGTGTGGCGAATTCTAAATCCTAGTGCTTTGGTTATTAGGGCTTCCTGCTGGAGATGAGGAAATACTTTGGTGAGAGAGGTTAATGATGAAATTGCAGGCTGTCAGGAAATGCCACGGTCATAGACAAACATAATGCTACTATTATACTTATCTTGTTGGCATGATTATATCTTGCACAGATTATTTGAAAACAATACAATAACATTAAAGAGAAAATAAAAGCAAACGCGTTCATTGGATTTTTTGACTATGCAAATACAACTGTTTTGTTAGCAATGTTCCTTTACATGTGCAGGTACATTCATAGAATGTGCAGAATGCAAACGTCCTTTTGTGTTTGATATTTTCATTTGAGAGAGCTGGTATAACGTTTACTTCTTTTAATTTTTACAATTTTAATAGGTATATCATACTTTTATTGAAATACAGTGTGCTAAGTAATTCCCCACAAGACAAATAGACTATTTTTTGTTTTCCCTTATATACTATAATTAATTACATTCGCATTTGTAGCTCATAGATTTTTTTCTTTTTGCTTATTCAGAATTATTTCCTCAGTATGAATGCCTCAGTCTTGAATTTCCTCAGTAAGAGATTTATTTATGGTTTCTTTTATAAAATGTCTACATTGCTTTTCTAGTTTTTCCCAATTACACTCCTTACCAAACAGTAAGGGTAGCACTCTCACAAGAATCACCTTAATGATAACTATCCTAACCAATTTACCTTACACATATGCACATTATTTTTCTTTAGCTTAGATTATTTTATGTTTGTTTGTTTGTTTGTTTAATTTTTGAGAGAGACTGTGAGTGGGTGAGGGGCAGAGAGAGAGGCAGAGAGAGAGAGAATGAGTCCCGAAGTGAGGCTCGAGCTCATCCAATGCGGGGCTCAAATTCCTGAACTGTAAGACCATGACCTGAGCCAAAGTTGGATGCTCAGGTGGACTGAGCCACCCAGGTGCCCCAAAAAGGTGATTTTATTAAAGCACGGGTATAGGACGGGTGAGCAGAAAGAGTTAAATGTTTGAGACACATTAAACTTTTTCTCACACTCTTCCAAAAGTTATGTATGTATACAAATAACAATGAGTGAAATCAAATATTATTGAAATTATAATTATTGTATTTATAAGATCATGCATGTTTCCTTTTTATGAAGTGTTTATGTTCTCAATGCATTTATAATGAATATTAAATTATATTTGTGATCCAAATGAATTATTTTTATGCTGTGCTGTAATACCATCTATAATGTTAAATCTTTCTATAATATTAAATGAGAATATTTTTCCTGATCTGTTTCTCTAGATTTCATTACATTTTAATATAGTTTTGCTCATTGTCTTCATTTAGAAAATCTAAAGTTTATGCACACTAATTTGTTAATCTATTTCATAGAGAATGCTTTTTAAACTTAAAGGTAATACAAAGAATATATTCTGTGTGTCAAAACATACAGTTCAAAGGTAAACAAAAAAGCACACAACAATCACAAGAACTTGCGTGATAAAATGCTAACATCTTTTTTTTAACTTTTTGAAAAATGTTTATTTGTTTATTTTGAGATAAAGGGAGAGTGAGCAGGGAGGGGCAGAGAAAGAGAGAGAGAGAGCATCTCAAGCAGGCTCTGCGCTGTCAGCACAGAGCCCAACATGGGGCTCAGTCTCACCAACCTTGAGATCATGACCTGAGCCAACATCAAGAGTCGGTTGCTTAACCGACTGAGCCACCCAGGTGCCCCAGCATTAACATCTTTTCTGTCACATTTTCACACAAGTTGAAACTAAAAACCACAGTAGATAAAAAGACAAAGGAAAAAAAAAATCTCAAAAGGAGAAATGAATGCAAGCCAACAGGTAGAAATACCTTTATTTGTGCCAATAATCAAACATGCAGATTTGAAGCAGAATTAGCTACCGTCCATTGCCTACCCACAACCTGGATGTGACAGGGCAGCTGAACCCTCCAGGTCCACGTTGTCAGCCCCTCCCCCTTCTGCCTCCAGCTGTACTATTGCAGAGACCAGAGGACAGCACTGGCCAGAGACAGAAGGCAAGACAAACAGACTAGGTATGTAACTACCTCACTCCTGCCTTGTGGGAACCAACATACATAAACCGTGGGAAATGCAAATAACAGCCAGAGGAAAAGGAGGGGAAAATCTGGCAGAAAAAGTAAGGAAGCTCTGAGATGGGGACTTCATGTTGGATAAAGAGCAGAAGTTTCACAACTGAGCTGAATTCAAAACTGCTTAACTCTTCTGCTTCTCCAGATTAAAAGAAGCGTAGTCTTCCCATGCCCAAGAAGGGATAAAGAGGTCAAGAAACGTAAGCAGTTACAAGAATAAAGCATGTCCTATCAGTGTGGTCACTGTTGGGTTGTATCCTATATTTATATATCATTACCCAAGATTTTATTTTTTACTGTGAATAGTCAATCCTGTCAAGATGCATTTGAAAGTGGGACTCACATGCACCGTTGGAGAGAATGAGATGGCCGCCACAGTGCTCCGAGTTCCCAGCTTCCCCACTGGTCTCCATGGCCCCTGACTGCCTAACTGTGGCAAGGTTAATTTTTCATCCCATCCCAGATTTTCCATCATCTCTTGATATCTAGCCTATCTTCCCTTTGCCCATAAACAGCTCTCTCCTTCCCGGAGTTCAGTCCCGAGCCCGCTATGTCTCCAAAAGGAGGAGATTCTCTCATTTCCCTCAGAGGTCCTTAATTGTCTGCTCTCTTACCACCATTGACAGCGAATCTATCCATTCTCTTGGTGGAACTCCACATCTCTGTACTAGAAGTTGGGTTTGTTCCAGGCTTCCACTAGGACAAGCGACCCCACTGTAGTACTTCACATCTTCTCCGAAGCAACTGTGTTTTGGTTTATTCCCCATCCTTAGGACTTCCCAAGACCAGCAAGCAGGTAATTGTCTCAAATCAACATACTCAATGACTTCCCTCCAGAAAGACAGATTCCCCCCAAAAAGTGAAATTATGATTTTATCCTAGATAATCAAACTTTTTAAATGATCAATCCATTCTTCCCTAATTGTAAAGGCCCAGTGTCTCCTACATCTCACGACATAAAAATTTCTTAAACAATAATGAAAATAGCTACCATTGATCTGGAGTGCTCATTTTCTGACAGGCAGAGTATTAGCCAGTTTTTACATAATTTTCACATTTCACTAGCAAGAACTGAGCTTTAGATAAGTTCATATGTTATGTTTCTATTTCACAATTATTACTTCAAAAACTAAATAGCTTATCTAAATTTCGTAACATAAATTTGTGAGCCAGTGAGAAAGATGTCAGTATCCACTGTATATAGACAAAGAAATAAGCGGTTCGGAAAGATTTCAAAATTGAGTTACCAGATGTTGCCTAACTAGTTAGAATTCAGCCGATCTAATTGCATAGCCCTTACTCTTTTCTGTCTGTATTGAGGCAGTCTTTATTGGGAAGGTTATTTCTTGGTGCCTTCTCTGTGATGATTCCTTTGAGGAAAATATGTCACGTTTATTGATGATTTAATAGTGGTTGATATTAATTAATTTCGTTATCAGGACTACCAAAGAAAGGAAAGTTCTAGAATATGCCTTTATTGTAGCAGGAGAAGCCACAGAATTCTCTACTGAAGGATTCCTGCTGAAAACTCACTGATTTTGCTAACAATGATGGTGTTTCCAAGCTAAAATACAATGTGTTTACATTTTTTCCTTGGTTGAAAATAGATCTTTTAGAATCTGCGTATGGAAAATGTACTCAGTCTTTTTTAAGAGTCTATTTCTGTTTGATAGATCATTTCTCTTTCATAAACATAATTTCCATTTGAAATCAGATATCTTCCTTTGCACTAGAATCCTGTGTTCACATTCCTGGTCTTCCTGAGTGCTTAAAATATTCTCTGAGCAAAGAAACAATCCTAAATAAATAATTCACTGCACTGCTTTCACGAACACTAGATTTTAATTAGCTTTTTATTTGTTTGTTTACATGTTTGTTTATTTCTCTGCTTGCTCTTTGGAGGAGAGCCCAGTGCAAACAAGGGTTAATGTAAAACCTTCAATTTTTTGTAAAAGGAGCTTTCTTCTTTGGATCTGAATAACAACATATCTGTCCTGCAAAATAAACCACTCAACTGTCTCAGATATTTGGGAATGAATGCTTATCCACTAATTGGCTTCAGCTGTTTTTTCTCTTCATTATTTGAACTGAGAAAAACAGCTGTTTTGGCAAATGGTTAAGCCCTAAGTCCCATGGTTAGTGATTTATGCACTTCAACGTGCTAATGGATGCCTTCTAGAGCAGGGTTTTGTTTATTTGATTGTTACAAGCTATAGTTAATGAATCATGACTTTCTTTAGACACACAGTGAACCCAATCTCATGCAGCAAGCAGCTCTTAATCTGGGGGGGTTCATGGTCAGATATTTTTTCCAGCTAATGATAATTTGCTTGATTTTACCTCTCCAGCATAACAAGAAAACGAGGAGAAATTGGAGACAAAGATTTATGTTTTTATGAAACCTGATGTGCTTCCAAGTGAGCGGGGAGTCGGTTAGAACACAGTACAAGTGGGGGAGAAAAAGAAAACAACACAAAACAACTCGTCTTTTGAAGTGGGTGAGCTAGCCATACTTCTTGTGGAGTTTTTCTTTGAGCAGGCTCATTGGCATTGGGTTACATTCATCTCTTAGGGCACTGATTTAACTGGACTGGGATGAAATCATTACTTATCCAGAAAGGCATTTTCTTAGTACTATGATCAGAGGAGGTCAATCACAAATGCTGATGCTTTCTACAATTAAAATAACTTCTGTTATCCCAATAATAGTAGTAGTAATAATAAGAATAATAATATTTTTGACTAGGTTTGATGAGCTATAATCACAATCACAGTAAGCCAGAGATTAAAGCAATGAACAAAAGAGGAAAATTTAAGATTAGAGATTTTATTTTCAAAATCTGAGGTCTTCAAGCAGATTTTTTTTCTTTTCTTTTAATGTTTTATTATTTATTTTTGAGAGTGAGAGAGACAGAGCACAAGCAGGGGAAGGGCAGAGAGAGAGGGAGACAAAGAATCCAAAGCAGGCTCCAGGTTCGGAGCTGTTAGCACAGAGCCTGATGCGGGGCTCGAACTCGTGAACTGCAAGTTCATGACCTGAGCCGACGATGGCCACTCAACTGATTAAGCCACCCAGGCGCCCCAAAGGAGATTTTCCTTAAATCATGCTTAGAGAGTTGAGATGATACTTTTCAAAGATTTTTGGTATAGGTCACTTCAATCGTCTCAAGTAACTAATTCTAGCCTTTAATCCTTGATGTCAGAAAATTATCATCTTCCCTGACAAGATTCATCTGATTTTTGAGCAGTTTATCTCTCATAGGAGGATACCATGCTACTATTTGACAGAATATTAGAAGTCTAATAACTCAAGGATGTTAATGTGTTGTCCACATATAGAAGCAGGCAAATTGGCTGAAAATTGAATAGTCTCAAGTTTTTAGAATATTTTTAAGGTTTTGGTTTTGCATGTATGCCATGGCCCTGCCCTGCCCTTGTTTTTGCCTCTGCCCTAGTTATGCCCAGTCAGAACTGGTTGGGATGAACTTGCGGGCATACAGTTAGGGGAGCAAAGAGGAGAACAACCGAGAACTGGAGTTCACAAAAAGGACTGAGAATCACCAACCTGGAGATCAGAATCATCAGATGGTGGCTCAATTGTTATTGACTAAATATTAATGACAAGGATGAGTCTTGGAGTTTGAAGGGGTTGGAAATGCTAATTTACATGACAATCACACATAAGGGCAAAGATGAAAGAAGGATGAATGTGGCCAATTTGAAGAATGGAATAGATTTTCACGTGTTTTATTGGTGGACATGAGTGTCAAGGGGCATTTGTGAATCTCATGTGTACATTTCCCTTCCTGCTCCTCGAGCTCCTCTCTTCATCCTTCATCCAAACAGAATGGAAATCCAAGTGTGCCATGGGACCAAAAGTAAAAAGTACAGGCATAAATAAGTACAGTAGGTCTTAGGATGCTTGATGAAAGAACAAAACTCCTTTGGAAGCAAAGGAAGAAACACATCATTGAATTCTGTCCACATAGCATGTCCTGTGTTGAACACTGAATCCTCCAAATTCATTTCATTTCTGGAACCTCAGAATGTGGCTTTACCTGCAAATAAGATCTTTGCAGATGTAATTAGTTAAAATGAGGTCGTTCCAGATTAAGGTGATCCCTAAATTCAGTATCCTTAGAAACAGAGAAGAGATGTGGAAACAGATACACACAAAAAGAAGCTGGCCATGTGACAACAGAGGCAGAAATTGAAGTGATGCTTCCACAAGCCAAGGAATGCCAAACATTGCTGGCAACCACCCGAAGCCAACAGATGCATGAGAGGACCCAGCTCCACAGCCTTCAGAGAGAGCGCAGCCCTGCCTGCATCTTGATCTTAGACTTCTAGCCTCCAAAACGGAGACAATAAATTTCCATTGTTAAGGCACCCAGTTTGTAGTAGGTTGTTATAACAGCCCTAGGACATTAATTCATGGGGAATGGCAGGAGGTGTGGACCTTCAGCAAGATTAAGTGATTCTTTGGTTTAGGCAGAGAACCCAAAAGCATGAACAGTGAATGATAAATTCTTATAGCAAAAGACCTAGACTACACTGGACTCCTAATGTCAAAGACATATAAACAAAAGAAGGGACAAATTATAAAGAGGAAAATGTTCTTAATATGTAAGAGACATATAGAGATGTCCTCAAAACGTAAATATCTCTTATAAGAAAAAGTGAGTTCTCTAACAGAAACTTACAAAAAAATTTTTAAAAAGAAATTCAAATTAAAATGCAATATATTTTAGGGGCACCTGAGTGGCTCAGTTGGTTGAGTGTATGGTTTTTGATTTCTGTTTGGGTCATAGTCTCACAGTTTTGTGAGTTTAAGTCCCACAACGGACTCTGTGAGTTCAAGTCCCCTATCGGACTCTGACAGTGCAGAGCCTGCTTGGGGTTCTCCCTCTCTCTGCCCTCCCCTGCTCGCATTCTCTCTGTCTCTCTCAAAATAAATAAATGAACTTTATTTTTAAAAATGCAATATATTTTCTCTATTTAATTGGTCATCAAAGATGGGGCAAATTGCTAAATCTATTATTAATAAGAGTGTAAGGAAACAGACCCTCCATACTGTGATTCAGAGTATGATTCCCCAGGTCTTTGTTGCTGATTCACAATTAGAAAGACACACAAATTGAAAGTTAAGAGTTTAGAAATGCTTATAACAAATCAATCTTGCTATCAAATCCCAATGAGCTATTGGTAGACATGTCTGCTTGGGAAGGGAGACAAGCTTGTCTGCTCAAAGTTACATGGTAAGTCTCATGTCTTCTGAACTGCATACAAATCAGGAAAATAGGACCATCTTTCAACAAGCAATATTTTTCCCAGCTTTATTGAGATAGTACAGACAAATGGCATGTGTAGGTTTAAGGTGTACAATGTGATGATTTGATACATGTACATATTGTGAGATGATTACCACCATAAGACTACACATCCCCTTACATAATTACCATTTTTTATGGTGGTGATAACTTTGAAGCTATACTCTCTCAATAACTTTCAAGTATATAATATAGTTAATTATAGTCCCTGCGCCCTGTGTTAGATCCCAATTCTTAGTCATCTTAGAGCTGGAAGTTTGTACCCTTTGACCAACATGTTCCCATTTTCCCCACCCCCCAGCCCCTGGCAGCCGCCATTCTACTCTTTTTTTTTTTTTGAGTTTGGCTTTTTTTTAGATTCTACAGATAAATTATAAAATATAATATTTGTCTTTTTCTTTCTGACTTGTTTCACCTAGCAAAATACCCTCAAGATCTATCTATCTATCTATGTTGTTACAAAAAGCAGGATTTTTTTCTTTTTAAGGGCCAAATAATATTCCATTGTATATATGTATGCATGTATATATACATATCATTTATGCCACGTTTTCTATCTCTAATCGTCTCTTCATGAACACTTAGGTTGTTTCCATATTTTGACTACTGTGAGTGATGCTGCGGTGAACATGGAGGTGCAGATATGTTTCTGAAATAGTGATTTTCTTTCCTTCAGATAAATACCCAGCGGTAAAATTCCTGGATCATACGATAGCTCTATTTCCAGTTTTGTCTAGTTTCTCAAACGTAAGTCAGAAACATATATATAAAATATTAAAGATGTAAGTAAGCATTTACATATTAAAACTTGTATATTTTACAATCAAGTTTTTTTTGAGAAATACTTATATCATTTTTTCTTTAAGTTTTTATTTAAATTCCAGTTAGTTAACATACAGTGCAATATTAGTTTTAGGTGTATAATATAGTGATTCGACACTTGCATACAACACTACCATCAGTTTATTTTAAATCAAATCTATTTTTTAATTTATGGCTCAACATTATTAGCTAAAGGAGAGAAATTATATTGATATTACTTATTTATTTTGTCTTAGAGAGAGAGAGAGAATGAGCAGGGGAGCGGCAGAGAAAGAGGGGGACAGAGGATCTGAAGCAGCCTGTGTGCTGACAGCAGAGAGCCCGATGGCAGGGCTTGAACTCGTGAAATGTGAGACCATGACCTGAGTCAAAGTCAGATGCTTAACCAACTGAGCCACCCAAATGCCCCTACATTATTTTTAATTCTAGTGGCAAAACAGTTTTCATTTACTTTTTTGTAAAGGAAAACACCTTTTTCTGGATGTGAAAGGAGTCATAAATCAAATAATCATTGTGTAAATGATTTTGAACAAATAGAAACTGTTCACTCAGGTGTATGTTCCTTCATATACATGTTGAGCTTTGTAGCTTTATTTAATGATGAAATGTTAACACAATAGTGTGTTCTTTATGGTAGTGTATTAGCTAATAAGTTAAGAATGCAATCCTTAAAACTTAAGATTTATATATAAAATATAAGGAAATAAGTTGAAAGTAAAGAATTTTTCAAAATGAAGAATATTGATTAATAACTTTACTAAAGCAGATGTTTAGTGTTTCACATATAAATATTAGTCCTTTTTAGGTTTCTTTCCTTTAAGTATGTATTTTTTCCATCATGATAAGTGTACTCTTTAATCCTCTTTGCCTACTTCACTCACCCCCTCCCTCCATCTCCCTTCTGCTAATTATTAGTTTTTTCTCTATAGTTAAGAGTCTGTTTCTTGGTTTCTCTCTCTTTTTTTTTCTTTCACTCATTTGTTTCATTTATTAAATTCTACATATGAGTGAGATCATATAGCATCTGTCTTCCTCTGACTGACTTATTTCTCTTAGCATTATACCCTCTAGCTCTATCCATGTTGCTGCAAATGGCAAGACATCATTTTTTTTTATGTCCGAGTAATATTCCATTGTATGTATATACCACATATTCTTTATCTGTTCATCTGTTGATGGACATTCAGGCTTCTTCCATAATTTGGCTGTTGTAAATAATGCTGCATTAAACATGAGGGTGCATGTATACCTTAGTGCTTTTGCATTTTGGGGGTAAATACTCAGTAGTGCAATTACCAGATCATAGGGAAGTTCTATTTTTATTTTTTTGAGGAACCTCCATACTGTTTTCCACAGTGGCTGCACCAATCTGCATTCCCACCAACAGTGCAAAAGTGTTCCCTTTTCTTTAGATCGCTGCCAACATTAGTTGTTTCTTGTGTTTTTCATTTTAGGCATTCTGATGTTGTGTGAGGTAATATCTCATTGTAGTTTTGATTTGTATTTCCCTTGTGATGAGTGATGTTGACATCTTTACGCATGTCTGTTGGCAATCTGGATGTCTTCTTAGACAACTGTCTGTTCATATCTGCTGCCCATTTTTTTAAATTGTATTATTTGTTTTTGGGGTGTAGAGTTGTATCACTTCTTTATATGTTTTGGATACTAACCCTTTATTGGATATTTTATTTGCAAATATCCTCTCCCATTTAATAGATTGCCTTGTAGTTTCATTGATTGTTCCTTTGCTCTGCAGATACTTTTTAATTTGATACAGTCCCAATAGTTTATTTTTGTTTTTATTTCTCTTCCCTCAGGAGACATATCTAGAAAACGTTGCTATGGCCCATGTCAGAGAAATTATTACAGCCTGTGTGATCTTCAAGGATTTTTACGGTTTCAGGTCTCACATTTAGGTCTTTAATTAATTTTGAGTTTATTTTTGAGCATGGTGAAAGAAAGTGGTCCAGTGTCATTCTTTTGCATGGAGCTGTCCAGTTTTCTTAACACCATTCTTAAAGCAGCACTAAAATTTGCAAAGTTAAATAGCCATATGAAATAGCTGACACAATTGGTTAAAAATTACATTAGTAGGAGATTGTTTGTTTGTGCATGTTGGGTAAATCGGGACAAAGAATTAACCTTAAGCACTACTTTGCAATGACACAATAGCTCTCTCTACCAATTAGAAACTAATTAATTATATGGCAGACTGGCTCATAAAACTAATAAACTAGCAAAGCATTTTTCAAAGTCATTTGAAAAAAATACACATACTACAAAGATGGAAATTATTTTGAGTATATGGGTAACCTGAACATATTAGGGTTATAAAGGGAAAATCTTTTTCAGTTCATTGCTAATAAATACAAACATATCTAATTGTATAAACTACAAAGGATTGCACTGTCAAATAATATTTTAATTTTGAGTAGGAATACCTTCTGATGATACAGTTGCAAAGAAAGGAAATATTCTGAAGTAGAAGCCAGACTAAGATTTGAATATAAATTAGTATAATACTTCCTTCATTTTAGGAAAATCTTGCATAAAAATAATGTTAGATTAACTGAACAATATGCCTAGCAATGTAATAAAATATATGAAGTAGATAAAAAGTGTGTTAAATTCAAGGTTTTTCTTTCTATAAAACTATCAGTCTCCTAATCATAAACAACCGATATTATATCCTGAGGTATAACGATTATCAAAGGAAACAGCTCTTTGGGGAATTAGGGTAAAAAAACACAGTTTGGTCTCAACATTTTAGATTCATGAAATATTCAACCAGATTGACTTATTTGTCTATCTGGTATTTTTAATGATCTTAATACTTCCCTACAAGGAGGAATACAAAGTGTTTTTCAATGGCCGATCAAAAAGTTAAAACCAAAATGTGGAACTTTGGAAAAACACAATTTATGCACGATGTGATGATACGTTACATAATTTCACAATTATCAGTGAAGTAGGTAATGATCTTGATATTGCACATCTGCCAAAAGTTATCACCAAACATCTTCTAAATTTGATATCACCTTTGATTTTATTTTCCGTAAAAGAGCAAATTAGTCTCTCAACTCAGGACACATCAAAATTAATCACAAGGTCAAGGTAAAAAGATTAAATTAGAGACATAAATAAAATAATAATGTAGCTATGATATCAATTTACACATTCTGAATACAGAGACTATATGCTCTTTTAACTGATGTTTATTACCTATCTATACACACACCCACACATCTGCACATACATGCTAGAAATTTAAAAAACAAAGACAAAGTAGCTCCATGATGTTCTTTTTTTTAATTTCAAGTTTTTATTTAAATTCTAGTTAATTAACACATATGGTAAAATTGGTATCAGGAGTGTAATTTGGTGATTCATCACTTACATATAACATCCGGTACTCATCACAAGTGTCCTCCTTAATGCCCACCACCCATTTAGACCATCTCCTGCCCACCTGCCTCCATCAACCCTCAGTTTGTTCTCTATCGTTAAGAG
Source organism: Neofelis nebulosa (assembly GCF_028018385.1). Classification (NCBI taxonomy): domain Eukaryota; kingdom Metazoa; phylum Chordata; class Mammalia; order Carnivora; family Felidae; genus Neofelis; species Neofelis nebulosa. Next base: position 105,196,167 of record NC_080787.1, on the reverse strand, counting down.
CCTCTTATGGTGTGCTCCCTTCTCACTTTCCCCGCTTCCCCTGTTTTGTTTCTTAAATTCCATATATGAATGAAATCATATGGTATTTGTCTTTCTCTGACTGACTTACTTCACTTAGCATAACACACTCTAGCCAGCCCTGTCATTGCGAATGGCAAGATTTCATTCTCTTTTATGGCTGAGTAATATTCCATTGTAGGCATATAACACATCTTTATCCATTCATCAGTCAATGGACACATTGGCCCTTTCTGTAGTTTGGCTATTGTTGATATTGCTGCTATACACATCACAGTGCATGTGCCTCTTAGAATCTGTATTTTTTTAATGATCAAACATAAGTAAAATTAAGTCAAAAGCTGGCAAAATGTCTCAGGATTCTTTCTATAAAATGCTCTAATTAGGAAAAGGAATAGATCCAAACTTTTGTTAAGGGAATTATGAAAAATCTCTCAATTAAGCAGTGGGCATTTTTAAAAAAAAATTTTTTTTAACGTTTATTTATTTTTGAGACAGAGAGAGAGACAGAGCATGAACAGGTGAGGAGCAGAGAGAGAGGGAGACACAGAATCTGAAACAGGCTCCAGGGTCTGAGCTGTCAGCACAGAGCCCGACGCAGGGCTCGAACTCACGGACCGTGAGATCATGACCTGAGCCGAAGTCGGACGCTTAACCGACCAAGCCACCCAGGCGCCCCAAGCAGTGGGCATTTCATTTTGAGAGTTGATTTATAGAATAAAACATATCCATTGAAAAACCAGAAAGTCGCTGGCTTACTACAAATAGGAAACTAATGTGATAACTCAGATATGATTGCCTATCAGTGCTTCCCAAACTATGGACCAGAAGCCATCCCTGTTTTTGTAAATGAAGGGTCTATTGGATTATATCCATGCTCATTCACTTAGCTAGTCTATGGCTACTTTTGCACAACAATGCAGAATTGACTAGTTACAAGAGAGACCATCAAGCCTAAGATATTTACTATATGACCCTTCGTAAAAAAAAAATTTCCTCATCCTGGTCTAGGTTCAGTTTTTAAATTCTCATGCTATTTCATTCATTTTTAATGCTATATATTGATAATGACACAGAAAGTTACTTTCTCATTATACATCATGAGAGAATATGCTGATCAATACTGCTTTTCAAAAAAAATCTATAATAAAAGAAATGTAAATTTAAAAGTATTTTATGTGAATCCTTACATCACGAACATGATATTTGACATGAATTATTTTTAAATCTATATTTACAGGAATTAAATCATACTTATAGAAAACTAAAAACTATTTTTTTAAAAAATAAGACCATCTTAAGATAGATTCATGAGCAAATGCGTACGTATATTTTTTTTCTTCATCATCATCATCAGCAGCAGCATTATCATCAGCATCATATCACACAAGGAGATGGACTCTGATTTTTTTAAAGTTGCTTTTAATGCCCTCAGATTCTACTCTTCATGGATTGCCGTCAATAAACAAATCTCTGTACTAGGCAATTACTACACAAAAATTTATAATTTTTTTTCTATGCCCTGCAAAGCTTTGCATTTGGTTTGAAACACAAAATATACACTTAAAAAATAAGCAGTGATACAGGGCAACCACGCTGAATGACATGTATCTTGCAACAGATGGAAGAGCTCACCCCAAACAGGGAAAGGAGGAGAGGGAATCCCAAGCGGACTCTGCACTATCAGCACAAACCTTGACAGGGGGGCTCGATCATATGAACTATAAAATCACGACCTGAGCAGAGAGCACGGGTCAGATGCTTAATCGACTGAACCACCCAGACGCCCCTGGAATATTTCTTTTTTTAACATCTCATTTAAAATGTCAAATTATATATATATATATATATATATATATATATATATATATATATATATCAGCAGAGAAACTAATGCTCGACTAAAGATGGGCCCAGACCACAAGGTTAGTATGTGAAGAAGGCTGATAAGCTCAGCACTGCTGACTGCGATGTTCATCATACTAAATAAGATGGGTTTTTCCATAATTTGGCTATTGTGGAAAGTGCTGCTATAAACATTGGGGTACAAGTGCCCCTATGCATCAGCCCTCCTGTATCCCTTGGGTAAATTCCTAGCAGTGCTATTGCCGGGTCATAGGGTAGAACTATTTTTAATTTTTTGAGGAACCTCCACACTCTTTCCAGAGTGGCTGCACCAGTTTGCATTCCCACCAACAGTGCAAGAGGGTTCCCGTTTCTCCACATCCTCGCCAACATCTATAGTGTCCCGATTTGTTCATTTTAGCCACTCTGACCAGTGTGAGGTGGTATTTCAGTGTGGTTTTGATTTGTATTTCCCTGATGAGGAGTGACGTTGTGGATCTTTTCATGTGCCTGTTGACCATCTGGGTATCTTCTTTAGAAAAGTATCTATTCATGTCTTCTGCCCATTTCTTCACTGGGTTATTTGTTTTTTGGGTGTGGAGTTGGGTGAGTTTTTTATAAATTTTGGATACTAGCCCTTTATCTGATATGTCATTTGCAAATATCTTTTCCCATTCCATCGGTTGCCTTTTAGTTTTGTTAATTGCTTCCTTTGTAGTGCAGGAGCTTTTTATCTTCATGAGATCCCAATAGTTCATTTTTGCTTTTAATTCCCTTGCCTTTGGAGATGTGTCAGGTAAGAAATTGCTGTGGCTGAAGTCAGAGAGGTTTTTTCCTGCTTTCTCCTCTAGGGTTTTGATGGTTTCCTGTCTCATATTAAGGTCCTTCATCCATTTTGATTTTATTTTTGTGAATGGTGTAAGAAAGTGGTCTACTTTCATTCTTCTGCATGTTGCTGTCCAGTTCTCCCAGCACCATTTGTTAAAGAGATTGTCTTTTTCCATTGGATATTCTTTCCTGCTTTGTCAAAGATTAGTTGGCCATATGTTTGTGGGTCCATTTCTGGGTTCTCTATTCTATTCCATTGTTCTATGTGTCTGTTTTTGTGCCAATACCATGCTGTCTTGATGATTACAGCTTTGTAGTAGAGGCTAAAGTCTGGGATTGTGATGCCTCCCACTTTGGTCTTCTTCTTCAATATTACTTTGGCTATGTGGGGTCTTTTGTGGTTCCATACAAATTTCAGGATTGCTTGTTCTAGCTTCGAGAAGAATGCTGGTGCAATTTTGATTGGGATTGCATTGAATGTGTAGATTACTTTGGGTAGTATTGACATTTTGACAATATTTATTCTTCCAATCCATGAGCATGGAATGTTTTTCCATTTCTTTGTATCTTCTTCAAGTTCCTTCATAAGCTTTCTATAGTTTTCAGCATACAGATCTTTTACAACTTTCGTTAGGTTTATTCCTAGGTATTTTATGCTTCTTGGTGCAACTGTGAATGGGATCAGTTTCTTTATTTGTCTTTCTGTTGCTTCATTATTAGTGTATAATAACACAACTGATTTCTGTACATTAAATTTATGGAGAGAGCCTAAATGTCCATCAGTTGACGAATGGATAAAGAAGATGTGGTTTATACATATGAAATGGAATACTACTTGGTGATGAGAAAGAATGAAATCTGGCCATTTATAGCAACGTGGATGGAACTAGAGAGTGTTATGCTAAGTGAAATAAGTAAGGCAAAGAAAGACAGATATACCATATGTTTTCACTCATATGTGGATCCTGAGAAACTCAACAGAAGACCGGGGTGGGGAGGGGAAGGGGGTAAAAGAAGTTACAGACAGGGAAGGAGGCAACCATAAGAGACTCTTAAATACTGAGAATAAACTGGGGATTGATGCGTGGTGGAGGGGAGGGGAAAGTGGGTGATGGGCATTGAAGAGGGCACCTGTTGGGATGAGCACTGAGTGTTGTAAGGAAACCAATTTGACAACAAATTTCATTAAAAAAAATAAATATACCGATATAAAAACCCACCAGGGAGAAATAAAAATAAAATAAAATAATAAAATAAAATAAAATAAATAAATGAATAAATAAATAAATAAATAAATAAATAAGACGGATTTTGTTGAAGGAGAGGGGCGTACTGTGAAATGGGTTTAGAAAAGTAGAAAGATTTGGGTCAGAAGAATCTAAAAGATCAAAAGTTTACAGTACAAGGTTGGAAAAACAATTGACAATCCTAGGCAAGAGAGAGGAACGTCCATTCCAGGAGATGAATCATGCTGCCATTGGAGAAAGTGCAGTCCTGTCTGAAAACCTTTCAATTCAAATGTAGCTTTTGGGAAAGGAAAATGAATTTTCATCATAATTCTTTAAGGAAAGTTTCTGTTTGGTAAGCTTGTACCAATACAATGATGACTAAACGCAGTGAAGAGACCACCTACGGTTTTATTCTGTCTTGAAAAGCTGGTAGTATGTTCATTTCACCTTAAGTTAGCTATTTGCTTTCTTACGGGTCCTGTGGGTGTATTTATAGCTCCCTCAGGCCCCATTTTGAAAAGATCCTTTCAGATTCTGTCAGCTTATTATGAGGATAATTCATGTTGAAGTGACCCTGACCTCTGATGTCAGGTCCTCCCTTGTTCCTTGACCCATCCTTTTCCAGTATTTGGGACCATGGGCCAAGCTTTGCCATAAAAGGAAAAAGTTAAGGAAGGAATAGCTCAACCACTTAGGGACTCAGCCAACCATTAGTCTTAGCTGCTAATTTTCCTCTGATCTTCTCCGTTTGTAGTCTCTGTTTCTTTATTTTCTTTGCTCTGATAGAACTGTGGTCCTGATAATCTCCTCAAGACCCTAGTCCTTTTAACTGTAGGCCCTCCAGTCTCATGCTTTATTCTAGTCCTTGCAAGGATGAGCATTCAGCACCTATAATTGCCCTTCAGCAGAAGCCCCACTACGTGCAGTCAGGTCTTAGTGCTAACAGCTTGCTGCTAAGGTCTTTCTCCCATTCCTGGGTAAACTGCAAATGTGCTCTAGAATGATGTCACCCTTGAAATTTTATTCTGAATTTAATTCTTTGTGTCTTGTATTCTTAATCTTTTCCTATTATATTTATATATAACAAACCAGCCCACACTTTCAGGCTTAAAACAACAGACCTTTATTTCTCATTCATGCATCTGGGGATTGGCTGCGGTGAGTCTGCTCCAGGCGGTGGGTTGGGTACAGGTGTGTTCCATGTGTCTTTTCACTCTAGGACCTTGGTGAGGGGTGCCTAGGTGGCTTGGTCGGTTAAACGTCCGACTTCGGCTCAGGGCACGATCTCACGGTCCGTGAGTTCGAGCCCCGCTTCGGGCTCTGTGCTGACAGCTCAGAGCCTAGAGCCTGTTTCAGATTCTGTGTCTCCCTCTCTCTCTGCCCCTCCCCTGTTCATGCTCTGTCTCTCTCTGTCTCAAAAATAAATAAACGTTAAAAAAAAAAAATTTTTAGGGCTTTGGTGAAAGAGTTGCCCCCATCTATGATGTAATGATGTCATGGCAGAAGGGCAAAAAATGGGGGCAGAAGCACAGACTGCCTTCTAATGCCATGTTCAGAAAGTACATTGTCAATTCAGCCACTTCCATTTGTCGGAGCGAGTCGTAAGACCAGGCCAAAAGCCAGTGGTGTGAAGAAATATACTGTGTGCATGGGGAATGCTATCAAGGAAAGAGAAGGGAGGAGAACTGTGAACAAGTACCACAGTCTACCACAACACATGTAAACTAAGTTCTCTAAAACCAGACGATGGTTGCTTGACGTAACTTGAGAATACATTCTTAATGCTTCGCTTTGCACATGGCCAAACAATCAGCTTTTTCAAATAGTCTGGAAATAAGCTTAACTAGAAGACATACCGTTCCATTTTATATGATGGATCTTTCCATAAGAATCTGTTGAATGTGAGTACAAGCCTGAAATTGTAGGTAGTATTAATGAAACAGTGATGGGACTGGTTGTGTGTGTGTGTGTTTTAGAATTGTTAGAGTTTGGTCTCAGTCTGCTGCCTTGCCTGCCAGTAACCGCATGCATCAGTGTTTCTCAATTCAGTATGCATTTCTTTAGTAGAAAAGGGTAAATGTAGAAAGGTAAAAATTCCTGGGATCATTTCTGGGCTTTTTAACTTAATAACACGATACTTCTTCCATTCATTTATTTTTAACTAAGTTCTTCTGCTAAAACAGTTGAATTCTAGGAAATCAACCTTTGCCTTTTAGCACTTTGCACCAAAATGAAGTGCAAAGGAAAGAGCCCTTTGGAATTTGCACTTTTTAAGTTTATTTATTTATTTTTTTAGTATTCTCCGCACCCAGTGCAGGGCTTGAATTCATGACCCACGTGACACGGAGATCAAGCGTTGCACGCTCTTCAGACTGAGTCAGCCAGTAGTCCTGCATTTGCATTTTTTAGCTTAATTCTTCTTTTTGTATGGTGGGGGAATTTAGGAGAAACTGTTTAATGATATAATGAATAATATCAAGCTAATCCACAGAAATAGACCCCAAAAGAACCTTAAGAGCTCACCAAGTTGATATCAAGCTTCCCTCCTTACAGCTTATTATCATGATCTCTTTTCCCTAGGACAGAGTTCACATTCTTTATGTGTTAGTAGTGACATTCTCCAATTTGCCAGCATTTAAAATCTTATCTTACTAAATAAAATAAAACAGAAGAACATAAAAAGAAATGCTTACTTAAAAAAACCACGTGCTTATTGGCTATCAGGCTTTTTTTTGTTTCTTATGTAATTTGGCTATAGTATAAGAATATTTCTTAAAAGCAAAGGACAAAACTTAAGCATGTTTGCATAAATTCACATATTTGCACATTTACCACCAGAATACTATAGAAACAGTTATTCCAGGAAAATATAAGAAGAACAAGAAAAATGTGTTTCTTTATCCAAAGATACATAAATATAGGATCTCAGGATATAACAAAAAATCCTTAGAAACCGAATTAAAACCAAGGGAAATTTTTCATTTAGGGAGAAAATTAAGCTAGAAATTGTCTTTGTGGAATGGTTTCCATCAACTTCCTAAAATAAATGGTAGACCTGGGGCGCCTGGGTGGCTCAGTCGGTTGAGCATCTGACATTTGATTTCACCTCAGATCATGATCTCACAGTCTTGGGATGGAGCCCCATGTAGGGCTGAGCATGGATCCTGCTTGGGATTCTCTCTCTGCCTCTCTCTCTGCCCCCACCCCTACCCCACTTGTGCTGTCTCCCTTTCTCTCTCAAAATAAATACATAAATATTTAGTTTAAAAAATAAACAATATACCTTAGTGTTTGCTCCTTCTGATATTCAAGATCTGGTGTTTTTGGTCTCGTATGTGTTAAGAAAGAAAAGGAACTTTTACTCAAAATTAATTCAGCTTCAGGAGATATCAATGCCATATTTAAGAACACACACACACACATACACACACACATGAACACATGTACACATACACACATGTACACACATTGGAAAGCTTTTTAAGTCCTCTAGATTTTCCCAAACTCACAGGACAAAACTTTCTTGAATGATAATAATTGTGATGAATAATATTTTTCAGAAACAAAGAAAGGTAAGCCCTCCTTACTCGGAACAGGAAAGTTATATAGTAGATTCTATAATTTAAAACAAACATAAAACAAACAACTAATAGCTGTTCCAAAGGTACTATTTGTTCTTTTATTTACAGAATCCCGTTTGATTTTACATTTGAAATTTTTCAAATGAGAAGTGGAATATGGACACATTTCCCTTCTATCTCTACCAAATCAGTGGACTTAATGAGATGGTTACAAAATCTATCAGTATGGCAAATGAGAACTGTGTAATTAAGGATGATTAATAATCATTTAAGTATTTAAAAATTCACATTTAATGATGCTAAGTCTCCCGTTTGTTCATCATCTATAAAGAGGCACTGGGATAGATATTTTTTTCATATTGTAATCCTCACAATAATCCAGTAGGTAAATATTATTATACTCATCTTATAGATGGGGAAGCTAAAATAAAATGAGTGGCTTCTCCAAATCTTTTAGCGAATTAGTGTCCTGTGTTCTTTCTATTACACAATGGAATCTGTAAGGAGGTGAATTATTCATTCCCTATTCCAATTACTTGTGGAAGATTGTTATGGCAGTTTATAGTTGTTTTTGAGATTTGGTACCTCTCCTAAAGTGTCCATAAGCTCCCTTTTCATGTTACCATCATCTGTTAGGTTTTCTACCATAGGTCTAGACGTTAACCTTGAACAATGGAAAAAACCTGTAAATTAAAGTAACAGATACGATGACAATTGCAGTTTTACCTCCCTAGCTGTGAGAAAATGCTGTCTGTCAGTGTCAACCACTAATCCTATTAATTAAAAATAAGAAGCAGCTACCATATTTCATTTCAGATCATATCAAGTGTGTAAGATGCCCTTTACATTACCTAGTCTATAAATAAAATGTGAAGATGTTTATATTGACTTGTTTCCATAGTGATGGAAGAGTCTACCCTTGAGTTGTCAAGGCGATGTGCAGTAGCCTAGCAAATTGGACAAGCACAGGAGCTATTTGTCAAGTATTAGGTTTAAGAAAAGTCAGAATAATCCAATAAGAGGTGGCCTAGCTATAAATAGAAGCATGAATCTCAGAAAGTGAACATTTGGTTTTAGTGACCCGCTAGCATCACTTCTTTCCGTGAAACAAATGTAGAGCCATAATAAGAAAGCATAAGACAACATGGTCATCCAGGTAGCCGTGTTATCTTTACATTAACAATGACATCGTTTCTCCAGAGTAGCCAAGCTTTTGTTGTAGAAGAGCAGTCAGAGCTCTCCTAGCTCTCAGGCTTAGTTGGCATGGGTGAAAAGCTGACCAACAAATTCGATACCCATTTTTAAAAAAAATTTTTTTTAACGTTTATTTATTTTTGAGACAGAGAGAGACAGAGCATGAACAGGGGAGGGGCAGAGAGAGAGGAAGACACAGAATCTGAAACAGGCTCCAGGCTCTAAGCTGTCAGCACAGAGCCCGATGCGGGGCTTGAACTCACGGACCGCGAGATCGTGACCTGAGCCGAAGTCGGCCGCTTAACCGACTGAGCCACCCAGGCACCCCTCGATACCCTTTTAAAAGGATTTACTTTGAAATCAACTGAATCCTCAAGTACGAAAATGAGAAAAATTCCTCGGGTGAGTTGTGGCAGGAAAATCATTGAGCAAACAACATGTATTGTCTCTCTGTTTTGATAGAAGTGTAAATTAAACAACGCACAATTAATTTTTCTATTTTTTGGCACACGGATGCTGGTTATAACTGCCAGGGTTGTTGGGACCTGCCACAAGAAAAACAAATGAACACAACATACCTCTTTAAGTTCTTCTAGTACTTTAATTTTGTTATTAATACATAAATTGAAACAATGAGGTCAAAAAAGGAAGAACCCTTTTTTTTTTTAATTTACTTATTTACTTATTTATTTATTTCTTTTGAGGGAGGGAGGGAGGGGCAGCGAGAGATGGAGGGAGAATCCCAAGGTGACTGCACGCTCAGCCTGGAGCCTGACACAGGACTTGGTCTCAGGACCATGAGATCATGACCTAAGCTAAAACCAAGTGTGGGATGCTTAACTGACTGAGCCACTTAGGCACCCTTATTTTTTCAGAACCAGTGGGTATAGCAATTTAGTCCTGCCTGACTGACAGAATAGATGACACTCATCTTTAAGCAAATGTTATGGGAAGATGACTATAGTTCACACGAGGAGAGAAATAGCAGACTAAGGAAATTACTCCGTTATTGGCAATAAAAACAGGCCGCAAAGGACTATCCAGCTAAAGCTAAAGCAGCAAGTTGCTTCCTAACAAAACTCAAAAAGAAAAAGAAACTTGTTGGTGACAATGACTTAAACAACTACAATAACTAGAATTCTTGTTCAGTTTACAATAGGAGCACAGCCTAACATCATGAAGCCATTTCTGAAACATTTTCTTCAATAATGTGCAGTAACATAAATAATTTTTTAGTGACCAATTTCCTTTAGTTGTCTACTTATGCCAATGGTTGGGCATTGACATGATTAAGTAGTCTGGTAATTTACCATAGTCTGGTAATATGTTCCAATTTGCAAATGCAAATGCATTCAGTATTTGCAAATGCATTCAGTAGAAATATAAAGGACGTGGGCTGTTTTAGTCTGTCCAGTATTGTGTCCTGTTTTGGGGGTGACAGCAAACACCCTGTCCTCATTTCTTTTGGAGAACTACTTGATACCAGATAATTCTAGGGGACTGCCACAGTTTCCTACCCTCCTGGCCACAATTGCCAAAGAAGCGTTGCAGCCATGACCCAAGCCAGACCAGTTAGAATCTTCTGGAATTTTCTATAGGATCAGTGAAAGAAAAACGCCCTCTCATGGCTCTGTGGACACTAGCTGAGGTAATGCTAACCACCATCACCACGCTCTTGTTCCTCTTGGAGAGATCCATCTTCAGTAGAAGAGAACGAGCCGATACTTAACAAAAACCAAAGCCGAGATGTGAGACAGATGGGGACACGAGAAGACCCAGTAATAGCATTTGAGTCCCTGGGTGGATTAGATTTAACTCTCTTTTCTTGGGTAACAAAGAAAATGAATTCAGTTATTTTCATTGTCAACACGGTTTTAAGTGTGATTTCTCTCATTTGCAGAGCCCTGTTACAAAATATAAAAACTCCCTTTTTATTCCTTCTAAGTACTCAAAGTAAAATCCATAAAAAATATAATTACATGGCAGCATGTAATTTCCCAAGGATATATCTTCCTTGGTTACTTTTATTTTATTTTGCACAGAATAATTTGCCTTGCTCCATCTTCAATCCTTAAATAAGGTCAAGAGATACTCGTGGCAAATGTCCTTAAGTCCATCAATGTTCTGTCTCCTTTGATTAAGCATTTAAAGATATTTGAAATAACTTGGCAAGGTGATAGACTGTTGTTATTTTTACCCACAGATTAGTTTTTAGTACAGAAGTTAAAGTGACTTTTCTTTGTCAAAATAATTTTGGGCTTCATAGAAGACGGTGACTTCAAGGGATAGGAAATTTTAACCTAAAGATTCAGTCTTCAAAGATGGGGGAGGGATGGAAAGAGACAGGAGGGGGGAAAGGAGAGAAGTAGAAAGAAGGGTGGGGAAGAGAGAACAGGAGAAAGAGAAGACAAGAGAAGAGAAGAGGTCTTACATAATGATTGTATCCAATTTGTTTTCTGACATTCCCTATCTCAAACAAACGAGATCCCAACCCATGTTCTCAAGTCAGAAACCAGAACATCATTTTGGAGACCTCCTTCACTTCCTCAGCGTCCTCACTTAATCAAGTGCCAAGTCCTATAGCTCTAACTTCAAAACATCTTTCACATCCAATTGCTCACCTCTTTCACTGACACTGCCCAATCCAGGTCACTATCATCTCTTCCATGAACTACTAAAGAGTTTACTGGCCGGTCCCACACTCTCCCTTTTGATTTCTGGTAGCATCCCCCAATACATTTCCCATTCTTAAACCAAAAGAGAATTATACAAAGCAAATCTTGAATGTTTTCAACGCTGTGGTGTTCTACATCATGGTATAGGCCATCAGATCTGTTCTTTACCTTTCTTCCATCTCTTCTCAATGAGTCTGCTTAGTGCCACATGTTGCAGGAAATCTTTTAACAGTCTGGTCGTGGTCTAGGTGCTTTTCTTATTTGCTCATCTTCTAAGTAACCTATCACAATGTATTATAATTGTAGGTTTCCTTGTCCCTCAGTATACTATAATCTGCAAAATATTAGAGCAATTGTTTATTTGGTTTCTTTTATTTCTAGCAGTATCATTCCTAGGATATATGTTAGATTCTCAACAAATATTTGTGAAGTGAACAAATGAATAAATAAATGTTTTAGTTCTCCTTTTGTCGTTTCTCTATTGAAATGGACAACTTACACCAAAGGAAAGTTAACCTTAACAAAACGTTAACTATTTTTGTGGTGAGCACCCTTGTTAATATGATGTTCCTACATAATAAATCAAAAAGCTATTTCATCATTTATGTGTCACTTGACAAGAGTGTAATGATTTAGCAGAGGTCAGTGTTTAGTATTAATCACTTTTAATTTTATTTTATATTTAATTGAATATAAAATCTAGTTTCGGTTCTGTGTTTTAAATGTTTATTTATTTTTGAGAGAGCACAAGCTGGCAGGGGGTGGGGACAGCCGAGAGAGAGCGAGACAGAAGACCCAAAGCAGGCTCTGCGCTGACAGCAGTGAGCCCGATGCAGGGCACGAACTCACGAACAATGAGATCATAACCTGAGCTGAAGTCAGACGCTCAACTGCCTGAGCCACCCAGGCGCCCCTATAATTTAGTTATTTTAATCACCTATTCACCTAGAGAAAAAATATACCTTGGGAGGAGGAAAAAGGAAAGTATATTCTAGAACAACAGATGATGACTTTCTTTTCTTACCCACATCTAGAAATATAGAGAAATGCTAATGGTATATATGAATAGCCAGCTGTAAATCCTTCAGAAGAAAATTTAATGCTGCCTTAGGAAACGTCTAACAATTCTGAGTACACCTGGTCTAAAGCTTATGATTTTCCAGTTCTCTTTTCTTTAAGGACCACTTGACAATTAAGATAGATTGGATTTCGGATCTTTGATATCGGGTTGCTTCACTGGCACCCGATTTGCATTTTCCTCGAAGTTTCATTGGTTACTTTTCCTCCCACGTTTGTTTAGGAGAATTAGTCAAGTGTTTATTAATCTGTTCTTTATTGACCACTACATTACCAAGACCTGTCTGTACTTCTAAAGTGTGGTGACATGAATGTAGACACAGAGCATGAGCCTGCTCATGGGTGAATCTCCCAGCAGGATGTCCTGACCTGGAGCATGACTTTGGTCACACCCATCCTTCCCCTGGACAGTATTCAAAGATGCCCTCTCAGAGTAAACCTAAATTACTTGTCTATTGAAAAAAGAAAGACTAGTAGAAGTTCAAAGATGAATATAACATCATAACATAAGTACATGAAAAGAGGGTCACAAAGGAAAAATTCCCAGAAATCCAGAAATTCTAAAAGCCACAGAAAGTTCTTTCAGCTATGTTTATAATAAGAAAACAAAACAAAAGGAACCTGAGAAGTAATTTGCTAAAAGCAGAACCCCTCAACAAACAGTTTGTATATATCTTCCCCAGAAAGATTGGTTTTGAAATGGAAGGGTGGGACGAAAAGAAGAAACACAGAATTGAAATCCAAGCAGGTGAGGAGCATGTCAGCAAATACATACCTACATTAAATGAGTTTAAGTTTCCATCTCTGGGAAAACTCGATCTCAGGATATAGCAGTAATTTATAGGTTTTATCTCAAAGGAACTTTCAGCAATATTGAGAAAATATGAGTAGAGGAAAGTTTTCAGAAAACTAAAAAGGAGGGCAATTACCAGGTAAGCAGAGGAATCACAAAAATAGCACACAAATAATCCTGATGCTAATGCCTGGTTGCAGACAAAGAGAATGAAGGAAAAATTGGCCGATCAGATATCTACTTTTTAGTTGACACATTTAATGTAAATCATCAGTGTTTTCTGGTGGGTAAAAAAGCTTCTATAATCTTAGTATTAATTACAGTTTTTATGATTGTGTGTCAAAAACTAAGTTCACTGACTTTCTTTGATGGTTAAGACCAATAGAAAGGATTGTGTTCGATTCTCACCAAATGTTTCTAAAAGAAACATTCATAATTATGAATGTGTATAGATAAGGCAATCATGTTGGTAAAGCATTTAGAACCAGTGACAAAAGAAAAAGCGGAAAGAAATTATCTCTGAAGAGTCTAAGGAGAAATAAAATAACTTTAACCATCTATTCAAAAATTTCAGTTGTAGGAGCACCTGGGTGGCTCAGTCGGTTAAGGTTCCACTCTTGGTTTCTGTTCAGGTCATGATCTCACAGTTCATGAGTTGGAGCCCCACCTCAGGCTCCACACTGACGGTGCGGAGTCTGCTTCGGATTCTCTCTCTCCTTCTATCTCTTCCCCTCCCCACTTGCTCTCTCTGTCTCTCTCTCAAAAATAAATAAATAGACGTTAAGAATCTTTCACATGTAGAACATACCATTTCTCTTATGTGAGAAGAAAGCAGAGAAGAGGCCAAAGGAGAGAGGGGGAGGGGCCAGGGGAGAGGGAAGGGGAGGAAAGAGGGGGGAGGGAGAAGGGAGGGAGGAGAAAGGAAGCAGGAGAGGGGCAGTGAGAGAGAGAGAGGGAGGAAGAAACCACTTCCTTTTAAGAAAAAGCCTCAGTGAGCTCTCCTACCAGAAAGTACCCTATGCCCTGTCCATTAGCAAAGGTGGTACTGTGCCCTGAAATTTTACCAATTAGATTAACATTCCCTTGTCTTTAGGGAAGACTGCAAGAGGATATGAGGAGAAGATTGAGAGCCTCCACCTGGATGTGACTTACAACGCTTGCATTTTCAAAATAAAGCGATGAGATTTTAAATGGGCTACTAATGATTTATCCATCCATTCGACAGAATTTTTCCGAGCATAAGTACATCTTCATTCTGTCTTGGTGACAAGGAACGTGTGAAACTGCACTTAGATTGTCAGATTTATATTTTCTTCATACTCCATGTTCTTTTACATGTGATTCGTGTCACTTGTGAGGTTGGAAATTTAAAAAGAACTGAACCAGGAATATCCTAGTTCCACACTAACAGGAAGTATAGACAAGCCAGGACTAAGAAACACCTGGCAGAGTTACTAAGAATTGATTTCAGAATGATATGAGCGCAGAAGGTATATCAAGGTTTTCTCAGGATGTAAATCTGCCATGGCTGTGTGTCCCATGGCAACATTGTAGTCTGCATGGCAAAAGCAAAGATCTGATTGTGTAACCATCCCGAAAGACGTGATCTGCTATAAAGGAGCAGGCTCTTTATGTTGGAAACCTCAATTCCCTGTTGTATAAAGCCTCCAGTGCTTTCCATCCAACCATCTGAAAATAAGAGTTGAATGCAAGCAAGTTCAGGCATGCTAATTTAACACTAGAAAATCATCTTATTGAATGACCTGGACCATGTGATGAAACACAAACAAACAAGTAAACAGGCATGAGGTCCTCACACTTCATTCTGTTTTCTAGTGAGATCAAACTAATTTATCCTAATGTCTTGTACCCATAAGAATGCTCAGTGATTCATCATGCTCAGCACCAATTTGCTGTTCTCCTCAATGCTACATTTTACAATTACTTGTTTTAAATAACTTTGAGAAACACAAATTCTAAGGGGTAAGAGTTCATCATAAGCTATTTGTGTATCTGAGCTACAACTATAACATTTAAATCTATCATATTTGTGTGGAAAGACACATTATTTTTTTCAGAACTAGCATGATACTGAAAAGCCAGATCCCCTGCAGGAGCAAGACAGAAATAATTCTCTTTTGATAGCACCATCCAAAAAAAAAAAAAAAAAAAAAAAAAAGAAAGGAAAAGAAAAGAATAGAAAGAAAAGAGAAAAAAAACAAGGACAGAAGACTTATAATTCAGATTTTAACATTTAAATAACCTAAATTTTAAAATATTACATTATTGGGGCACCTGGGTGCCTCAGTGGGTTAAGCGTCTGACTTCAGCTCAGGTCATGATCTTGCAGTTCGTGAGTTCGAGCCCCGCATTGGGCTCTGCGCTGACAGCTCGGAGCCTGCAGCCTGCTTCGGATTCTGTGTCTGCCTCTCTCTCTGCCCTTCCCCTGCTCACACTCTGTCTCCCTCTATCAAAAGTAAGTAAACATTAAATTTTTTTTCAAATAAAAATACAATGTTACATTACCCTTCCATCTGCTTATGGTATAAATCTCCTGAGCTAGTCTGAAGACTGAATTGTGATCTAATTCAATCTAATTTGTAAACTTTCTCTCCCATTATTCCTTTTCATGAGCTTGCTAATTCATCCACATCGTAATGCACCAAGACCGTGAGTGGGACTTTTCCTGTTGCCCTGGAATCGATGACTAGGACTCACAGTTGGGGACAAGAAGCATCAAGTACTTTACCTTTTAAAAAGAAATTTAGACATGAACCGCCCCAGTCATAACCTGTACACCCTACCCCCACCATATACACACACACACACACACACACAGAGACAGGTGCACACGTGTGTGCATGTGCACATATACATACACATGCACAGATTTCTAAATCCAATTAAGCAGGGATTGGGGGAAAGAGAAAAAGGGAATTTCTGGAGCTATGACTCCCCAGTCTTGCATGATACTTGGTAGGTTTTTCCTAATACATCCCAGCAAATTATCCACAGGGACCTCTAGACGGCGGCATTGGCAACTGGTTCTTCTGTGGCATTTAGGTCGAAGTGGTAGTTTGGTTGGTCGGTCCCCCATGCCTTCTACCAATACCTGGATTTGAGTTGACCTGTTGGTACCTCATGCAAATTGCAGGGTAAAAAGTCCGGCAGCAAAAGGCTGGGCAGGATAATATCGGGTATACGTGTGCGCAAAGGTGAGACGGTTTTGAAGCAGAGTTGTTGAGAGATCTCTCACCACACTCTTGGGAACGCCCCATATCCACAAACAGTACCTCCACCCCAGTCAATACCTCGCTGAAGAACTCCTTTATGTGTCCTGAGAGAGGAAGCATTTGAATGTCTGTTCTCAGAGCGCCTCAGGGCGCTGACGGGCACCCAGCAGTACCCAGAGCAAGAGCGGCAACCAGAATGCAATTCACACCAAGCACTTGGAACCAGGCCGGACACAGAGTAAGCGGTCCAAGAACATTAACTATTATTATATCATCCTTGGAGTTCTTATATTATATTATATTATATTATATTATATTATATTATATATAATTAATATAGTATAATATAATAAATATAATAAATATAATATAATATAATATATAATATAATTCTTGGAGTGTTGTTTTTTTTTTCATGATTGGCTCAGGAAGTATTTGTCAAAAAGGTAACATTAAATATAATTAATCGACAACTGACAGGTAAGGACTTAAAAGATCGGAGGCACACCGTGAAATACATATGTAAATTTCAACCCCTCAAGTGTGAGATTTACTGTTTCTGCTTGAAACTATGAAGCATATATGTTGTCACCACCAGACACAGATCACAGCATGGAACATATGACCGTTATTAAATTAAACGTAAGTTCCATCAGAGTGCTTAAAACCACGGCCTTTGAGTATGATTCCCTGCCAAGATTTATGGAGTCTTCAGGGTAAGTTATCTTGTTTTTCTCCTAAACCTAATTAGATATTTTGAATAAACATGGAGCAGAACTTCAGTCAAACCAAGTTAGTATGGGCCAGAGCTAATTTCACTAATCTGAAAGCTAAAATTTAAGGGGAAAAAAGTTACAATTCACTTCGAAATTTTAAAGAATTAACAGATATATCTTTTTAGGTCACAAAGAAATTGTTTTTATATACTTTAACAAGTGAAAATGAATAAAGATGCACTTTAAATCCTGTACCTCATTTCCTCCAATTGCTTTGATAGTTACGTACTTAGGTAATATAATCTAAAATTTCCCAAATAACGAAGTTAAAAGAGTATTTAAAAACTAGAAAGTAGACATCTTTTCATGTCATATATTTTAACAATGTTATTAATTTAAATATATTATGAACAAGAATGCATATTAATTCTCTCAGGAGTATATAATAATTTTAATTATCTTTTAATTAAAGTCTGGGCTCACTTTGCTTTTCTAGCCTCATGAGTGTTATGCTGCTAATTGCTAGCTCCAAAGATTGTCAATCAGTCTTAATCTCATCATGACACAACACCAAGCAGCGTTGGATCCACTGTCAAATGTCTTAAAAAATGTTTAAAAGAGTGGGGAATTTGGGGCACTTGGGTGGCTTAGTCGGTTAAACATTTGACTTCGGCTCAGGTCATGGTCTCACGGTTCATGAATTTGAATGTGAGCCCCGCCTCAGGCTCTGTGCTGACAGCTTGGAGCCTGGAGCCTGGTTCGGATTCTGTGTCTCCTTTCTCTCTCTCTCTCTCTCTCTCTCTCTCCCCTTCCCCAGCTCGTGCTCTCTCACTCTCTCAAAAATAAATAAATAAAATAAAGAGTGGGGAATCTGCTCTAGAGCACTGCTGTATTGTGGAAGGCACTGAAGTTGGAGACCAGAGAACCTACTCTGTTAAATGTTTACTCTATCTAAAGGCATTTGGGGGGAAAAGGGGGGGAAGGGACACTTAAATTTTATCACCCAAGCCTCTCCAGGGTGGTACCTAGTTATGGATGGAAGTTTTGGATGATAACTTCTGAGTAAGAGTCACATCAGAACTTTTGGAAGCTCCATTGCCCTATTTAAGCCCCGTCCTACAATATGAGGTCCCTAGTGGTTCTGCAAGTAGGCTGGGTTGAATATGCCACATGGACTGCTTCCTCTGAGTCAGGTGTAGCCCATAAATCTCAGTGTTACCCAGTACACCTGGATGCAGGGCAATGGCTCAGCATGAATCATTCCTCATTTATTATGCTCACCCTCCCCAGGATAACACATCCCAGGCCTTACACTTTCCTGCATTTAGAGTTTCCAAATGAGAATAAGGGTCAGCCATGTCTGGGAGATACACTAACAGACTCTTAGACCCATGATAAAACTTATAAGCTTTCAAGGAATATTAATAAATACCTCCCTGGGAATTTCTCCATAGGCTCCTATGCTCTGTCTTCCTGGCTGGGGGGGGGGGGGGGGGGGGGGGGGGGGGGGGGAGGTGGGGGGGGTGGGGAGAAACTCGGAGATACACTGATGTTCTAAGACCAATGAGTTCACTGTCACTTCTACTTATGTATAATGAATAGGGTTTTAAAAATAAATTCTGTTTACATTCTTTCAGAAGCATGACGGCGAAGAAAAACAAAGTGCTTGTAACAATATAAATGACCAGTATACTGTCATTCTTTTTAAAAAGGCCTAAAGAGGCCAAATTTTTCTTGCCAAACTAAGATTCAGGCAATGGAAACAAATTATTTTTCACAGAACCACAAATAACACACATATAATACAAAGATTTATTTCATTTCAATTATTATTCTTGAGTTTTAATAATCTGAGACATCCTTAAAAAAAGATCCTGAAACATTTTAAAGAATCGCACGTATGAAACTTCTGTGTGGTACAACTCTTTGTAAGTCATTCAAAACTATAAGCTTCATTGAGAAAATTCCTAAATTTTCATCCAGCAGGACAAAAGTATTAAGCGCCTCCTACATTAGATGTCACTTAAAATTTGATGCATTCACTTAATTTTCTGTATAGTCATAATTTAATAGTGGTATATTATTCATACACATTCTCTCCACTAGAGCTCATTTGATATCATGGCTTGCCACAAAGCTGTTACAGGTCTAAGTAGTATATAAAATGCTTTCATTTGTTTCCATTTTATTTTTATAAAGGATAAGCTCTTTCAAAAGCTCCATCCTGTAGGTCCTAAAGACCTGCCTTGTGACTGGCCAAAGATTTTTAGGTACAGAACCTTCTCTGCCATCACATCCGTAATCCCCATCATACAAACGCAGCAACACCATGACAATGGCAGCTGAAGAGAAGAAGTAGGGCATATAAGCAAATCTGAAATAGTGAAAGAATGAAGGCATGGGAGAAGAAAAACTCAATGAAAACATTACTATTTTCATCTTGTCTTCTCACAACGTCCTGAAAAAGCTTCTGCCATTCAGAGGATTAACACAAGCTTTGATAATATCTGCCATATTCACGTGATCCCAGGGAAAAGCAACAAGGCTAAATATTTAATGAGAAAGACTAGAAATAGTATCATCTCTTCCTGCTTAGACACAAAAATAATAGAAATCTCTTCCTTTTCAAAGTCTTCGTGTTTTTTGTTTTTTGTTTTTGTTTTTTGTTTTTTTTTTTTTTGCCATTTAGGTAAATTCTACATAAGTAAATTATTTACATGCATTTCAGGATTGGGTCAAGACTGAGTGAAGGGATTTGAGATAGAACTAGCTAGAAAACTATCTAGATGATTAATGTATAATACTTAAACTCATTTGTCTATTTAATCTGGTATCATAAAAGGAGGTGTTCCATGCACAGGAGACCAGCATCAGAGTACCTGGCTGGCTCAGTCAGTTAAGCATCTGATTCTTGATTTCAGCTCAGGTCATGATCTCAGAGTTCCCGGGGTCAATCAAGTCAAGACCTGCTTCAGGCTCTGTGCTGACAGTGTGGAGGCTGTTTAGGGTTCTCTCTCTCTGTCCCTCTTCCACTTGTGTGCTCTCTCTCTCAAAATAAATGAATAAACTTTAAAAAATGACCAACATCACTAGAGTTTAAATATTGGCAGTCTTAATCAGGATGTATCAATTCAGTCTTAGAACACTCTTAAAAGATAACCTGATTAGACACAAAAATAGGAATGAAAGAGGTTTTCCCCTTTTCCTAGATTAGAATTCTAGACAAGACTGTTCTATCTATAATAAGTTGATTTCAAAACTTATTTATGCTAAAATTATTGTATATTAATGTAAAATTATCTCATTCAGAAAGTAATTATGGTAAGCTTTCAGCCCATATAAGATGGCATAGGATCATTTCTCCCAGGTCTGTCCTGCTGAACTCAACTCTTCACCCTGAAAATAATGTTGAGGAAATCAAAGAAGGAGCCTGAAGAATGGGAAGAAGAAGAAGAACTGGTTAGAGACCAAGGACTGGAGGAATAAACATAGCAACAGGTGATCTTATGACAGAAGATGGCTATCCAAGTCTATCCAGGCCTGATGTACCCTGCTGCCAACCTAGCAACAGAAGAGCCCAGGTAGACTCATCCCTCTCTGGATGGAGCAGAAATCCTGCTGAAAACACCAAGCAAGACCAGCAGAACAAAGAGGATTCACCAGGGACTCTACTGACAAGAAGCAGCCAAGGGCAGTGCTATCCTTCCCCATGAGCCTGAGTACCACCCACCCCAATCCAGAGAGGCTGAGTGGCTGGAGGGCAATGGCAAGAGGGATCCTGCCACAACCAGAAACCAGTACAAGAAGCCTCTTCACCCTCATTGGCTTCATTTCTCCCACCCAGAAAACTGATGTAGCCATGTGGCACCTGCAAGGATGATCTTGCTGAATACGTGGTCCAACCTGGGAAGCATACTTTTCTCCCCCAACAGGCCAGAGATTCCTTTCCCCAGCTAGAGGTCCCTGCAGCTGGGCCTAGAGAAACCCTTCCTCCTTGCCAGGCAACACCAATGAGAATCAATGGGAGCCCCAGGGCCACCAGATATACCAAGCAGACCAAAATAACACAACAAACCCTCTGAAAGTTAAACTGTTGAACCATAGCCCACAAATGTAGGCCAAGTCTGAACAGTGTGACTGTGCTAAAATAAAAGATTAAAATAGGACACGGAGTCTCCTTTCATCAAACACCTTCCATATTTCTCCATGTACCCACTTTGATGGCTTCATGTTTCTAGAATGCTGTAAGAGGGTCTCATAGAGAAGACCCTTTCAAAGAAGCCAAGTCATTCTGAACTGTCTGCACAGATCAGGAAATGTGAATCTGATGGAGGCTTGAGAACGGTATACCAGGATCAGTAGAGATAGGAGGAAAAGGAGGAAGAATCCTCGCATAAGCCATAGGAAGGAAGATTTTTCTTTCTTATTGTGAAATCATTTTTCAAATTGACTCTATCTTGCTAACTATTAACTGAGTGCAAAAGATGCCTGATTTACCTATTTGTGGTAAATTGTAGCATTTTTTTCTCCTCTCTTTCAATAACTTTTTGATCAATGATTCCATTTTCATGGCTTAATTCTTTTGTAATTGAAAATCTAGACTCTGTCTCTCTTAATGCTCCCTTGCTGAATTTAATATTTCCCTATTTCTTAGATATTTTATGCATAAAACCTCTTCTAAATCAAATGTACTTCGCCTACCTAAACATCACTCACAAAGCACATGCTAGAACATCACTCATTGTACAGGGAACATATGATTTCAGCAAAGCCACCGCTTTGCATCATCTAATAGCAAACTAATGAGATTTTTAGAAGATCGCACAATTTTTCACCAGATGAATTGATTTAAGTAGAAGCTTCATCACATCAAAGCAAACAGGATTTTTTTTCTTTAATGTATCATGACATTTTAATATTTGGTGATTAATCCATTCACCAAAGTGTAGGATAAGCCATTAGCGTCTGTAAAACAGTGAGTCATTACATTGCCTTTTACTAGGAATATACATCACCTTGAATTCTAAAAGCTCAGTTTTGTCCTCAAGACACTTGATCCCTTCCTTCTTTATGTTAATAAATTATCAAGTAACAGGAAACGGGTATAAAAAATTTCTACTAAACTGGAAAAACTCATCTTGAATTTCATACTAAGATTACTATAAAAACTTAACCTTGTACAAGCATACAAGTATCTGATATGCAGCGAGGTACATTGAACTCTTCACCCGAATATTGACCTGTATGAGAAATAGATGCATCCCTTTATGTAATTTAATTCACTATGAAATGTGTCATAAAGAAACGCTTAGCAAGATGAAGAGCCTTTAAAATCCCTGAAAAGCTTGCCTCACTGAATGAAAGCCAAGACACCCCTTTCTCTATTGATTTCTTTATTTGGAATATATGATTCAAGAGTCAGTTCACTTTTTCATAAATGTTATGGCTTCAACTTATAGCCTAAATGACTACATTAATTCGTGTTTGTGTGTGTGTGTGTGTGTGTGTGTGTGTCTATGTGTTGAGGTGGAGTGGGGGATAAAGAGCCAACCACAGTAGGGCACCTGGGTGACTCAGTCGATTGGGCGTCCAACTTTGGCTCAGCTCATGATCTCGTGGTTCGCGAGTTCAAGCCCTACATCAGGCTCTCTGTTGTCAATACAGAGCCCAGAGCCTGCTTTGGATACTCTGTTCCCCCACCCCCTCTCTGCCCCTCCCCTGCTTGTGTGCATGTGCTTTCTATCTCTTTTTCTCTATCTTGCTCTCTCTCTAAGAAAGAGGGGGAAAAAAGCCAACAACAATAACACCAACACAAGCAGTTGTAACTACACAATAAAACGTTAACGTATACTGCCACAATGAGGCTGTCTATGTAATATGGCCACCTGTGTTGGCAGAATACTATCCACATTCATAAGGTCATGTGTCTGTAATTCAAATTCATGGATGCTTTTGTCTGAAGACAATAAGATAAATTATGGAGAAAACATGTCTCCACCTCACTCATGGGCGCGTAGCTGAAGTTTGTTTTTCAGTCCTGGATCTGGGCAGGCAAGAGCTTCAGCCATTGCCATAAATAAGCAGCATGCCCTTGAACTACCTTGGATTAATTTCACAAAGTTCCTGGGTAGCCTTATGAAATAAAAACCTCACGTGGATTTTATATTTTGTAATGGTGTCCTGAATGGCTGTACGATATTGTCTTCTTTGTCCTCCACGCTGTCACTGAAGCAGGCTGTTGGACAGTTTCTTGTCCTGTAGTTAGAGTGTAAAAACCTTGCCTCTGCCCATGGGATGTAAGAGGAAAGCCATGGAGCACTCCTCCTTTGCCGGGGTAGGACCACAGCCCAGCGTATAAACATTTGGGTGTATGCTTGCTAAATTTCCGACCTTGAGTCAGCCTTGGGGGCTCAGTTGTTCATGAAAAGAGATGATGCAAATCTACTTTATAGCTGTTCTAGCCACAATTTTTCTTCTTGACTGCATCTTCTGGGAAACCTTTCCTTTTACTTCTCTTAACAATAGTAAATAAGCTAAACTTTAGATACCTGGGTTCATATCCCAGCCGTCACCACTCTGTGTGGTCACAGGTAAGCTACTTAACCAGTTTGTGCTTCGATTTTCTATACTGTAAAATGGGAGTGAAATAGTAATCGCCTCATAGGTTTTCTCTTGAGAATTAAACAGGTAAATTATGAGAAATCCTTAAGATTTATCCCATTATAATCGGTAACCATTATTATTATCATTTAAATAGAGTCTCAGATCTGACCAACACTACAAAGATTTTAGTACAAATTAAGTAGAGAATCCATAAGCAGAAGAGGCATACAATTCCAAGTAATTTCCATGTGAAATTTTACTAAAATATCTTATCATTTCCCATGGATCCAATGTTTTAAAATTTTAAACAATTATTAAGTTTCGGATGGCACGGGAACTGCATTTTTCTTTCTACCATAAAACCCAAATAGTTAAGCACATGCTGTATACTGTTTGAAATAGTTCCTTTAAAAAGAATTATTAAAGTTTGATTCATGGTGTGTATGAAAAAAATAACAATCACTAGAAAACACATGGTTTCATTAAAAACAAGTAAGTTTGAAAAACAGAAAAAAATATTGGTACGAGGAGACTCAAGTTCAAAAATAATATGTAAAAGAAGTGGTAAAGCATATGGTTGGGGAAATTTCTTTTCAAAGGTTTAGGTCTTGGGTCCCAAATAGATCCTCCCCCACAGTACTGGGAAGCCTCACAGACTGTACATCTCCTTGATGGTCTGCAGGTATGTGCATAGCAAAGGCAAGATGAAAGACATCAGATAACAACACCAATGTTACCAAACCCTCAGTCCGCGTTCCCTCTGTTACTTAACCCTGAGAGAAACATTGCGGTAGAAATGATGATCCCATTTGGGGGTTGAAGAAACCTAAATGATTTGCTCAAGGTCATACTGTTAGAATTTGAGGTCAAGTCTGACTTTATTTAAAGCGTTTCCTTTATTTTTTTTTTCAGTACAACATGATGCTGTTTATATATCATGTTGCCTGGGAAGATTCTAGACTAAATCATTTTTTAAAATGTCTCTTGGCTGTTGGAATAAAGATCCACTGATCCCTAGAAGTCAGTTTGTTGTTTCTAAGGAGAAGTGATTCCAAACAACTCTTGCTTACTAACTTCTCAAGGGTGCTGAACAGATAGGGCAGAGGGACTCTTAGAAATCATGAATCTGGATACCAAAAAGGCATCATCTTTTATTATAGTCATTAAAAGGAATGTGTGTAAGTGAGCTAATGGTATAAATAAGCGAATCTGAAATTGTCTGAAGACTATAAACAAAATGTGTTTAATACAGATCAAGGCAAATCTTCAGAAAATTATTTAAGGATATCAAAGGTTTATCTTTAGTAGCACCCAGCTTATGCAGTATTTACCAATGATTTTGACAAGTATATTCATGGCATTCTGATTACATATGAAGATGATATAACCCTGAATGGTACAAGAAATAAACTGTGTGAAATAGAATCCTGAAAAGAATTCAAACCATAGGAACGATATAATAGATCTAATTAAATAAAGCTTAATAGGGATAAATATAAAGTGCTCACTAATAGCTCAAAGAAACTGACTTAAAAATTATAATTTGGGGTGACTGGGTGGCTCAGTCGGTTAATCGTCCGACTTTAGCTCAGGTCACGATCTCGCAGTCCGTGAGTTCGAGCCCCGCATGGGGCTCTGTGCTGCCGGCTCAGAGCCTGGAGCCTGCTTCTGATTCTGTGTCTCCCTCTCTCTCTGCCCCTCCCCTCCTCATGCTCGGTCTCTCTCTGTCTCAAAGATAAATAAAAACATTTAAAAAAATTTAAAAAAAATTATAATTTGGGAGACATGACAATTCAAATGTAATAACTGAAAATCAACTCAAAATTTTAAAAGGAATTGTGTGGCTGAGAGAAATCTAATGTGATCCTGGGTTACATTAAAACTATACAGGGGCGCCTGGGTGGCTCAGTCGGTTAAGCGTCCGACTTCGGCTCAGGTCATGATCTCGCGATCCGTGAGTTCGAGCCCCGCGCCTGTTTCAGATTCTGTGTCTCCTTCTCTCTCTGCCCCTCCCCTGTTCATGCTCTGTCTCTCTCTGTCTCAAAAATAAATAAAACGTTTAAAAAATTAAAAAAAAAACAAAACTATACATAAAAATATACCTCAGTTGGGTAAGGGTCCAACTCTTGGTTTTGGATCAGGTCATGATCTCACGGTTTGTGGGATCAAGCTCCATGTAGGATTCTCTCTCCCTCTCTCTCTTCCCCTCCCCCATGCTCTCTCTCTCTCTCAAAATAAATAAAACTTTGTATCAGGTAGGTATTAGAAGTGGTGACAGTTCTAGTCATTCTATTGACCAAACTACATCTGTATTATTTAACTACTTTGTTTGTTTGTCTTAGCACTATTATTTCAAGGAACATAAATCATCACATGCTCAGAAGCAAGACCAGTAGTTATTTGAGGAGGCATATTCCATATCAGTAACATTTGAATGTTACACTGGATGAGAAAACTTAAAGAAAACTACGATTTTTCCATGTGTGTGTGTAACTTGTAAGGATAAGTGATTGGAAGTTGTCGAGAGATGGTTTTGTTTCCCTACAAGACTGAGCCATTTACCAACACAAGCTGTTTGATGAAACGGGCTTCCTATGATCATAGAACATCCCACTTCCGGGCAAGCACTTAAGAACAGGATAGTGAATAAACAACGTATGACATATTCATTAAGCAGAATTCTACTCGCTAATTTAAAAGAAGGATTTGCTGACACGTACAGCAACATGAAGGAATCTCAGACACATTAGGCTGAGTGAAATAAGCCAGACTTGAAATATGACATACCATGTGATTCCATCAACATTAACTCTGGACTAGACAAAAATATTCCATGGTGACAGAGATCAGAATGGTGGTTATGTCATGGGGCCGATGAGGGTGAGTGGACTGGTTGATGTGCCTAACTGGGATGGGCACAAGAGGACATTCTGGGATGACAAGACTGTTCTGTATCTGTGTGAGGAGTGTGTGTTGCATGGGAACACATCTCTCTCTCCCTCTGCCCCTCTCCCCCACTCACACACACACACACTCACTCTCTCTAAAATTAATGAAATAATTAGTTCATTACTTAATTAAAATTAAAAAAAAAAAAAAAAAGAAAAACCCAAGGGTCAATCCTCATTCCTCCCCTCACTTGATCCATCAGTCACACTTGGTATGGTGGATCACTCCCACCTCCTTGAGACTCTCTTTCACTTCACTTCTAGGACACTTTTTGTTTGGTTGGTTTTCCTGACACCACACTGGCCACTCTTCCTTAGCATCTTTTCCTGGATCCACCTCTCCCTGATGTCTAAGTATTGGCACCTTTTAAGGCTCAATTCTCAGACTTCCATCTAACTACACTGATGCTCTAAATGGAAACATTGAATACTATGACTTCAAAAGCCAGTTTTATAGGCCAATTATTTCCTAATGTATACCTTTACCCCTCACCCTTCCCATGGAGATTTGACTCAGTTATCTAACTGCCCATAAAACATCTCTCCATAGAATTGGTTTCTCAATCTTGAAATGTACCAAACAGAATTAATGGTTCCCTACACTCTACCGAGATCTACTCCCTTTCAATTTCCTCCATCTTATTTATGCTCTGACCATTCACTAGGTTGCTCAACTATATGTCACTGAAATTCTTGTATAGACATATAGAAACCATATACGAGTAATTACAGAATGTTTCTGTTTTATCCCTGAAGGCTGTCTTCTTTGACTGAACAGGTCGCACATGTGAAACTATAAGAAAAGGAGATACATTAAGCCAATCGAATTCTATCAAGCCAGGTCATCAATGGGGGAGCTATGTCTCAACAGCAGTTCTCTTCCACATTACCAAATAGTGAAACATGCGTGTGTGCACGCGCGCGCACGCACACACACACACACACACACACACAATTTATTCTACAGGTGAGATTAATCATCCTTAATATCTAAACTTGATTTGGCTTTATAAAATCCAAGAACTTCTCCAGTTAGTAGTAGATTACTGACTTGGAGGAAGGAAGGGAAGAGCTACTGCATTCTGATAGTTGGGATTCCACTGCCTCATCATCAATGAATATTATATATATCCATTCTCAAATGCTCGTTTACTGCTGGGCAAAATGGTAAATGGTAATCAGCGCTGATCATATAACACTGAAAGAAAGAATTCCTTTAAGCAAAATTAGTGGGAAATATGCCGTTTATGAGGTATTAGAGTCAGATATTTTTATTAATATTCTATACCTTTTGTGCTACGGTTAAAGATAGAATGAGTGTTTTGGACCTGCTGATATGAGTTGCAACTAGAGGTCTAAATGGAGAAAACACTTAGACTGTTGGACATTGAATACATAGCTTTGGAATTAGTGGAGAGAAATAAACAGACGTATAAAGTTGAGAGCATCTTAATGTAGGGCTCCCTAGAAAATAAGCCTGAAGCAAAAGCATGGCTCGTTATAATTCACTGAGGAATAAAATCCGAGAAAAATGTTTTGAAACAGTAAAAATTGCTTGAAACCATAAAATCAGAAGAGCTTATGTCACTGAGGAAGATACACAGGGACGTAAGAATGGTAAAGAAAAAGCTTTAACATTTAACCATAGCTTTAACATTCATGAAACAAGGGCAAGGGAGGAAGTGGAGTGGAAGTAAGGAAGAATTTGCAAGAAGGATGCTGTGATGCTAAAATCAGTTGGGAGGATGTTTTGAGTTAGAATTTAAAAAGAGTGCATCGACCTTGCAAGCTGGAGATTATCTTGGTTTCATCTTCTGCTCTGATTCTTCTGACCTTCAGATGAACTCCTCTATTCAGAGTGTCACTTCTGCCCATTAAAAACAAATACAGAAATAAAACCAAGTGAAACAAAGCAAACCCCAAACTGCCCTTATTCTTTTGGTAGCTTTTATGAGTAGACTGAAATTTCTGGAAATTTTAACTGCTTGCCTTGGGTCTTCAATCTATCACGGTTGCTTGTCCCCACCAAAAGTGGCAGCATGGCCACAGGGAACAGGATAGGGGACAAAATATTTAGCCTGGTATTTAGCTAGGGGTAGTTAGTTCGTTAGCCTAGGTATAACAGTGTACAAAACAAAGCTTCTGATCACATAGACTTCACAGTCTCATTGGAAATAAAGAAACTTGGCAAATAATCCAAAGCGCGCTGAGTGCTACAAAGGACAAGTTTGGGATGCTATGAGAGTTACTCTCTAATATAAATTGGAAGCTCATCGGATTCTTCTCAAAGAAAGAAGCATAAAATCTGAGACTTGGAAGAGCGGTAAGAACTTTCCAGGCGAATGTGCTAAGGAATAAATATTCCAGCATGTGTGAAGGTACTGAGGCGGGATAGAGTATATTTGACGGTGAAAAGGAAAGAAGTTTGGTGTGGCTGGAGTACAGACAGCAAGAAGGACAGGAGTGGAAGATGAGATTGAGGCTGTATGCAAAGTCCATGGTATACGTATACGTGTAGGGCCCTGTACACCATACTAAGGATTCGAGATTGTATTCTAAGCCGAGGGGCAGGTAATGAAGGTTTGACAACGGGAGATACTGGATGAGATTCACGCTTATGGAAGCGTTTGGGGCACCTGGGTGGCTCAGGCAGTTAAGCGTCTGACTCTTGATTTTGGCTCAGATCATGCTCTTGCAGTCTGTGTGTTCAAGCCCCGCATCAGGCTCCACACTGACAGTTCAGGGCCTTCTTGGGATTCTCTCTCTCTCTCTCTCTCTCTCTCTCTCTGTCCGTCCCCCCACCCACCCATTCTCTCTCTCAAAAATAAACTTTAAAAAAAGAGCAAAAAGCTTTTGTGCTAACATTTAGAGAATGAATTGACAGACACCCGGCATGGATTCGGGAGAGACTAGTTGAGAAGCTATTACAATTGTCCAGGTAAAGGCTGGTCATACTTGGACTACCATGGCAGCAGTGAGATACAAGTAAATGCACAGAATAGAGAGGTATTTGACAGATACTATTAACAGCAATTAAGGTCTAATCATATGTAAGAATTAATAGAAGGACAAAACCGTAATGACCCCCGGCCTGGAGGCCTGAGCAATTGGGTGTTTCAGGATGTAATTTATTAGACAAGGACCCTGAAAAAAGAAGTATTATGGATCTAGGAGGAGCAGAAGTGTTTCGGATCTGCTGGTTTGAGATGCAGCTAGAAACCCAAGCGGAGAAACCAAATAGACAGCTGGATACTGGATATATGGCTTTGGAACACAGAGGAGGGAAGCAGAAGTACAAATTCGGCAGTGTCTTGGGTTAAGTGCCCTAGAGAATAAGCCCAAAGCAAAAGTGTCTGTCTTTACACTTCACAGGAGAATAAAACCCTAGAGACATATGGGTGAAGGGAGGTGAACGAGGGAGGGGAAAAGAGTAGATGTTGGAGGGCTATTACACAGCTGGATAGCTGACTCCTCATGGATGTCTCCAGAGAGCCCTACACCTCCTGCACTCAGGACAGACCAGCCAGCTGAAAACATTTATCTGATGGATCGCTACGCTCCACGGCTTCCATTGGCCAAAGTCCACTTATCGTGGCAGCATGTTACTCCTCTGCACTTCCGATGATAAATAACATCTGCATTCTCAAGGAGCGTGGCAGGGAATCCAAAGGCCTTGGAGGTCACTGCAACCAGCCAGCAGGCCTGTGGGCGGGCCTTTGCCATTTGGCATTGCGCACAGAACTTCGCGCTTGATCTTTACCAAGTGCGTAACAGCAGTAGCAGCAGCGCCCGGGTTGGTTGCAGGAATCCAGGTGCGGCACGAGCAGATGGGGGCGGGGGGGTGGGGGGGGGATGCAGCAGCTTGGTCTGCCGTGGGAAGTCTGGCAAGAGGATGGAAAGCAGAGGTGAGAATGGTGAACTCGCCCGGCAAAAGAAATAGATGGAAAGAAGATGGGACCCCGAATGGAGGACGATGTGACGGCAAAGGATACACTGGGGAGTAAAATGGTGGGGATTGAAACTGAGAATGTATCCGTGCCTTCAGATCCAACTAGGATTTTAGAAATAAGTGGATTTCATTTTGGAGAAAATGTTTTGTGTTTCAACACAAAAACAAACGCACAAATAGGGCAAAAGCAGATCAGTCTAGTGCCAGCGAGTACGGATAACGTATCTTAGAAACGAAAAATGTTTGCTTGTTTATGGAATTCTGGGGACAGAAGCCCTGAATGTTTTCAAACAGTGAGAACAAAGTTAACAGGTCTTAGAGTTTTCCGTAGAGAACACATAAGAGTGAAATAACGTCATCAAGAAACCAAAACCTCCCAGGATTTTAATTTCATAAAAATTCAAAGAGGTCACAATAGTAAGCAGTATGGGGGATCACTCAGACCGCTCCCAAGAAGATCCAGGTGGAAACGTCAATATCAAAGAAAGAAGGTCCTTGTATGATTCCTAAGTTTAAGTGTGTGTGTCATCAGTCTACAAAATTCTTCCAGGACTGTGGTTTTTAAATTATTTTAGCAGCACCTGATTGGGAAAACAGATAAAAGTGATACTTCTCCAGGTGGGAAGGGATGAGGCACCCAGGGAGCTTCAGGTAGTGCTATCATGCAGATATATGCCCTATTTTTTTTTTTAATCTAGGTTTCCAAATTCTGTGCTCATGCAGAACAAAGCACAGATTAGATGGGTGTGCAGGAAGTCGTCCTTGATAGCTCTCAGGAAGAAGTTTTCTTTAAGATGCTTGCTCAAAAATAAGATTCATTCAAATTCAAAATTGGCTTTCATTCTCCCAGAAACTTCCAACCTGGTTTGCTGATTGAGAAAATACAGTTGATTGCGATATGAACAGGGAAGGTAACCAAAATAAAATTCAAGACCATTGCGGTCTGGTCTTCAAATGAATCATGTTCAAGTTGAAAGTAAAGGGATGTGACTCTCCAGCTATAAAAAAGCTAGAACCCACTTTTGCTAGAAAATGTGTTAATGGCCCAGCCTTCACAAAACACCACAGTGCTAAGTAACTGCCCTGAATACCAACAGGTTTCCTACTGAGCTAAATCAATTCAAGCAACTGTTAGCTTTTCAGAAGTACATTTGACCCTCCTGGAGGTAGGGTGTGACCGTGCAGATGGGAAGTGTGTTTTTCTTCAGTCCCTAACAAACTGAGGCTCTCTTCTTAAACACACACACACACACACACACACACACACACAGGCTCCAGATTAGTATCTGATGGGTGTACCTGCTGTTCAACAGAATATTCTGACACTGCTGTGAAAGGTGATTTTTAAGAATGCTCAGAGTAAATCCTTTAATCAATGGGAACTCACTTTTAAAGCTCTGTTTAATCCTCTATTTAGTGAAGGTGGCCGATTTTCGAGATTTAATTCCCTGTGATAGAAATTGTTCAAGTTAATGTCTCGACACGAAAGCAGGGTTCCTCATCCAGGGCCTATTAATGGCAGGCCAACAATTGCAAACTGGGTAAGTGGAACAATGCAGAGGGGATGGCCAGTCAGCCTGTATGGCATTAGAAAGGGGCAAAAGTGGTTGGTCTATCGCAGGCTCCCAGATAAATTTCTGTGCACTTGGCTTTCTATAATAAAAGACTCTCTTAACAGGAGTATTTGATGAATCTGGTATGTGTATGGTGAAACTCCACAATTAATAGAATATGTACACCGATTGTGTATCCTTTTGTACTTTGTGACATTATCTAGTCCCTATGCTCTCTTGACAGCTGCAGGCATTAAAGTCTTAAATAATTTTGTGAAGAAAAAAAAATAAGTGAGTTATTGAGAGGTAATTTCTGCTGTCTATCTAGATCTTAGAAACGTGAAAAATGGAAAATTAGTAGTGAAGGATATTAGTTAATTTTATCGCTGCCCCCTCCATTTTCCAGATGAGGAAACCAAGACAAATAAATTTCATCATCAGCATCAGGCACCTGTTTTTAATCTCCCTCTTCATGGTTGCTTTAGGTAATAAAGGTTTCAAGGAGGTTTGTCGACTAAGGTTCGTCAAAAAAATAGAACTAAATAAGCCATGGAAAGTGAACAGGTGATTTTTGATGGCATAGTTTGAGTTAAACCCAGATAAAAAGTATGATTCTGACAACCTTTGAAGGATCTCCTTCCATCCACACTAGAATCTTCTACTCAGGACTATTAAAGAAAATGGCCTGGCTCTCAGGCTCTGTCAAAGGTTGACTCCAGGAACCTCCCCTACCCTGGCCCTGCAACCTTTCAGCCCTGCCTTCTACTTCTTGTGTCCCCAGGCCATACTCACAGTGCCTCCGTTGTCACGGGGCGGGGGGGGGGGGGGGGGGGGGGGGGGGGGGGGGGGGGGGGCTTTGCTCTAGCACCTTCCTCGGTTAAAGAACTTCTCCTGGCTATTAAATAAATGGGTCCATCTCATAATTCAGAGTTCAGATTAAATGTCAGTCTCCTCAGGGACAGAAGCCTTCCCTGACCACTCTCTGAAGCAGCCTCTCTCTTTCTCCCTACTCTCATTTATTTTATTTAATATACTTCTTACTTTCTATAACAATACCGCCTATCTGTTCAGTGTCTGTCTCCTCCACTTAAATGTAGTTTCGTGAGGCCATGGACCTCTTCTATTTTGTTTTGTTTTTTTCCCTCCCAGCTTTATGCCTAGCCTCAAAAACAAAACATACATGTGTTGAGTGAATCATTGATTCGATAAATGGATGGGCTCTTCCTCCTCCCTACTCAAAATCCAGAATCTACTAGATCACATTTAATAATTGCAATTGCAGACACTGCTTAGGGCTGGTGTTGTCCTCTCTGAAACTCAGAACTTGTACAAAGGCAGGATAGCATAGTGATTAAAGCAGATTCCGAAGTCAGTGTACTTAGGTCAAATTAGGTATCTGTCACTCGAAAACTAGGAGATAATTTCATCTCTCTGGCTCCGTTTTCTCATTTAAGCAGTTCTATCCACCTCAAGAGATTTTTTTGTGAGGATTAAATGAGGGAATACATTTGACTCAACAAGTGTTGGCACATTGGCACACAATGTCATTATTTCAAGTACTATTATTGCTAGCGAATATTTCATACAATTTTTCTGTTTCTACTACTTTTCACTCTTTTGGTTATTCCAGGCCCCACAGTCAATACAACCCCCAGGCTCCTAAAATGGCAACACCCTGTCTCTACCCAGACTTTCATCCTTAATCTGGGAGAAGAGTTTGAATACTCCCTCGACAAACCTTGAAATTAGTCCTTAGAAATGGGTATCTCCATCATACCCATATTCATATTAGAAAATTGAGGTTTGAAAGAAAGTAAACCAGTCTCCCAAGATCACACAGCTAGTAAGTATCTGAGCTGCGATTCAAATCCGATTTTGCAACTTAATTTTAAATTTTTTTTAACGTTTATTTATTTTTGAGACAGAGAGAGACAGAGCATGAACGGGGGAGGGTCAGAGAGAGAGGGAGACACAGAATCGGAAGCAGGCTCCAGGCTCTGAGCCACCAGCCCAGAGCCCGACGCGGGGCTCGAACTCCCGGACCGCGAGATCGTGACCTGAGCTGAAGTCGGTGCAACTTAATTTTAACTACGCTTTCGTTTGAAGCGCCATTTCTGTACTATATGCCCCTGTGCCTTTCATATTATCGCCACTGAACACAACATCCCTAATGTTTCTGCTGCACTTACCCAGTAAGCCTGCAAAGATTTTTCTGAGCATAATAACCCATATAAAGCAGTATTATTTTTCAGAGGAAAGGGAAATTAGGACTTTACAAAAAATGTGCATATGTAACATAAGAATGATGTTACTTCAGAGGTAAAATTTAGAAAGGCCGGGTATTTGATCAGTCCAACACAAATTTATAGAATTAATTGGATCTGTCAAAACACAAATGACAATAAATGCCCATTACTGCAACATTTCAGGGAACTGATCTTTATTTCTGGCTCCTGCGATAAATAGAAAAAGACCACAAATGTGCAATTTGGGTGGTTTTTTTAACAAAAGTTTTAGAGTAAATCTACATTTTCCTAAAGGGTTTTCTCTTATGCAAATAAGTTAAAAGTTCTTACAATTATGAATAATGTCATTATGTAAAAATAAGGTGCAATGCTTGTATTCTGCAACTGAGTGCCTCCATTCTAATAATCTCTTTGTATTATGTTATTTGCTAAGATTTTCTGGAGAAAGAGATTTTGTGCAAGGATCTACTCAGAGGAAAAGCTCAACCTCATGCTTCCTATGCAAATTTTGGGAGATGGAATTCATTTTGTGTTGCAAGAATTCTCAATTTCTATTAAACTCTGCTCCCAAATAATTGCCTACAGGTAAATTACTGCATGCCTGGGCTGTTTTTCCAGTGGTCCTCATTATCAAACTGCAAATGTATTTCCATGTAAAGTGTGTGCTTCACTAGGAGAATAAAAATCATATCTAAAAAGGCATGAAAAAGAATCACAGTTATCATTAATAAAATACTGAAAAACACTGAAACTACAAATACCAGAAATTATGATTAAAGATGTTACAAGTTTAAGAAAATGTGAACGCTACATTTTCTAACCCTTATGTCATTAAAATCTGCAATGTAGGCTCTCTTATTTTTGGAAGAACAGTAATGAAAAAGATATGATTAGATCAAGACAATCTTCCCTATTCTTTCCTTCACTGCTCTGGAGAAATCATATACAAAGTGAGGCAAACTTCTAACCATTTTCTTTTCCATAACCTTCCTCATTCTCTAAATATAGGACAAATGACTCTCGGCTTATATATCAGGTATCTATTGCCACCATCATGCTGTGTAATAAAACACCTAAAATTGCATGGACTTAAGACAATAGCAAGTGATTTAGCCCATAGGTCTCAGGTCATCATTTGAGGCTATGGTCAGCTGGGAAGTTCTTCTAGTCTAGGCCGGGTTTGCTCCTGCATCTGAGGTCAACCGTAGGTCAACTGTGGTAGGATGGCCTTGGCTGTGACAACCAAGCTTTGCTTTCTACCTGACTTTGCTTTGCACACCTTTCCTTCCAGCAGGCTAGCCTGGGGATATTCTCAGTATAGAACTCCAGACGTGTTCTTGTGGGGATTTCAGAGATGTAAGAAAAAACAAAGCTAGATAAGCAAGAGCAAGCCACCTAAAAATGTAATGGCTTAAAATGACATCTGTTGGTTTTTGTTCATGAGATTAGGGATCTGCTGGGTAGTTCTACCGACCTTGTCTGGGCTTGCTCATGCGTGTTTAGTCAGATGCAGACTGAGTTGTAGGATTTTAACTGGAAGACCTAGGCTCCGTTCCATGTGTGTCTCATCTTCCAGCAAGCTGGCATTCTTTCATGGTGATTACAGAGGAAAAAAGGAAAGTGAAAACATACGAAACTTTTTCCAAGTTTTGCTTGTATCATATTTCCTAATATACGATTGGCCAAAGCAAGTCACATGTTTGAGCCTCAAGTCACATGTAGTGTGTGGCAGAAACTAAAAAAAGAAAAATCAGATTAAATATGAAGGCAGAAGAAAGAGGAAAAAAATAATGAAAAGAAGAGCAGAACATAATGAAAGTGAATATGGAAAAACAATAGCAAAAACCACGTCTCTCCTGAACACGGATGCAAAATGTTCCGTAAAATATTAGCAAATTGAATCCAGACATATGTAAAGAGTATAATGCCTGATGACTATGTGAGATTTATCCTGAGAATGCAAGTTTGGTTCAAAATTTAAAAATCAACCAGTATGCCTCACCATATCAACAGACTTACACAGAAGACTATAGAATCATCTCAACAGATGAAGACATAACATTTGAGAAATTTGATATGAATTCATTACAAAAAAGGGAAAAGTTAAGCAAGCTAGAAACACACTGGTACTTCCTCAGTCTAATTAAATTTTGCATCTCTGCGAAACCCATAGCCAACCTGATGCCTAAAAGTGAAAGAATGACAAGGCCAGGATGTTTTTTCTTTCTTCTATTCATCATCACACTAGAGGTACTAGCCAGTATGAGAAGGAAAGAAAAAGAAACAGAAGGCATACAGATAGGGAAACATTTCCCTATTATCTGCATAGCAAATCTTGAAAAATCCTCAAAAATCTTACAAGAAATAAGTAAGGTTGGCATGGTTTAATGTCAGTGTAGGAAAATCCACTGTATTTTAATATACTAGCTTTGAATATTTGGTTATTTAGCTAAGAAACACAGTCATGGTAGCACCAAAAACAAGTTCTTAAAAAATACAATTCCAAAAAACCTATACTCTACATTATGAGAGATCAAACACAGTTAAAGAAATGAAGAGATGTACCATGTTCATAAGAGCAAGATTCAATATTGTCAAGCCTTACAAAATTACTTTTTGCAATTAATGTAATCACAGTAGAAAGTCTGAAAGATTTTTATGGAAAATGACAAGCCAATTCTAAAATTCAAATAAAAAAGTAAAGGCATTTGAGTAGCTGAAACAATTTTTGGGAGTAAAGAGTTAGAGAACTCACTGTAGCTGATTTCAATATTTACTCTGAAGCTGAAGTAATAAAGAGAGGGGGTTACATAGATGAATTAAAGAGCAAAACCAAAGTCCAGAGATCAACCTACACATGTGGACCCTTAATTTTTGACAGAAGTGTGAAAGCTATTCAGTGTCGAAGGATTCTCAGGTCAACAAATTGTTCTGAAAAAAAATATAACTCAATATCTTTTCCTGAAAAAAAAAAAAGAATTTTAACATATATTTTAAACTACATATTTAAGTCTAAATATAGGCCTGAAACTAAAAGCCTTCTAAAGGAAAATGCACGAGGAAATTTTTGTCGCTTTAGGATCAGTGATTTTGTTTTTTAGATACAATGCAAAGCATCATTCAGAAAAGAAAGACATTTTAACACTGTTTTTATCAAAATTTCAAACTTCCACTCTTTCAAAGATATTGTTTGGAAAAAGATAGGACAAGCCACCGACTAAGAGAAAACATTTGCAGAAAATATATCTGAGAGATGACTGAAATTCGGATTAAATAAAAAAACTCTTAAAACTCAATAATAATAAAATAGCTCCTTTTTAAAAAAGATTTTTGCTCAAAAGATTTGGTTGGGCTCCTCACCAAAGTAGACACATGGACGACAATTGCACACAGAAAGGTACTTGATACTGAGAACAAACTGAGGGTTGGTGGGGGGTGGAAGGGAGGGGAGGGTGGGTGATGGGGATTGAGGAGGGCACCTGTTGGGATGCGCACCGGGCGTTGTATGGAAACCAAGTTGACAATAAATTTCATATTTAAAAAAAAAAAGAAAGGTACTTGATATTACTAGTCATACAGGGAAATGAAAAATAAAATCACAACTAGATATCACTACATACTTACTACAATGGCCAACATTTTTAGAATAACAATATTCACTGATGAAGAGGGAGAGGAGCTAGATCACTCTTACTCTGCTAGTGGAAATGCAGGATGCGACAGCTGTTTTTTTTTTAAAAACACTTGGAGAGATTTTCGTGAAGTTAAATATCCACTACCCTACAACCCAATCATCCCTGTCCTAGCTATTTTTAGCTCAGAGACATGAAAACATATTCACATAAAGTCTTCAATATGAATATGTATATGTATAAAATTATTTCATTTAGAATTGTCTACAGTTGGCAATAATCTATCTGTCCATCAACCAGCAAATGGATAAACAATTTGTGATACATCTTTACAAGGTGATACTACTCAGCAAGAAAAAGGAGTAAGCCACGGATACGTGCGAAAACATGGATGAGTACCGTATTTCGCTCAGTGAAAGCAGCCAGACTCAAAATGCTACATGTAATGTGGTCCCATTTCATACGCC
Organism: Neofelis nebulosa; assembly: GCF_028018385.1. Classification (NCBI taxonomy): domain Eukaryota; kingdom Metazoa; phylum Chordata; class Mammalia; order Carnivora; family Felidae; genus Neofelis; species Neofelis nebulosa. Next base: position 105,157,580 of record NC_080787.1, on the reverse strand, counting down.
ATTCTCAACAGGGTAAACTCCAGAAAGACCGCAGTGGTTGCCAGTGGGCGCAGGGGAAGGGACTGGCTACAATAGTGCACGTGGGAATTCTTTGGAGTGATGGAAATGATCTGCGTCTTGGATGTGATGATGGGTATGTGACTCTGCGTTTGTCAAAATGAACCAGATTGTGAGTCTAAAAGGGGTGAATTGGGGCGCCTGGGTGGCGCAGTCGGTTAAGCGTCCGACTTCAGCCAGGTCACGATCTCGCGGTCCGTGAGTTCGAGCCCCGCGTCAGGCTCTGGGCTGATGGCTCGGAGCCTGGAGCCTGTTTCCGATTCTGTGTCTCCCTCTCTCTCTGCCCCTCCCCCGTTCATGCTCTGTCTCTCTCTGTCCCAAAAATAAATAAAAAATGTTGAAAAAAAAAAAATAAAAGGGGTGAATTTTACTCTATGTAAATTATACCTCCACAAACCCGACTTCCAAAAAAAAAAAAAAAATCTATCAAATGTTTTGCACTATGGCGGTGCCTGGGTGTCTCAGTCCGTTAAATGTCTGACTTCAGCTCAGGTCACGATCTCACAGGTTGAGTTCGAGCCCCGGATCAGGCTCTGGGCTGACAGCTCAGAGCCTGGAGCCTGTTGCAGATTCTGTGTCTCCCTCTCTCTCTTTCTCTCTCTGCCCTTCCCCCACTCACACTCTGTGTGTCTCTCTCCCTCTAAAAAATAAATAAACATTACATTTTTTTAATTTAAAAAAAATAAAAAATAAATGTTTTGCACTATGAATCTGCTTACGTCACTCAGAAAAAAATGCTGTTACTGTGCCAGCATCGTCTTGTAATTAAAATGGTGTACTCCAAGATATATTGAAACTGTCTATTTCAATTTGACTAAAGTTAAACTCTTCAAGGAGAGAATCTGTTATTTACTTAAATCAATTAAGGGTAAGGCTGCTCTTTCCTTGTAATTCATCAACATGTAAATGAACTTTTCTTTCAGTGACTCAGTGGGTCCTGTAGCTCTTTTTCTCAGGAGCACACAACAGAGGCAAAAAGGAATGGAGTAAACCTGTTTTGTAATAAATTGTACTAGCGACCAATAATCTTGTACAAATTCTTGGGTTTTTTTTTTTTTAATTTTTTTTTCAACGTTTTTTTTAAATTTATTTTTGGGACAGAGAGAGACAGAGCATGAACGGGGGAGGGGCAGAGAGAGAGGGAGACACAGAATCGGAAACAGGCTCCAGGCTCCGAGCCATCAGCCCAGAGCATGACGCGGGGCTCGAACTCACGGACCGCGAGATCGTGACCTGGCTGAAGTCGGACGCTTAACCGACTGCGCCACCCAGGCGCCCCTCTTGGTTTTTTGTTTTTTTTTTTTTAATATTTAGTTAATAGCCATCTAATCCCAAAATTGAATAAAGAAGGAATGAAGGGGGTGTCTGGGTGGCTTAGTGGGTTAAGCATCCGACTTGATTTTGGCTCAGGTCATGACCTCACAGTTTGTGGGATCGAGCCCCATGTCAGGCTCTGCACTAACAGCATAGACCCTGTTTAGGATTCTCTTTCTCTTTTTTGTCTCTCTGCTCCTCCTCTGCTTTCTCTCTCTCTCTCTCTCTCTCTCTCTCAAAATAAATATTTTTTGAAGTACAAAAAAAAATACAGAAGGAATTAATAGAGAGAATCAAAGTATAATTTGAAGAGTGTTTAGCCATTTTCCCCCTTTATTCTTAAGGATAGGAAATCCGTCAATACTCAGAAATACTCAAGGTCAGTGCTATCCCTCCCCTAATTGCTGAGGATAGTGACCTATCTCATTCCTTTACTATTCTTGGTTTGTAATAAACAGTCAGAATCGAGTATATAAAATTTAGAAAATAACACCAGGAAGATGGTAGAAAAATCATCTGTAAATACCTAGTTTGAAATTTTAACAACAAATTAAACTAGTGAGCATTTTAAAATAGAAATTTAAATATAAATAGAGTTAAAATACTAGAGTTAAAGTAATATATTGTTGCCGAAAACACTTCTAATTTTAATCATGAATATCAATATTTGGTTTGAAGTACGACTTTCTACCCTTGAATTCAGGTAAATATAGAGAACGTAAGATTATTGCTAGCAAAATACAGAATAGTGAACCATCACAGGATTTTCTCAAAACTTTGTCAGCCTGCTCAAATTGGTCGTGAGATGGCAAAAATCAGTAAGTAATAGAATAAGTCAGCATGACTGATCTGCACAGCAAAACTGTACAAAATGATAATGAAAAAGGCTTGTTCTGCTCTTGCCAGGGCTTTGATAATCCATGCAGAACCGGGACAACATATTTGCAGCTTTTGAATCTGATTTACCACTGCCTTCCAGATCTAGCTGCCCAAATGAGATTCATGTAACCACAAGACCATCTGTAAATGTGAGCTTACATTCCAGTTATCCCCTGGTGAGGTGCAGTCCATGAACCTCACCGCCCTAGGCAGATGATTAATCTCATTATAATCTTTTGGTTAGTTTCAGAATCTGCCCTCTGCTTTCCAAACTTCTCTCAAGAAATGTGGAAAGTATTTCCATCTGCCTAGGTGAAAGCAAATATTTTTACCATCAGACTTACCTTTATTAAAATATATAACTTTACTAAAAGTATTTAGCAAAGACTACATCTGACTTGTTTCTTCCAATAGCAATGTCTCCTCTATTTAACCTCCTTCAACATTTTAAAATAAAACACTATATGACTAGGAAGATATCCAAGTACAGCAATGGTCTTTAATAAAACTTCCAATGATAAGCCTGGTGACTCTCAGTTCACAGAAATTCTGACACAATTCTAATGTTTAAAGGACTACTGATGTGGAGTCCCAACCTCAGTGGAACAAGTAGAGTGGAAGTTTCTAGAATGTTAGCTAAATGCATTACTACCTAATTCACACCAATCTTTATATATTTTCTCTGGCATAATCAAGGGACAATGACTGAAAAATACACCAGAAAGTTATTTTTATTTCCTAAGTTGAACTAGAATATAATAATTTAATTGAGTTTCCCATATCCATAATAAATTTTTATGTAGTATACAGACCCAAAGAGACCTCAAGTATCTTTGGAAACACTGTGTTAAAACATAAATAAATGAATGCATAAAAATGAATGCAAGAAAATAGTTTTTGAAATAGACTGGAATGACCATGTATTAGCTGGAAGCATCTGGCTCTTGACTTCAGCTCAGGTCATGATCTCACGGTTCATGAGTTCGAGCTCCGCGATGGGCTCTGTGCTAACAGTGAAGAGCCTGTTTGGGATTCTATCTTTCTCTCTGTCCCTCCCTTGCTCGTGGACTCTGTCATTCTCCCTCGCAAAATAAATAAATAAACTTTACAAAGACACAGTTTAAAAAAATTAATAAATAAAAAATAAAATAGATGGGAATAGTCCAGTCTTAACCTTTTTCAAAAAATATAAGATTTAGATAATATTAAATAATATAAAAACAGGGAGGGAGACAAAACATAAAAGACTCTTTAATATGGAGAACAAACAGAGGGTTACTGTAGGGGTTGTGGAGGGGAGATGGGCTGAATGGGTAAGGGGCATTAATTAATCTATTCCTGAAACCATTGTTGCACTGTATGCTAACTAACTTGGATGTAAAATAGAAAAAAAATTTAAAAAAAATCATTGAAGGGGCGCCTCGGTGGCTCAGTTGGTTAAGCATCTGACTTCAGTTCAGGTCATGATTTCATGGTTCGTGGGTTCTAGCCCCCTGTGGGGCTCTGTGCTGACAGCTCAGAGCCTGGAACCTGCTTCAGATTCTGTGTCTCCCCCTCTTTGTACCCTTCCTCCGCTCATGCTCTGTCTCTCTCTCTCTCTCAAAAATAAATAAGTTAAAAAAATTAAAACATGGTCAGAGATGCACTACAAAATATAAAACATGCTACAATTTGTGACTATTTTACTTCATGCATACCCTATTAATTGCATACCGAGATGCATTTCAAGTAATTCAAAAAGTCAGCATCAAACTATAATAGACATTAGCATATTTATTAACATGCATTTGCATATTTATTCTGTGAGTCATAAAGACAGCTATAAAAACAGGATCTATGCAGAATCTGGAAAAACAATAAACAGTTGGGAAGCAAGGGTGTGTTTTACTATACATATTATTAGTGGATTTAGCTATAAGGCATGTTCGCTGAAAACATCTGTTTCTCAGTTGTACTCTGTGTTCAATGCTATGATTATTAGTGGTCTTGTTACTTCCAAAAATATAAAGTTAGTTATTAACTTTGATAAGTATATAATTTCACTTTGCTCTTTCCATATGTGTTACTGACATAAGATGTATTGTTTGTTTCCATTTCAATTTGGCACCACTTACCATTGTTTTTGGTGAACAATTGAGTTACATTTTGAATGTTTCCCATGCCGATTGTGAAGTATGCAATTGTAACTAAAGTAGACCCCCAGCAGACTTTTGTCATATCATATAGCCCATAAAATAATAGCTAAAAACAAAGTAGTGGCTCTGAAGACAATATAGAAGATTTTTACCTCAAACAAAAGTAGGAAACTGAGGGTTGATGGAGGGTGGGGGAGAGGGGAAAGTGGGTGATGGGCACTGAGGAGGGCACTAGTTGGGATGAGCACTGGGTGTTGTATGGAAACCAATCTGACAATAAATTATATTTTTTCAAAGTAGGAAATAATTTTTTAAATATTAATTTGTTGTAAAGTATGTAGATGAATCATAACATGGTTGGTGTACATTAATATGTGTCAGGAGTTGAGATAAGAAAATCTATGTGATCCTTACCATTACTCATACAATTCTCATTTTGTAATAATCAGTAAACACCAGGGAAAGAAAACGGTTCCTTGAGAAATGGGCTACAGTTGTTAACAACTTATTTTAAGTATTTTCTTATTTTAAAATAACACATAGAGGGGTGCTGGGTGGCTCAGTTGGTGAAGCATCCAACTCTTGATTTCAGCTCAGGTCGTGATTTCACGGTTGGTGAGATCGAGCCCTGTATTGGGCTCCACACTGAGGGTAGAGCCCGTTTAAGATTTTCTCTCTCTCTTTCTCTCTCTCTCTCCCTCTGCCCACTCTCCCACCCCCTCAAAAATAAATAAATAAGTAAGTAAAATAAAATAAAATTACACAAAGAAATATTTATTAAATATGTCCTTTACTGAGTGCCTCTGTACTGAGGAGATAGCAGTTAGTGTAGTTAATAAAGACTAGAACAAACAGTACACGTTAAATTCAGAGGGCTCACTGATCCTAGAGTAGTTAGAA